>NW_008332149.1:5392822-5423088 GCF_000622305.1 Nannospalax galili | reverse complement strand
GCACCCGTGTCGCGCAATGCCTGTGGAGATCAGAAGAGGCTGTTGGATCCCCTGGGACTGGAGTTACGGACAGCTGTCAGCTGCTATGTGGGTGCTGGGACTCGAACCTGGGTCTTCTGTAAGAACAACCAGTGTTCTTAACTGCTGAGCCATCTCTCCAGCCCCAAATTTCTACTTCGTAAAGTTACTCCTTTCCATGGTTTCTATACTGTACTTTTTGGAAGGAAATCACTATGCACAGCCCATTGAAGAAGTCAATTTTAGTTCTGATTTGCCTATGCTAGCCCCTGTTTATTTACCCACTTATTTATGTAGTATAGTTATTTTATGGAGGATTATGATCCAATACTAATTTATTCATTTTATTGTTTAAATTGTTCCAGCTTTGGGTTTAGGGAGTTTCTCAGTTGACTTTCTGGGTCTTTGTGATATAACCAGATTGTTGTTTTAGTTTATTGGTTTGTTTATTTGTTTGCAGTGCTGAGAATTAAATTGAGGACCTTGTGTATGCTAGGAAAGTGCTTTCTACCACTGAAGTACATCCCCAGCTTTGGTTTTATAAGCTAGGGTCTTCCTATGTAGTATAGGCTGGAATGGAACTCATTATGTAGCTCGGGCTAGCCTTGAGCTCATGATCCTACTGCCTCAGCTTCCCAAGTATTAGGATTATAGTTGTGTACCTGTAAAATCTGTTTTGTATTTCCTTGTTGCTGTGGACTGTTTGTGTGCCTCCAAATTGATATTTGGTGATGAAGCTTTGGGGACATAATTAGGTTACAAAGGTGGACATTTCATGAGGACATTAGCACCTTAATGAGAAGAGACAAGAGAAATATTCCATTCCCCCATCTCTCTATCCCTGAAACCCACATGGTGGATGGAGAGAACCAGTTCCAGCAAATTATCCTCTGACACACACACACACACACACACACACATACACACACACACACACACCATGTGAAGGCATAACAAAACATCTGTTTGCAAACCAGGATGAAGATCCACCCCGAGGAAGAAATTTCCTTGTCATAAAACACTTATTTTCTGGCAACACAGTGTTCAAGTCTTCTCTGTTTCCTACCTCAGTTCTTAGAATCATTCATGTCTCTCAGGGATAGCTTCTTAAACTAGGGTCCCAACCCTATGTGGTATCATGTAACTGAATGTGGGAGGTCACAAAAAATTGTGCAGCAACCAAAGATTAACTAAAAATCAAACGTATTGTGAATGTGAGGTTTGTCTGGCAGTGCTCACCCATGTGTCATTGCACAATTTCACTGAAGCCTTGGTCCTGAGCACACAACGTGCATAACTGGGCCCTGCCACAAGTCACACCATGCAGCCTCGTAATGCAGGTTTGGGCTTGAGACTACTGTATGCTGTGTTTTTACTATAAGGTTTTCTGCTTTTATGGAAACATGATGGTTTAATGGTGGAAAACCTAGACTTCTAATATTTTCCTACCATTGCTCCTCAACATTTCAAAGTGCTGTTTCTTTAGATTAAACTATGTGTGAGTGTTTGGTTTTAAAAATTGCTATGTGCATTGCTGACTTGAGTTTCATAAACTTGAATGAATTTTGGCTTGGGATTAGAATAGAATTTTCAACAATTTCTGAAATGCCCGTGAACATACTTCTGCCATTTTTTTCTACATATCTATGTGAAGTGGTGTTCTCAGCACTAGTAATTATAAAATCAAAACATCAATCAACCTTGAAAAACATTGAAGATGCTCTACAGCTTCATAGTATCAATATTCAGTCAAAATAGAAATCTTCATGTAATAAAAACAAACATATCCACATGATTAATATATAAATTTGCTTTAATATTTAATAAATGGTATATTTTAAATAATTGCTTAAAATACATTTCTTTAGGATTTATTATCAGAAAATGTTTGACTTGCAAGCCTATTTTATATTCCTATATACTTGGAGTTATAGTTAAAAAAATAGGACAGAAAGTTAGGGAAGGATAGGGTGGGTGGATAGGGTGGTGGTGGATCTGGAGGACTTACGGGGAACAGTTGAGGGGGTTAATATGATTAAAATGCATTGTATGCATTATGAAACACTCAAATAATTACTAAAATATATTAAAATGGGGCTGGAGAGATAGCTCAGTGGTTAAGAGCATTGGCTGTTCTTGCAGAAGCCCTGGGTTCTAATCCCAGCACCCGCATGGTGGCTAACAACCATGCAAAACTCCAGTTCCAGGTGATCCACGCCCTCTTCTGGCCTCCTCAGGCAATCCACAACAAGGGTGAATTACA
This sequence comes from Nannospalax galili, assembly GCF_000622305.1. NCBI lineage: Eukaryota > Metazoa > Chordata > Mammalia > Rodentia > Spalacidae > Nannospalax > Nannospalax galili. The sequence goes on along the minus strand of NW_008332149.1, from coordinate 5,420,807 downwards.
CACATGAAGGCATAACACTCATACATATTAAATAAATAAATACATAAATAAAGTTTAAAAATCAAAAAATATGTATTAAAAATTTCTCTGGCAGAAAGCGATCATGAGTAGAAAAGTTCAAGAAATCTTGCCCTAAGGAGCCCTGGGTCCCTCTATTGGAGAATGGGAGCAGAGGCTAATATCTGGTACCCAGATGAATTTCCTGTTACTGGAATGCCATCGCTTGTAGAACCAGGTTAGCCTTGGCAGTGTCCAAATCTAATGTGCAAAGACTTCACAGTTCCCCTGCATCCCTGAGCACTCAGAATCAGCAGGATGCAGCCAGGGGGACCATACAACCCCAAAGTACCAGAGACCACAGTCAAACGGCAAGCTCAAGGGGCTTTCTCTTGCTTCCTACGCTGACTCCTTGGCAAGTTTTGTCTCTTCCTAGTGGGGTGACCTAACTGTCCACCCTCCCCCAGCTCCCTTGGAACTCTCACTAGGACATCTGTTGAGGATATCTTCCGGATGTGTTTCAGATTCTGTGCTTAGGTTCTTGGATGTCATAAGCTCATTCTTGGCTCCATTTACAAGAGATACGAGGAAGAGGCTCTGCCTTAAAATCAGGATGAAAACAATAATATTTTGGACAGAGCCTGTGAGAGGCTGCACCAGCCTCTTGTTATAAATGAGCAAATGCCTGTTGGTTTTCTCTAGGCCGACAGCATGCCCACACACATGCAGAAATACAGGGAGAGATGATTCCAATTCTGAGGCCCATGGTCCACCACAAAGACATGTACACCAACTGCTTTTTTAACTACTCTTTTTTTCTGCTTGCTGGAAATTATTTATAATCTAAGAGTTTAGAATTATTGGGCACAAATTCACAGTTCTTCATTTGAAGTTGAGGAGACTAAAGTAGATAACTGCATTGCCATGTATCTACATTATATGAAGATTTTATAAAATTCTATTCATAGAAGATAAGAAACCTCATTGTAGTTTGAAATATCTATTCAGTCAATTTCAAGTCTTGATGAACATTCACATTTAATGATGGTATATTTATAAAACCTTTAGGTCTGTTGGGATCCAGAGCCATCTATAGTTATCTGTGTCAGGAAAGGAAGCAATGATGGTTTCTTCCTGTTCCCCCATCCATGTTAAATTATTGATTATGAATCACAAGTGGAGCTGAGGAGATGGCTCAGTCAGAAAAGTGCTTGCCTTGGAAGCAGGAGGACTTGTGTTCAATCTTCAGAACCTGTGTTTAAAAAATGTCAGGTGTAGTGGTGTGCTCTCGTGATCCCAGCACTGGGGAAGTGGAGAGAGATACATCACCAGGCTCACTAGCCAGCCAGCCTAGCCTACTCGGTGGGTTCTAGCCATCCTAACCTACTTGGTGGGTTCCAGGCCCTGTTAGGACAAAGGTGGATGGAGCCTGAAGTACAGCCAAGGTTATACATACATATACACATATGCACACACACATACACAGACAGCCAAGCACACACACACATTTTTAAGAAAAATCACAAGGGGTTGAAAATTAATACTATCTGACACATTTGGATCATTCTAAAGAAAGATAATATATGAAAGTCTAAACATCCAAAACAGATAACAAGGGGTTATTTTGTACATTATATATAATTTCCCATATAAAATTATCACTCCATGTTCATTTGTGATAATCTATCTTGTGTACATAAGAGTCATTTGCATTATACTTGGGAGGCAAACAGATCTCTGTGAGTTCCAGGGCAGCCAGGGCTGGATAGTGAGATCCTATCTCAAAAGAAAAAAATTATTTTCATCAAAAGTTCAGTGTAGGCTTGGTTATAAATGTGACATTAGGAAATCTATTAACTAAGATGATGCGAATTCTGAACGTCTCCTTTGTTCTTGTTTCCTTCAATTCAGTTTGGTTAAAGCCTGGTGGTTTTTATTCACCACATCACACCTGTAATCTTATTCAGTCTTAAAAAGACAAAGCTACAGTTTCAGCAAAGTGTGTTCCAGATCCACGGACTGAGCTGAAGTCTGTACTTTGCTGTCACCACAGAGAAGGGCATGATCTTTTTTTTTTTTTTAAATTTTACTTATTTATTATTTTATGTTCATGAATGTATTGCCTGCATGTATGTAAGTTCATCTGTGTCGTGCAATGCCCACAGAGGTCAGAAGAGGGTTGAACCATCTGTAACTCCCCTGGAACTAGAGTTACAGATAGTTGATAGCCACCATGTGGGTGCTGGGAATGGAACCTAGGTCCTCTGCAAGAGCAGCCAGTGCTTTTAACTTCTGAGTCCTTTCTCCAGCCCCCAGTCATGATCTTTACTGCATAGAAATTCTATTCTCCTTTCCATTGAACTGCACAAGAACTGGCCCATGCCTTTGTGGGTCAATTGTAATATGTTTTATTTTCTGAAACTTTGAAGCACCGACTGTTATAGAACTATCCAATTACGCATGCGTTACAAGGGACAGTCTCAAATATTTTGTAGTTAAACTTCCAGAAGTCCAGAGATGACTGGCTGAAGCTCAGTAGTCTGCTCGATGCCCCACCCCTCCCTTCTTTTATCTGCAGCAGCATGGAGCCCCAGTCTCCTAAGTCTCGGGATAGACACTGCAACAGTAACAGCACTGATTCCAGATGAGGACTTTGTCTTCAGACCCACACTAAGATGATGAATGGGCAGACTGTCTGGCCTTACACAGCAGATATAGAAATATTACAGTGGATTAAGCAGCATTTTCTCCTCTGTTATGTGCATCCACTCTTGACCCTCAAGATCTATGAATAAAGGAAAATTTATATTGTCTCTGACATTTCAAGATAAAAGTTCTAAGGAAGCTTCCTGTATTGACTTCCTGCTCTTGGCAGTAGCCAGGCAGAGTATTAAAATCACCAATGTCGGCCTGGCACCATACAAACTTTTCACCCTCCTTCCCTATTATGAGTATTATGTGTAACCAGCTCTAATGAAACCATGGGGCCTTGCTGGTAATCATTCCTGGGGCTTTCATAGCAGATTATAGGAATTTATAGTTTGGCTTTTAGTCAACTGCATTTACATGTCTGAAGCAGGGAAGAGGATGTTTTTAAACCTATTTAACCAGGTCTTGAGTTTGGGGTCAGAGATGTGTGGCAACTCCCACACCAGTCTGCAAACATCTGGCGTCCCAGATGGGAGTAATAACAACTCTGCTCTTATTTTCATAACTGCATTAGAGAAGATGTTCACCAGCTTCCTCCTCAGTGAGTTTAATTCACACCAATATTTTAAGGAAGATTAGAAAAAGAGGGGGAAAGGAATGAAGGAAAACGTTCTGACAGCCCAGAAAGTTGGGTTTTCATGAATCTCTCAAACAAAGGATTTGAAGATAATCATAGCATGTAACAGATCTCTTAAGGATTATTTTATGAATCAAATCAACTATTATTTTCTATGCTAAAGCTCAGTATCTACCACAAACATGCTGTATTTTTAACTCAGATGTAGAGTGTGTGTTTTTCTTCTAAAATGATTTTCACTAGTGATTTTCTTTTCTTTTTTAATAAAATCGACTGGCAATCCAGTCCCATAGTTTTCCATGTTACCATTTACTCTCACTGTGAACGCTGACCTTAAAGGACACCAAGCAAGCACCATCACAGCAGCTGAACTCAGGAGCAGCAGGACATGCTACTGCTTACTTCACCTCTGAGGTGATTTTCACAGGCATTGACCAGGATTTGCTGGAGTTGTTTAGCCACCAAGAGGCCGTGACAAAAATCAAAGACTCACAGGGATACTTCAAGCTCCTACATGAAAGAGGCCTTGAGGATGAGCCAGAGTCCCAAACCCAATGCTGGGCAGGTGTAGAGTCACTGGTGCTGTTGTCTCTGTGTGAAGAGGGTAAGTGGGGGGCAGAGTCCTATCTGAACACAGGACTGGCACTGCAGCGCTCCTCAGGAGTAAGCCACAAATAGCAAGACCTCTGGGGCTGGTGAGATGACTCAGTGGGTAAAGGTGCTTGCCACCAAGCCTGTCAACCTGAGTTCAGTCCCTGGAACACATTTGATAGAAGGAAGAAACAGGCTGCCTGGGCTTATTCCCTGACTGCCATATGTACTTTGTGGCTGGCACATACATACATACATACATACACACACACACACACATACACACACACAAATAATAATAAATTATAATATAATAAAATAAAAATAAGAACTGGGAGGGCTAAGCTTTTTCACAGTGCTGGGAATTGAACCCAGGGCCTCATGCATCCTGGGTGAGTAGTCTACCATTAAGCCTCTGCCAGGACTGGGCATTTTGTCTCTGTTGTTGGCTTACGTCCTTAGCAGGGCTGAAGAAATGTGCTTGGGACACAAGGAGCTCCTAGTAAATATTCGTGAAATGAACAAATGACTGTATCATCTGTCCTTGATCAAGGTCCTAAGCCAAGTGAGGACCAGATGGTTTCGCCATGTGACTGTCCACCACCAGCTAGCGAAAAAAGCAATTGGGTTGGACTGGAGTGATGGCTCAGCCAGTAAAGTGCTTGTTCCACAAAAATAAAGACCCGAGAGCAATCCCTGGAACCCATTTACATTTTTTAAAGTTTTTTAAAAAATTATTGTGTGTGTGCATGTGTGTGTATGAATGCACATGCCATGGTGTGTGTGTGTGTGTGTGTGTGATGTGTGTGATGTGTGTGAATACACATGCCATGGTGTGTGTGTGTGTGTGTGTGATTTGTGTGATAACACATTCGTTAGTGTGTGTGTGTGTGTGTGTGATTTGTGTGATAACACATTCGTTAGTGTGTGTGTGTGTGTGTGTGATTTGTGTGATAACACATTCGTTAGTGTGTGTGTGTGTGTGTGTGATGTGTGTGATAACACATTCGTTAGTGTGTGTGTGTGTGTGTGTGTGTTTGTGTAGGACAGAGGGCAACTTTATGGAGCCAGTTCTTTCCTACCTTTACATGGGTTCAGGGTAGCGAACACAGGTTGCCAGGTTTGGGCAGCAAGAACCTTTACTCACTAAAGTCATCTTAATGGCTTTCAGAACCCAGTTTATAAAAGTATAGTGTGTGGTATGCACTTGTAATCCCAGTGTTGGGGAGGCTGAGACAGGCTGTTCCCTGGGGCACGACATCCAGTCAGACTATCCTATTTAGTATGTTCCAGGTTAGTGAGAGACTGTGCTTCAAAAAAGTGAGTGGCTGGTGCCTGAGGAATAACAGCTGAGGTCATTCTCTGGCTTCCGTATGCATGTGCAACACCTGTGCACACATACTCACTCACAAATAAAACTTAACTACGTCCTTACATTGCCTCATCTGAGGGACTTAGTGACTGCATTTCCAGGAACAAATAGCTTGGAGTGTTAACTTTCTCTCCTGTACACTGGGATAACCCCAGACCTACCCACTTCACAGGACTTTATCATAACAAATTAGATCACAGACCACAAACTGCAGAGTGGTAGGAATAACCTCATGTCAGCAGTGACTCTAAGATGGAGTCCTTTTATTACAGAGACACTGCCCTCAGTAAACCTTCAGCAAGAATGATGCCAAGTGATACCAGACCTCTGCCAGGAACATGCTGGGAGTCATTACCTGGTTGCTTATGAGCTGGAATCAGTTGTTCCAGAAGCCAAGGAATTAACACAAGCACAGGGAGATGCAAAGTGGGGTGGAGGAACAGAGGGAAGCATTCAAGTAGAGGGCGGTTGGGGGGGTGTTGGAGATATGGCTCAGTGATTAAGAGTGCTGGCTGCTCTTGCAAAGGACCTGGGTTGAATTCCCAGCACCCACATGGCAGCTAACAACCACTCATAACTCCAGTTTCAGGGGGATTCGATGCCCTCTTTTGCTTTCTGCAGGCATTGCACTGCATGGGTACACCTACTTACATGCAAGCAATACACTCATACACATAAAATAGAAATAACGAATAAAATATTTTTAATTAAAAAAGAAGAGGATGGGTCAGGCAGAGTCGCAAGCTAAGTACCCCACATACAAGTCCCAGAAGCTGCATTTCCCAGAACCAGTCTAAACAGAAGCGTCCAATGCAGCTTTGAGAATTTTGGGTGGACATGATTGTCAATGTCCAGGGAAGCCTATGCCACTGGTAGGCAAATCCACTCCCAGGACTAGGAATCTGATAATAGAGATAGCCAGAAGGGATGGAACTGGGAGGCCCAAGGATGGCTAGGATTGACCTCTTTTGAATGCCAGAGATACACCAGACAGCCGAGACAGAGACAGAAGGAACAGATGGGTAGCTTTGTCCATACTGGGATAGAGGCAGGAAACCACATGGCTTATGTCCACTCTAGACATCAGAATATGGTGTCTCAAAACCGCTTGGCTCATGGGGAAGGTTAACAGCGTAGCAGTAAACGTAGGCAGAGGTGAGTCTGCAAGGCTGAACATCGTTATGCACAACTAAGGTGGAATTCTGAGGATTAGAGCTAGCCAGAAAATTTCTGCTTGCTTTTGTCTTTTAAATTTAAAGGGCATTGTCTTGGCTATGGAGTATTAGGAAACCACTAGTGCGGGCTAACCACAGATGCTACTTTGTGACCCCATAAAGCATAATAAATAAATAGAAGGCAAAATCCTGAATGCACACTCACAACTTTCTAGGTGTCTATACAAAATAAAAAGCATCAGTCAGCCAAGTTCATCACTGTAGAACTATGAGAAGACAAACACTTGCATGTGCACTGTTCTCCCAGCCCTGTACCTGTGGGGTCCCACGATCACTCAGCAGATCTCACTGAGGGAGGCCAGAGACAGGCAAGCACAGATCAGCTGCTGCCCAAGACCATCACATCATTCTTGCCCCTTCTATGTCTACCCAGATTCTGGTGTTTGGCTTTGCATGCCCTATCAGTTCTTTCCTGTCAGTCAGTATTGGAGATTCACCAAGGCTTGCCTGCTCAGTCTCAAGACATTACAAGGACTTGGCCTTTCTTGGCCTGGCTTCATCCATCCCCAGTGTTATTCTTGCATATCCCAAGTGGGATGCTTCACTCAAGATCTCACTCTGGGACAACACACAGCCTGTGTCAACCTGACTAGCACTCAAATGGACCCACTCCAGCCAGCCAAGGGGGAATGTTACAAGAAGCCTGCCTCCCTAGGCCTCTTACTGAGACCCCCACCAGCGACTGCTGTGAGCTACATGGAGAGAAACTCCAGAGCTGTAGGGGAGCCTCCTATTCACATGAAAGAAGAACAGCAGGTGTGGAGGAGACGCTGACACAGGAGCAACCCGCCAGGTTTCCAGCTCATGTCCCTATCCCACAATGCCCTAATTTTGCAATTTCCTTTGAAGAACCATTCCTTTGGAACATGGAAATAATTCATAGAAAGCTCATTCACTGTAAAGCAGCTGAATATAATGATTTTCCCCAACAAACTATAAGGGGCAAATATGAAATTTGATGGAACATGGAGAGGCGGTCGTACTGATTTGGATCCGAAATGACCATCAGAGTCACGTGCTAAAGACCTAGTCACCAGCCACCGACACTACTGGGAGCTGAGGCAACCTTTAGGAAGTGGGGCTTGGTGGAAGCAAGTGCCATCACCAGCGTCCATACCCTTGAGGGCAGTACTAGGACCCTGCCCCATCCCCACCCCCCAACCTTCCTGGCTGTCAGGAGGTAAGCAACTCTGCTCCACCACGTGCTCTCTACATCAATACTCTGCCTCATCACAGGCCCAGAAACACAGAGTCAGCCAAACATGGGCTGAAACCTCTGACACTATAAACCAAATAAATCTTTCCTCTTTTGAGTTGATTTCCTTGGGCAATTTGTCACAGCAACAGAAAACTGACATACAAGCAACATATGTACAGTAACTGAAGCGTTTTGGAGGCATAAAGGGAGCTTTTAAAAACAGACTGTGTGCTGAGGGAGTGAGGAATGAGAGTACAGAAGCCGTGAAGGCCTGGGCCTGGGTCAGGGACATCAAGAAGCAGAATGAGGTATAAGAAAGAGGAAAAAGCAAAGTTTCTTCTTGTCACTGCTGCTCCTCCGATTTCACCTCAGACCAGCTCTGAACCGGTCCTCCTCCATCTTCCTCTGCTTCATCTCTTGTTGTTGAGACTAGAACTTGATACCATCATCATTTGTAAGTAGGTTTTCATCTTCGCAGTGCAAGAAAATCAAAATAGATCATGTTTGTAGTGGCTTGATATTCGAAAGGCATCAAAGCCCCTTCTAGGAAGTAGCAGCCAGGTGACTGGGGATCTTTCTGGGGCTGAAGGATCTGCAAGCCAGCAAGAACACATTCCCGCATACCTTGTTCTCTTCAGGCTGTCATTTCTGGGATCCAGTTAGGTTTGGAGCCTATCTGAGAACAGGACAAGATCCACAAAATCAACCTGAAGGTAAGTTTTGAGACCCAAGCACATCCACAAATTAAGACTTCCTCTTTGGGTCTGTAGTAAGCAGTGCTGAATAAACACAGATGGAGACTGAGGAGGTGAAAGGTGAGAGCCATCTGCACGTGGCAGATTGAAGCGCTCTGGGATTTTTCTCCCTCCCCAAAGTACCTTCAAGGTAGGCTTTTTAAAAGCCAACATTTTGGGAGATAACAGGGAACAAAAAGTGAGGAAGGACCAGGCTCCAACTTCTCACCACAGGAAGCAGTGCAACAATCAAGGTTGAGTATCTCAATTCCCCTTTGAGTTCCATTGGACCAAAAAATATCAACTCTTGTTTCTTGGCCAGAATTCACTGAAGAAAAAAAATCATTTATTTTAATTAAGAAAATAAATAACAACAAATACTGGTAAGGATGTGAACAAAAGGAGCCCTTGTACACTGCTGGTGGGAATGTAAACCTGTCTAGCAACTATGGAGATCAGTGCAGAGGTTCCTCAGAAAACTAAAACTAGATCTACCACATGACCCAGCTATAGTACTCCTGGGTCTTCACAAAGAGGATTCCAAGTCGATATATTACAGAGATTCTTCATATCAAAGTTGACTGCAGCCCTACTCACAATCAGCAAATCATGTGGTGCCAACTTGGGTGTCCATCAACAGAGAAATGGATAAAGAAAATGTGGTATATATGCCCAATAGATATTTCTTCAGCCACAAAGAAGAATGAAGTTATATCATTTTTTAGGAAAATGGGCATAACTGGAGATAATCCTATTAACTGAATTAAGTCAGTCTAGGAATGTTGCATATTTTCTCAGTTGCAGAGCCCACATTTTATATAGTGAGATATAAAATTATATCTGTAAAGATGACATGAAAGCAGATGTGAAACTGTCTAGGCGAACAAAGGGACAGATGGGAGGGGGATAGAGGAGAAAGTTGAGGGCAGTGCAGATGGGAGAGAAACGCTCAGCATGCAGTGTACACTTGTATGTACCTGTGTAACCTGTATCATGTACAATGAATAGGCACTGGTGAAAATTTTTAAATGTGTTTTTAAAACGTGGCTTTTGGTGCAAAAAGGAATCTCCATATCATAGCTAGATAGTTGTGCACGACTCTCCAGAAAAGTTCTAAATTTCTTAAAGATGTGTTTGTTTTTATTTTATACATGAATGTTTTGCCTGCATTTATGTATGTGTACCATGTGTATGCAGCGCCAGAAGAGGCCAGAAGAGGGCTTTGGATTCACTGGGAACTGGAGTTACAGATGGTTGTGATCTGCCAAGTGGGTGCTGGGAACCAAACCCAGATCCTCTGCAAGAGCAGCCAGTGCTCTTAACTGATGAACCATCTCTTCAACCATAGATTTCTATATTTCTTAAAAACAGAGCTGCTGAGTTTATCAGAACAGAGAATGTGGAGGAAAAGGTAGCTGGTTGGGAAAAGAAGAAGGGGGATAACAGGAAAGGAGGATAAAGGGGTAAACAGGATGGAAATGCATTATGTGCATGAATGAAATTGTCATAATGAACCCTATTATGTATAACTAACATATGCTAATTAAAACATTTAAATTTTACTTATTATTTTTATTTTCTGTGTATGAGTATACTGCCTGCATGTGTATGAGTGCACCCATGTCATGCAATGCCTGCGGAGGTCAGAAGAGGGCGTTGGATCCCCTGGAACTGGAGTTACAGATGGTTGTTAGTCACCATGTGGGTGCTGGGAATCGAACCCGGGTCCTCTACAAGATCAGTCTTAAGCACTGAGCCATTGCTCCAGTCCCAAAACATTTTTTAAAACAGTATAAAAGATGGAGAGAGAGGGGCTGGAGAGATGGTTCAGTGGTTAAGAGCACTGACTGCTCTTGCAGAGGACCTGGGTTCGGTTCCCAGCACCCACATGGTGGCTGCAAACTATCCTTGGGAATCGAACCCGGGTCCTCTACAAGATCAGTCTTAAGCACTGAGCCATTGCTCCAGTCCCAAAACATTTTTTAAAACAGTATAAAAGATGGAGAGAGAGGGGCTGGAGAGATGGTTCAGTGGTTAAGAGCACTGACTGCTCTTGCAGAGGACCTGGGTTCGGTTCCCAGCACCCACATGGTGGCTGCAAACAATCCTTGGCTCCAGTTCCAGGGGAATCCGAAGCCCTCTTCTGACCTCCGCGGTGTTGCACGACACCGGTGCACGCACATGCATGCAGGCAGTACACTCATACACATAAATAAAAACAATAAAATATTTTTTAAAAGATAGAGAATAAATATCAGAGATAGAATAAAACCTGAACTTCAGACTATTCTCTTCCTTATAAACTCCCAAATGCTTAGAAAAACATTTTACATGTAACATTTTCCCCAGAAATTGTTTGCTAAACTGAATTAGACATTGTTTCAACATATTTGTCAATTTGTTAATTTAGCAAACACTTATATAGCACTAGCTAGGTGCTGGGGATTTTTCTATGTGACTTACAAAATCATAACTTATCTAACAGGCATCAGAATTCATGAATATAAAAGTCACTGATGATCGTTTCTCTTTAGAATTTTAAATCTCTGCATTATCTTTACTCAGAGGATCAACACAATCTCAATTTGGTGGCTATCAGGGTAAAGTTTTGTATATATAATTTTCCTTTCACTGTAAAAGCAGAGCCTGTTCCAGTGGAAAATGAAGGAAAACAGAAATGTTCAAAGAAGGTGATAAAACCACGTCACAGAGATAATCTCTGCCGGTGGTTTTGTTGTTGTTGTTGTTGTTGTTGTTGTTTGAGTAACTGTGAAATACAGAGCTTTACTTTCTGCTCATTTCTGTCCAGATAACACCTCATCTCCAACCATTCCCCATCCTATCTTCCTACTTTACTGCACTATTACACTTACCCCATCTGAAATGACCTTTTTTGTTTGTTTTTTTTATTTGTACTCTGTCTCTTACTTATGGAATCGAACCCTCCCCCGTACCAGGTACATAGTCAGTGCTCAATAACTCTTTCACAAATGAATTCTCATCCTTCCTCTGATGTGCATAGGGTCTCTGCATGTTAACTTAGCACACTGTGTTTTTGGTTACAGGTGTTGAATTTGAAATTATTGTACGAGGTTTTTCTTTTAGGCTCAACATTGAAAAACATTAGAATTTTGTTGATATTTTAGTGACCAATATGTTCTAAAATTCTATATTGGATTAAAGTAGTTATAATAATGTTTCAAAACACTTTCAAAATGCCAGGGAAATCTTTCTCACTTCAGATTTTATCTTCCTGAGACTATCCCAGACAGAAGCTTGACACTACACATTCGCAGAGGGGATGTACACTGAGCATAGTAGTGCACGCCTTTAATCCCAGCCCTTCAGAAGGCAGAAGCAGGCAGATCTCTGCGAGATCAAGGCCACCCTGGTCCACATCATGACTTCCAGGTGGGCTGTGACTAGGGAGACCCTGTTACAAAAACAACAACCGAGTGAGAATGTGTTTAACAAGGTCAACAGAAAATGTCATCTTCATACGTCCTATAAAGTCAAAGTTTTGCTCCCCCGTCCCTGCCACAAAAGCTTATTTGGCACACTAGCATGGTCAGGTCTGAACAATTCAACCTGAATTAAAAAAGGAAGAAATAAGGTATCCATTGAATGGCAGGTGGTATCTAAAAAGACTTATTACAGCCCTAGGATACACTGAAACAGAAAGAGGGCTTGGTTTGGCTTATGAAGCTTTTTGTTAAATTATATCTCACATCATATATTACCATAATGAATCCATGAAGTAGATGACATTTATCATTATTATACCAAAGAATTGGAAACTAACATCTCTGTAAGTACTTAAGCACCTATTATTTTCCCAGTTCTAGACTAAGTGAAAGGTGCACATGGGTTAGAAGGCAAAACGAAAATGCTTTATGCAATTAGAGGAAAAAGAGCAGACACAGTGACTCTCATTTATTAGAAACATCAGCATTTCTGGATAGGAGAGGTGGCTGGGTGGGTCTGAGCAATATGAAGAAGACGTATCCCCAAGGATGAAAGAGAAGCCGGGAAGGAACAGTGGGACCCAAGGGCTGACTCTCCATCAGGTCCCAGGCCCCATTCCAAGGGCTCTGCAGGAACTCCAATCTCATGACAGCTCTGGGCAGCAGAGCATAAGGTAGAGCTGGAGAGATCTCAGGTCAGTGGGTGGAATCCCTGAGGCCAAGAATGTTCCAGTTATGCAGAATTTAGTGTCTTTCTTTGGATTATCAGCTAGTAATTCTTAAAATATTCAGGTTTAAGGTCCCTTTGCATCCTTAGTAAATATTAACACCCCCAAAGAATTTGAATTTATGTAGGTGCTAATTACTATGAAGAGAGCAAAACAGAAACTTTAAAACATTAAACTTCCTAATATTAAAATATTAAATAAGGGGGTGGGAGAGATGATGGTTCAGAGATTAAAAACATTGGCTGCTCTTGCAGAGGACCCAGGTTGAATTCCCAGCACCCACATGGTGGCTAACAACCTTCTATAACTCCAAGTGCTATGGGAAGCTGCCTACTTCATAGTGGGCTACATAGTGGGACACTGTCTCAAAAAACAAAACAAACAAAAGAACAACAACAAAAAAAAATCTAGGGGCTGGAGAGATGGCCAGGGGGTTAAGAGCACTGGCTGCTCTTAAAAAACCCAGGTTTGAATCCCAGCACCCATGGGGTGACTAACAATCATCCATAGCTCCAGTTCCAGGGGATCCAACCCCCTCTTCTGATCTCTGTGGGCATTGCGTGACATGGGTGTACTTAGACACATGCAGGCAATACATCATACACATAAAATAAAATAAAATATAAAATAAAAATAAAATTAAATATATAAAAAAATTAGATGACAGGTAGTAAACTCATTACATGTTAATACAAATAATGGTTTTGGGACTAATAACTATATTTTTCAAAACAAAAAAATATTACCAACAATGAAATTGTCTTACAGATTTGCAAATTTCTTTTGTCTTGCCTGTGGGAAGCAGCTAGATTCTCATGTTGGCTCCATACTTAATATGCTTTGATAGCTTGTGGTTGAAGCCCATTAAGAAAATACACCGTCATGCAGATAGGCCATCAGAAAATGGAGTATTTCAACAGCCTTTGCAGATGATTTAGGGATAATCTTTTTTTATTTTAAACCAAAATTTAAACATTTGTGCTTTTCCCCCTCTATTTTTGTTACTGTATTATTTATATAGAAAGTTTCAAGTGCTCAGTTTGATGAAATTTAGTACTGACTTCGAAGCACAGAAAAATGACCTTACTCTAAAAATTACCTTTGTGTCCCTTTTCTCTCACTTCTTCCCTCGATTAACAACCAGTGGTCTGCTTGCTGTCGTTATTGCTTTATATTTTCCAGAATTTCACATAAACTGAATCATTTGTGGCCTTTCATGTTTCCCTTCTTTCATTTAGTGTATTTTTGAGTTTATTCATGCTGCATATATTCCTTTTTATTGTTAAATAATATTCCACGATGGATTCTGAACAAATTATTAGCTATTGGGCCACCTTCAGGCCTTAGCTATAAACAATAATATTGCTATCAACAATTATCTGTGCATTTTTGTGTGAACGTGTTTTCATTGCTCCCAGGTAAATAGCTTTGGGCGAAATTTCTGGATCATATTATAAATAGATGTTTAACTTTTTGTGTTATTGACACACACTGTTTTCTAAAATGGCTGTACCATTCAGCCTTCTTATCTTTATTTTTATTTTTATGATTGTGAGTGTTTTATCTGCATGTATATAAGCACACCCATCTCATGCAATGCCCACAGAAGCCAGAAGAGGCCATCAGACCCCTGGAACTTGAGTTACAGATGATTGCTAGCCACCATGTGGGTGCTGGGAACCAAATCTGTGTCCTCTGTGGGAATAGCCAGTGATCTAAACTGCTGAGCCATCACTCCAGCCCCAGCCTTCTGTTCTTTGAGGCATGGAAGCTTCAGATGATCCACATACCTGCCAGCCTTTGGTATTGCTGATCTTTGTACGTTATCGTTTTTAGTAAGTATGTAGTGGTGTTTTACTGAGGTTTACATTTTCACTTCTTTTATGACTAGTGACACTGGGCATGTTTTTATCAGCTCGTTTGGCATCTTCATTTGTAAAGCTTCTATCAGTTCTTTAGCTCACTTTAATTTAGCTGAATTGTAGATGATTTCTTTATATTCATGAATACATAGCAGATGTTGGAGTTGTTTTGCAAAATAGTAACCTAAAATGTATTCTGCATGTAAGTTACATCTTTCAAATAGTGGAAGTCTGTAATCTTGATGAAATTTGTGTTACTAATTTTTTTCTCTTTGAAAGAATCTCTAGTTTGAAGAAATTTTGTGTGTAGTATGAGGTAATAGCTAAAGTGCTTTTATTTTTAACCAGATATCCTTATCCTAGAACCAATTCTTTAAAAGTCTACCTTTTTTTCCATTGAATGACTTTGCTAAATCAACTGACCACATACCTGTGAGTCTGTTTATGGGCTCTCAATTCTGTTCTGGGCACATTCTTCCATAAGTGCACCATTGTCTTAAAGCTTTACAGTAAGTCATGACATTACAAGTATGAGTCCTCTAATTCTGATCACATTTTTTTTTTCAAAATTGCTCTAGCCATGATGTCTAACCATGACTTGCAGGCTGTGTGCAACCAGTTATAGCCACGAACATGGCCTAACATCAAATTAGAAACTTACTTAAAACATTATGAGATTTTTTTTTTTGAAATGTTTTTGGTAACTCTATCATGTGGTTCTTGAACATAAAGTTTTAAAACAGCAATGTTGTGTCACAATGTGAAAAAGTTGGACACCTCTGCTAGGTATTTGGCACCCTTTGCTTTTCCACATACAATTTTAAAGTTAATTTATCAATTTCTTCAAAAACACTTGCTAAGCTTCTTAAGCTTTTAATTTTTTTCCCATGCAGCCTAGAATGGCTTTGCCTCAGCTTCCTGAATGCTGGGCTAGGCATGCACCACCATATCCAGCTTTGGTCACTTTCACACCAAATTTAAGGATCAGTTCTGGAAGATTCCATCCTATTGTCATCTTAACAATACTGAGTCTTCTACCCAGAGATCAACAAACCTGCAGGAAAATGGAGCTTATTTTTCTATTCTCCCGAGCTAAGAAAGATTTTTCCATTTTGAAAGAGTGATAAAACCAAATACTGGGCTGGAGAGATGGCTCAGCAGTTAAGACCACTGACTGCTCTTGCAGAGGACCCGAGCTTGATTCCCAGAACCCACATGGCGGCTAACAACTGTCCATAACTCCAGTTCTAGGGGATCTGACACCCTCTTCTGACCTCCAAGGACACTGCACAACATGGGTGGACTTACATACATGCAGGCAATACACTCATACACATAAAAAATTTAAAAATAAATTAATTAAAAAAATTCCACTGAAAATAATATGAGCCCAAATGCCAGTGATGCTTAATATCCAGCCCTTTATAGAGAATGTCTCGACTTCCATTCTAATCTTTGCATGGAGCACATCTCTTCACTTTTTTGGCACTCTAGTTTTCCTTTGGTGGTATTTTGTAGTTTTTAATTCCTGGGTCTTACTCACCTTGTATTAAATTTATGTTCAAGATACATTACCATAGACCACACTGTGAGGACTGGACTACTGCTGGGATAGCAAGGGCAGGAACAATAACAGGGTATTTTTTAATGACTCAGATTACATGGTGGAAATATTAAAGTGTTATTTTAATAATACTGTGGAAGGAACCATCTAGGCTAAGAACTGGGAAAACAGTGGGAGTCTACACTATTTAAATTGAAGGGTGCCAGACAAATGGCTTAGGGTAGTGGGAGGGAAAAAAGAAGTTTTTTGTTTTTTGTTTTTTAAAGCAGTTCAAAGGAAGTAAAGGCAGGATTGGTAATGGAGTGGATAAAGAGGATGAAAGGAACCAAAGAGTCAATGACAACTTCAAGGTTCCGAGCCTGTGATGTTAAATGGCTCGTCCATGGTGATTTTTATTAGGTTTACTTTTATTATCTGGATACACAAATGGGATTTTCCCACAGCTAGCTATTGTATCTCTCTACATTCAGATTTACTATTGAAATTACCTTCTATCTCGTCACAGTCAGTTAGTGAACAGGTAGTATTTTGATGGATGTTACATGATCAGAGAAATCCCAGGTCTTGCTGGCATGGGGAACACAGCTCGCTTTAAATCTTCACTTTAATTAATCATCCCTTAATATTTGAACTATTTCTGGGATACACAGCCCTCTCTTAGCACATCATTTTTTTTAACCTTGTTTGTTCGGAAATCATTAGCCCTTTACAAAGTTTATATTACTGATGACATTTAAATTTGTTATTTTTCCCCCTTTTTCTATCCTTTGGCTTTCTTTTGAAGTCTATAAAACCTCCTTAAAAATATTTATGTGTGTTTAGTTAACAAAAGCGCCTGCAAGTTGAATCCATGCTGGGAAAAGGTTCAGGTAAGCTCTCTATATAAGCTTACAGACAATTGTGTAAATCTTCAGCCATTAAAGAGAAAGGAGAAAAAAGCCACCCTCATTACACTGCTGTCATTTGCTCTTCAATTCCTGTCCTCTTTAGCAGCATTAAGATGGGATGTAAATTTGCCAGTTAATGCTGTTAGAAAATGGATGGTTCAAGAAGGGCAAGAATTAGAGATCAGTATTAGGTGCAGATAAGCTGCTTTGCCTCGCAGTGGCGGCTGTTTAACATTCATGGGAAAATCATCATCAAACAGCGTTATCACAGCTCTGTCGATGGCTGAGGAACTTCATCACTATGATAATTTTTTTTATAGCTGTGAGCCAAAAAGCTCCCTTTTATTTCTGCTGTCTCGAACTGTGATAGAAGCTTGTTTGTGTGGGGAGGATACAGCAGGCCCTGGGCTCCTCAGCTTGGTTTGATTTCTTCTGCACTCTCCTCTACACCCTCCTTGTGTGTGTTGCACTAAACAGTCCTGCTGATAAAAATACATACACAGAGAGGAAAATGGAAGTCCTCCAACAATCCTTCAAAGCAGAACAGATATTTTTATGATCAGTAATTCAAAGTTTGACAAGTGATGCCATTCTGAAATGAAACTGTCATCCATTTTATTGTGAGCAAAATGCTAACTCGATAAATGGAACACAGAGGGGGTGGGGGCAGGCCAAAGGCAGAGAAAATAATGCCTGGCTCTGCGTACCTGGAAAGCAACTGCTCCCTACAACCTGGTATCCCCCAATAGCAATCTCTTACCAATAGGCTAGGTCCGCCAAGCTCTCTGCCTGAAATGATTCCTTTCTGACACTGGGAGTCATCTAGAGACCTGCTCTTCTGTATTCCCTTTTGGTCCTGTTCTATTTTTATGTTTGCAGTGTTTGGGGACAACATTGGTTGTGTTATTCTAAATTTACTGAATTTTCTTGAGAACACATAATCTTAGCACATGATATTTCCTTGGCATGTTTAGACATCTTCAAGTATATCCGAGATAAAAGTCGCAGACCTTGCTTGCAGCAAATAGGGACCGTATTCTTCTGAGGCAGATAAGGGAACTATTCAAAGAATATTTAAATTTATTAAGGTGCCCAAGCTTATGCTTCTTTGCAGCTTTGACCTCATTTTTAGAGGCTTAAATGCTCTAAGTGATGCCGGCCCCTTTTGGAAGGCAGCTGGAAATGTATGGTGCTCAAAAGTAGTCTTGTATTCTGGATGGAAAAGAACTATCATTTAAGTAGTGTGGATTTGAATTCAGGATTGATTGAACTACTTCAGTAATTTACTTTCTTCCCCAGCTTATTCTGTTTCTTTCCCTGAGAGCCGATTTCCAGTCCTGCCATGGTGGGCTGAATTATGCTTGGAGTTTGGAGATAAGGACTTTTGTCTACGAGGCTCAGCTTAGACGACCAAACTCATTTCCCAGAAGACTAGAGTTTGAATCCAGTTAGGATCCTGGAGGTGAAAGGCTAGCTTCCTTATCACTTAAGTATAGCTATTTAAACATAAGTTTAAAAGAGATACTGTAGGATGGAAGGACAGCGTTGTCCCTCTAAGGATAATCTTGGGGACAGCTGGCTGGCTGTTCCCTGAGGATCAGATAACCCTCTTCATCCCCAAATAGCTTTGACCACCTCTGACTTCTCAAGATCAGGAGCCAAGGGTGCTTCCTCATTCCAAGATTTTCCGGTTCACACTTGTTTAAAAAAAAAAAAAAATCTAAGGAGGTTTTTAATTTTCATGAGCACATTTCCTTGAACTGACTACAGGTTTAAAGCTTAGTTCTTTGAGCTTCCCTGTGTTGGTAGAAAAAAAATCACAGGTTCCCCCTATATGGGAGCTGTTGGATATACTTGACATAGCCCCTGCTTTAGAGAGCATTACCTTCTAAAGCCTCCTGAAATGACCCACAAGGAACTCTCTTCCCACCAAAGTTACCACATCCAAAAGGATTCTACCCCTTCTCTCTTGTTGATGGAAGCTCCATGGCCCTGACCATCATTCTTCACCAATTTACTGCCTGGTCTCTCTACCACAATTTAATTACTATGAAGGTCACATTTCTGTCTAGTCTTTTCTTTTGCTCTGTCTTTTCTTGTTTGTTTGTTTTTTTTCCTGCTCTGTCTCCAGTACCTAGAATACAGCATGACAGGTGATCCAGGCTAAGGAAACATTTGCAGAATGAATGAATTCTCATCTGGGGCTGACGCTTGGAAGAGCCACATGAAATTATAGGTCATAGCTCCAGGGGCTGAACCTAACTGGCAGCCAGAAAAATCCCAAGGACAACAGGGATATTTCAGGATACCAGAAGTAACCAAAAACAGTCCCTTTTGCTTTCTTGGCACATGAAGAGAAGATGGAACTTTGTTCAACTCTGAAGATGGGCTTAAAGATGTGCTTCAAACATCCCTAGAATGGAACAGGTAGAGAGAGGAGTCCATGGGCTCCATACCAATAGTTGTAGGACGTAATATTTATTGCCCTGCTTCGCCCTTTCTTTCTGGAGAAAAGCCATCAGAGATTTCCATCTTATTTATAAAGATTGTATAACTAAGCCATGAGCCATAAGTGACCTTTCTTTGGGGTAGATGAAGAAACGGGTCCTGAGAAGGAGAGCAGGTGGGAGTGTACATTAGGAAGCCCAGTCCCAGAAGGACTGAGGTCATCCTGTGTCACCTGCAAAGGCTTCAGAGCAGCACTTATGAACCACAAGAAGTAGGTTGCCTGCATTTAGCAACCACTGAAGTCACACATTCTCTGATTTAGTTCATTTTACACTAACTACAAGAAACGCTTTGAGTTCACAAGAACAAAAGGCAGCAATGATCATTTCCTTTGGATTTTTTGGAAAGTCACCAGCAATTTACAAGCTCTCTTTCCATCCATTCACCTATCTCATCTTGAATGAGTTTTTTCCCCCCTTTGAAAAAAGTCAATTAACGTTTTCATAACTAGGACCCATTGCTGAGATAGCTTGTATCCCACAGTATGTAAAACTGTGACTTGGCTGTTAATGATTTTTTTTAACCTAACTTTGACTTTGGAGTTAGGAATAGCGAAGGTCATAAGAATTTCATTTTAACGTCACTAGACACATTTGTGCACATACTCAAGCGCATTTGACAGATTTATAGCAGAGGTCAGCTTCAATGCAAACCTAACTTTAGTGTGTGGTGCTGGGATGGAACCAAGAGCCTCATACATGCTAGGAAAGCACTTAACCACCAAGCTACTCCACCAGCCATAATCTGTTTTTAAGTTTCCTGTGGATATCATAACTTCCATTGAAAAGTATAAAAGTAATCGTCCTACACCTGAGTTTATGTTGATTCTAAATGACCATAATGGATTTATCTCCTTTGACACTATCTGATACAGTGCTCCCATGTGATTCTCATATGAATATCTTCAAGCCTTTAATAAGATCAAAATGGGAAAACATCATAATCCAGAAACCAAATCTGTCTCTGGGATATGAGAAGATGGTACACTTGATGGAACTGACCCTGGCAAGGAGTAGTTGATGCCATTTGAGTGGAATCCTGTTTTCCAGAATGCAAATGCACTAGGCTTATTTCTTCACCTGGGTCTTAACTATATATTCTTTGGGAAGAGCCTTGGCATTAAGCAATCAGGAATCTGTGTGTAAATGAACCACAGGATCTTTAACCAAATATTTGTTTTAGTATTCAACCTAGGAAGTATGGGCTGAGGATGTAGCTCAGTCAGTAGAGTGCTTATACAGCATGCATAAAGTCATAGATTCAATTCCCAGCACTGGAATGAGGTGACACATGCCTGTAATCCTAGTACTTGGAAGGTGTAATCCTAGCTCTTGGGAATGCAAGATCTTCCTCAGCTACATAGCAAGTTCAAGGCTATCCTGAGATACATAAGAAATAAAAGCTAAGGTGTATAAATAAAATGAGCTCATCCCTTACCCTGACCTTGTATAAGAATGAAATCTCTTCCCTGCTACGACATGCACACTGCTGAGGTTTGAATGCATACCCCTAAAGTTCATGTGTTAGAAACTTAATCCTCAGTGCACCAGTGTTGAGTGGTGGGACATTTAAGAAATGATCAGAGCATGAAAGTTCTGCCTTCAAGAGTGGACTAATGCTGTTACCATGGGATGGGGTTAGTCACCATAGGAAGGGGCCCCGATAAAGAGTGAATTTATTTTCTTTCCTCTCTCGAGTTCTACCAAAGAATGACACAGCACAATGGCTGTCACCAGCTGCCGCACCTTGATACTGAACTTCCCAATGAGAAATATGCTTCTTTTCTTTATAAATTATCAGCCTGATGAATTCTGTATTAACAACACAAACCAGATGAAGACACTTACATAGCCATGATAGTGCCAAATCATTGGGATGATTCATACACTGTTTCCTTAGGAGAAAGGATGGGTATGTTTGGTCCTTTCTGGTTTCTTACCTCCCACAACACAGAGCTAAAACAGTTGGCCCATACAGGGCAGCCCCTGAGCACTGGAGCTAAGTCCAGTAGCCACAGACCCCAGGGGCCACATAGTCACACTGGAAGGCTCATGGGATCTGGCCACTGCTTAGGCTACATCTGGAACCTGCTGGAACCAGTGAAAGGTACTTTCTCTCTTAAATTTCTTCCTTTTACTCTGGGCCTCATTAGTCAGAGCCCAGTAAGGCCACTAGAAAACATCCAAATATATCTGTCACCTCTAACAGTTCCTGGAGCAAATTGTACATTTCCTTTGTTATGCTATGAATAATTCTGAAACTTCTCCCATTTTATTAAGAAGCCTTTCCCTTGGTTTCTCTTTGTTCTTCTCATCTAATCTCTTAATGGAAGTTGCTAATTAAATTCCTATAGCCATTTTTTAAACAGTGTTTTGAATAGCAAAGTCTGTCAACTGCAGAAAGTGTATATTCTTATCAACACGCCTGTTGCCTGAAGGAGTGGAGGCCGTGCTGACAGATGGCTGCTGAGGAAGGCCCAGCAGGCCTCACATCTGCAGCACCTGTCAGTGGGAACACGAGGGCGGTTCAGGGCTGTAGAGCAGGACCTGTCTGGGCTCGGTCAATAGAAGTCAGGTTGCTTGAGTGTTTCTGTGAGTCTCAAGTGGAACTCAGCAAATTTCAGCCAAGAATTCCAAGCACACACTTGTTCGTAAGCATCTTTTGAGGCTGTCCCATTAACCATCATGTATCCTTAGAAATCTAAGTGGTGTCAAATCTCTAAAGGAAATGTAAAAAGCAGCTGAGTCTGACATGTACGCCAACACGTCCTTTTATTGGACACAAGTCATCAAATTGAGAGGCCCATTAAATTTCCTTGTCACTATTTGGTAGGAGGTTCTGAAGCCTTGGGGTGGGGGGCGTGGGTAGTCTTTCACAGTGAATATACGTAGAAATTAAGTATTTAAATATTTCCCTCAAACCCATCCCACTTCTTCCCCCACATAGATAGTTAAGCAGACAACTATCTAGCCAGTCCCTTTAAGGGAGCATTTGTTCTTAATCAAATGTTGATAACTGCCCAAAGCAAAAAATAATCTATTTGCACAATAAGTACATGTTCATGTATAGCGGTTGTCAAGTGTTGATGTTGGACATGGGATGTGGGGTAGTTATCACCATCTGGCTTCACAGAGCAGGCTAAGCACGCAGGTCCACCCCTCTTCCTTGCTACCTTCCACAAATCCTCAGAAATGTGTGTGCATGTGCCTGCTCATGATAGTGACAGAAAGTAGGAGAGAGAGATTGGAGGAATTTCTGAAAGAGAGGAAATTTCAAATCTATGGAAAAATAAATCTAAAAATCAAGCTGAAACTACAACTCAAAATAAATGTAAGTGGAAGCAATTCCAGGAGAGTACCAGGAGAGTACCAAGTACCAGGAGAGTACCAAGCATCAAAGCAAAGGGAAAAGGGTCTCCATGGGAATTATCAGAACAACTGACAATTTAACTCGGTAACTGCATCTGTCCAGAGGAAATGCTAACATTTGTGTACTGATTAGCAAGGATAAGGCGGAGCCTTGCCACCTGGGTCATAACAGTGAAGTGACCTAGCAGTGACTGAGGCACTATGAAATTAGGTAGATCACTAAGTGTTAAGTTGAAAATCTCTCTAAGACACCTCCATGATATTAAGGACGGAAAAGCACAAAGTAAAGTGAGGGAAGAGTGGATAGATAGATCGATAGATCAATAGATATAGTTAGGTAGATGGGTAGGTAGATAGAGGATAGATAGTAGATAGATGATAGATAGATGATAGGTGATAGATAGATAGATGATAGATAGACGATTGATATAGATAGATGATAGATATAGATAGATGATAGATAGATAGATAGATAGATAGATGATAGAGTGTGGATAGATGGTTGTATAGATGGGTGGGTAGATGGATGGCTAGAATCTTTCAAGTATTTAAAAATCCACTATAGATGATAGATGATAGATAGATAGATAGATAGATAGATAGATAGATAGATAGATAGATAGAAAAGTGGGTAGAAAGATGGGTGAGTAGATGGATGGGTAGATAGATGGGTGGGTAGATGGATGGGTAGATAGATGGATGGATAGTGTATTAGCTACTTTTCTGTTGCTGTGATAAGACATCATGACCAAGGCCACTTATGGAAGGAAGAGTTTATTTAGCTTACAGTTCCAAAGGGGCAAGAGTCCATCATGGCAACAGAGGTAGCCAGACTAGAAAGTGTAATGCTCACATCAGGAAGGAGAGAGAAACTGGAAAATCCAGCAAGGCTCACGAACTCTCAAAGCCTACCCGCCAGTGACGTGCTTCCTCCAGTAAAACCAACACCTCTTAAAACCTCCCAAAACAGCACCACCAACTGGGGACAAAATGTCCAAATACTTGGAGCCTATGGGGGACATTCTCATTCAAACCACCACAGATGGATGCATACATACATAGACAGATGCATAGATAAATAAGATGGGTGGGTTGTATGGATGGATAAGTAGGTGGGAGGATGGATGAATAGATAGAAGATAGATAAATAGATGATAGATAGATAGATAGAAGATAGATAGATAGATAGATAGATAGATAGATAGATAGATAGATAGATAGATTAGAGGGGGAATGAATGGACCAACAGAATGTATGTATGCATTTGTGAATGCAAATATCTAGGTTTAAAATGAGACGTACCAAATGACTTCTGGGTTTGGACAAGTATGTATAGTAGGGGATGTCCACATTTTATAATCATACACAAGTAATGTCTAAGGCCATATTAATATGGCATGTATGTGATTCCATATATTATTACATAAAGAAAAAAATGCAAGGTAGGCATGGAGCCTGTCTCTGAAGAGCATACGTGGAAGAGAAAGGCAGGCAGGAAAAATATCATTGATAATTCAGACTGAGAGGCACACTGATGTGATGTCAAGGTAATTTAGTTCTCCTTCCAGAAAAAGATGAGTAACCAGTCTAGATCATGAAGGGTTTCCCCAAAGAAGGCATGACTAAATTTAACTCTGCTCAGCTGGACAGGCAGAAGATGAAGAGCAGGGAGCTAGTCAGCAAATCTGAAGTGTTCACTTTAAACTGGGCATCCAAGATGAGCCCAGAGAGAGATGGACTGGGTGAAGATTTTCCTTGTAAGCTGTGTGGAGGTGTCTCATCTCCTTCCTGGGTCTGCCAGGTCATATGTCAGAGCTCCAGACCTGGGGTGAGCTGTGCTAAGTACCCATCCAACTAGGTCATCTCCCAGTCTCCCCTCTTCCAACCAGAAACTTTGAGCTGTGAGAATCACAGATGGGCATGGAAGCAACTCAGAGTGTCCTGGAAGGCCAGGTCTCCAGCCGGAAGCTTTCCCTCCTCATCTAGCTGTGTGCTGCATCCAGTCCATCTTGTTTCTTTCCTATCCAACCACATACCCAGATGCCCTCTACAGGTGGCCTAAAAGACTCAGTTA
The DNA here is from genome assembly GCF_000622305.1 of Nannospalax galili. Classification (NCBI taxonomy): domain Eukaryota; kingdom Metazoa; phylum Chordata; class Mammalia; order Rodentia; family Spalacidae; genus Nannospalax; species Nannospalax galili. The sequence continues at coordinate 5,395,939 of NW_008332149.1, read as the reverse complement.
AGGACCACAGAGCTGGCATCTCTCTCTTTTCCCTTTTCTCTACCTTCCATCAAGATCAGCCCATACTTCATAATAACCCCTGCCCCCATTCCGAATTCTTACAAGTGGACCAGCCACTCTTCCAGTGGGATGTCCATGTATTTGAACAGGTGCATGGCGTTCCCATGCCATCATGGGACAGCTGAAGCACTCAGTGAAGCCGAGAGAGGCAAGTTGCCTGACCCTGAAGTCAGGACTCACACGCTGAACAGCACTGTGATTTCCAGTGTGTCTTATGCTTGGTCTTTCCTAAGTGGAAGTTGGCATTTGGAAAGAGAAGTGTCACTTAGTTCCTGGTACAGCCCCTGCAGCTTATAGGCAGCCTGTGCCTGTGGCTCCCCGAAGGAAAGGAAGGGCAATCATGTTGGCACTTTGTTAGCTCCTACGGCACCCTAACTGGGTGGCTTCTAATCACAGAGTCCATTCTCTCACCTTTCTGGAATCCAGAAGTCTGAAATGGAGGTGTCCGTAGGCTGGGCTTCCTTCTAAAGGCTCCAGGGGGTTTCTCCTTCTGCCTCCCAGCTACTAGTGGTTTCCAGTGGTCTTGGGCTTGTGGCCACATGACTCTAATCTCTGACTTCTCTTTTCCTTTCCTTCTGTGCCCTGGTCTGCTTATTTCCTGTCTCTTAGAAGGATACTTGTCATTGGAATTAGGAGCTACCAAATTTTTAAAAAATGATCTCATTTTTTGAGATTCCTAACCATATCTGTAAAGACCCTTTTACCAAACCTGGTCACATCCATTGGCTCTAAGGGTTATCATGTGAGCATAACTTTTGGGCAAACATCCTTCAACCTGAGCTAACACAGTGCCATTCAACCAGTTTATTGGTTTCCCTAAGGTCTTTGTCTCAGTTTCTACCCCAGGTTCAGTCCGTCTTAGACCTTACTTACCCTTGGCTTGCCCATCTATTCCATTTGGATAGCATAACAGTGTGATTTAATGATGTGACTTTAGAGCTGAGGTACAATTCCCTGGTTACGTAGATGGGAAAACTGATAGCGGGGGATCTGGCTGCTTGTCCAAGGTCACAGCTGAAAGCAGACCTGGGATGCACCAGGGCTCTTTCCATCACACCAGAAGACTTTAGGGACATATATCTGAACTCAGTAACAGTCTGGACATCAGGCAGATGGCAACTACCTTGAGATGAAAGATTGGAAGCTTGTATTAATTTTAGCTTATAATTCCTTGATGAAAGACCTTGGAAATTCTGCCCCCATTGGGCAGAACAGAACCAGGGTTTTTCAGAATTCCGAAGACCCTGCTTAAGTCTCACCTGGCTCAATAGATGTATTTGCCTCTTTATTTCAAAAAAGTGTGCTTTATTAAACTGAGCATTGTGGGTCTGGCAAGATGGCTCAATGGTTAAGAGCACTGTTGCTCTTGCACAGGACCCTGGTTCAATTCCCAGCACCCACATGGCAGCTAACAACCATCCCTTAACTCCAGTTCCAGGGAATGCAACGCCCTCTTTTGACCTCCACGGGCATTGCATAGCATGGGTGCACTTTGCACACATGCAGACAGTACACTCATACAGATAAAATAAACTGAGCATTGTTCCAATGAGAACAAAGAAAAAAGTACCAAACATGCTATGCAAACAAAACACGAGCTTGAAGAAGTGTTGAGAAGTGTTATCAAGGCCCACGAAGGCATAGAATAGCACTCCTCAGAGACAAGGCAGTATTCTCCTTGGAACCTGGATTAGGAAAAAATGGAGCTGGGGCAGAGCAGGAAGGGGCCTCTGGACTCACAAGGCTTGGCTTGATAGGAGCTCTGGGTGCCTGTGAATATCTGTTATGTAACACACACCCCAAGCAGTTGTAAAGTCATTCAGACAATGGCAAAACTTGGGACGTTCCCAACTCATGAATATTGCAGATAGCCCTATTTCTTCACCTTCAGTTGAATCTGATACTTTTGAATAGGCTGCGAGGTGTCTGAGACTTTATCTGAGCCAGAGCTGCTGAGCTGAAAGCAGCCGTGAATGGATGGGGGAGTCATTCAAAAAATGCTTTCATTTGGTTTCAGAAACACTTTCTTTGTTTTGATGTGTTTGGAACATCATCTATTTGAAGTCTGGCTCCACTAGAGTTTTTATCTCCAAAGCAAGAAAACTACGGTAATTTAAATTAAATAAGCCGCCCCAACAAACATAATGAAAAAAAAAAAAAAACGGATTCCAAGAGATTTGCACATTTTGAACCTGGGCAATGTCCATATAAAAAGTCTAGGCGCACGAATCTTAGCCATAATCCAACTTGCTCTTTGTTCTTTAAGAAAATAGTCACATCTATCCAACTAAATTAACATATATTATCACAAATGTGTCAGTCTCAGATTTCCTGAGCCTGCTTATCACTCACCACTCTTTTTCTTCTTTTGCTCATGACTGTCTTTCTGAAAACAAAACAACATTATTCACACCAATAAGTGTAACAGGCACAATGGGAGAAAGTGCTAGAAGCGACTTCTTTGTTCTTATCACGGTGACCCTTAGCCCTAGGCCTTTCCTTTCTTCGCCTCTCTGAGAAGGAACTGTGGAACGCTATGTTTCATCATGTCCTCTGCACCCATCTGTCCCCTCGTTCCCTTTGTGATCCAGGGGGATTTGGCGTCTCAGGAAAAGTCTAACTGCAGGCTAGACAACAGCGCTTGACAACAGCGTATCTTGTTTAAAGAGACTCAATGCCTCTCACAGGTGGTGTTGATAACTAGGGGAAAAGCCTACACAGATGGTTCCTGATACTTAAATAAGAAATAAAATAAACCACTGAAACTTTCATTTCAAGCCAGAGCCCCTTTGGAAGAGTTTGGCCAGACCCCAAGGAATAGTTATTTGTAAGATAGGAGATAATTGCATTTGCACACGTTCCCACACTTGGGAATGGATCTGTGTGATAAACACCTAGATATGTACAAATTTGGAGTGTCTGGTAGGATTGAGAAAGACTCTTAGCCCACTCCAAATTTTAATTCAGGCCATAAGAGTCCTCTAAAAGATTTCTTTTATGTCCAAATTTTCAGAATTTTCTGTCTGATGCCAGTGGGATACTAAGAGTCTTTGCTTT
>NW_008332149.1:5379815-5392238 GCF_000622305.1 Nannospalax galili | reverse complement strand
CCCCCCCCCCACACGCAGCTAAGACTATTGCTTTTAGATTCACCACTTGAACCACCACTTACTATCAACAACAAACATGTTTTGATTTAAATGGTAACAGGCTTCTAGGAAAATCCTAGAAATCATACTACAGATGAGTTTTCTCACTCATCAGGTAGATTTTTTTTGTGTGTTACTTGAGTGACAAGTACTATTATCATAGGTTGCTAAATACTTACAGATTATTATAATAATAACACAAAATAACTTCAGTTTTGTCAGTTTTGCAACATAAAAACTTGGGCGTAAAGAAGCTTGCTCAGGTAGGAAAGATCCCTCAGCGGTTAAGAGCATCGGCTGCTCTTGCAGAGGACCAGGGTTCAGTTCCTAGCACCTGCATGGCAGCTAACAACCATCCGTAACTCCAATTCCAGAGGATCTGACGCTCTCTTCTGTTCTCCACAGGCATTGCATGACACAGGTGCACTTACATGCAGGCAAAACACTCATACACATAAAATAAATAAATGAAAATTTAAAGAAGAATCTTACCGCTGCCTGCTGTTTATATTTCTTACAACTTTTCAGTAGTTCATTTTTTAAAAACCAAAATATTACCAAGCCCTGGGAGCTATGCAGGCATGCATTTTAATCATAAAATTTTGATCGTTTTGATCAAAGTTCTATTTTACCAGTGACGACCAGAAACCAAACATCCAGAACAGAAACAGACTTTAATGTATGCTGGATTTTTTTACTTTTGTATGTTGAAGGTTTCTTTTTTTATTGTTTCAAATTATCTGTATTTGTCGGGGGGGGGCGGTTATGTACACATGGATGTAAGTACCTGAGGGAGTCAGAGACACCTAACCCCTCGGGAGCTGGAGTTACAGATGGTTGTGAGCTGCCCTCTGTGGGTGCTAGGAATTGAACTCTGGTCCTCTGCAAGAGCAGTATGTACTCTTAACCACTGAGCCATCTCTGTCTCTCTCTCTCTCTCTCTCTCTCTCTCTCTCTCTCTCTCTTCTTTTTTTAATGAAAGACCTCACCTTTCTCTACCTTTCTGCTGACATATGCAGTCCATTTGTTCCTCGGGGAAATTTACCCTGTCGTTATTCATTTAGGCTGGGACTCTCTGGTCCTAACACCATCTTTGCCATTAGTTGGTTTATTCATGTATGCAAATGGAGGGTACACAAGTCATCTCTTAATTCTGCCCAGTCATCACAGATCAACAAAGTTAATGTCTGATGCTTTTTAAGCCTCTGATGGCTGGATAACTCTAAACCCAAGGCGCATTGACAGGCAGGATATCTGTGAAATGACTTTAGAAACATTCATTCTTCATGGCTTTGAGAATAAGATGTCTTCCTCAGTGTAGGTATGTTCTGCTACAGACTATTTACGTCAGCTTGCCTTTGAAACAGCATCAGTGTTCCAGTTCCCATCTAAGCTAATGTGGGAGCTGGGGACATTGCTCTAACAGTAAAGTGCTTGCCATGCAAGCATGAGGATCTGAGTTCAAGCCTTAGAACCCATGTAAAAGGTGTGGTGGTGCACACTTGTAATCCTAGATCACAGGAAGAAGAGATGGAAGGATCTCTGGGGGGGCATTGGCCAGTCAGCCTAGTGGAACCATTAAACACCAGGCCAGTGAGGGACACTGTCTCAAAAAAGAAGATGGATACTTCTAAGGAATAATACTTGAGGTTGACCTCTGGCCTCCATGTGGAGAGACAGAGAGAGGAAGGGAAGGAGAGAGGGAGGAAGGGAGAGAGGAAGGGAGAGAGGGAGGGAGAGAGGGAGGGAAGGTGGGAGACAGAACCAACTTGGGGGTGCATTTTTTGATGTTAGATCCCTGCAGAGACTATGCCCATGTCAGAGGCACCACAGAGCTTTTTTGAAAATGAGTTTTGGTGCAAACCTTCTTCTGAATAAGACTTCAGGGAAAACAAGAAGAGGGGAAAAGCAACCACACAGATTAAGCTCACAAAGAGACTACAGTCCTCCACGTTATCTCGAGGAAAACAAAAGCCCCGAAGCAGAGCCACAGCCTCTCCATCAAGTAGACAGACATTAGAGTACATTAGCACTATCATTTATATGGCTGTAAATATCAATAAAGTATGCGATTTGGCTTCACTTTCACATAAAAAAGAGAGACTATCCTTTTCAGGAAATTTCACAGAGATGCTTACCAACAAAAGTTCAGTAATTCAATCTTCCTCAAGCTCAGCAATGCAAAGTTCAAAATTGCAGGTTTTAAACTAATGTAGCTGATAAGTGACGATGGCCCAACTAAAGGGACCCATTATTAGGTAAGGCGATAGCCCCGATCCCGGTTATCTGTAATGGAGAAGAGTCTCCATAAAATAGCTGTGATGGGTTCTCATCTACATTAATCTCTAAAGTCAAAAAGAGGCATTCTTTGTGGGTTTTATCTGCTTCCAAATGTCTGCCTCCATGAGGGCTGGTTTCGCACGCCCGAGGCAGGTATGCAAATCACTCCGATATTGATGACCAACAGGTAATGTTTAGTTGCGATACATGAGGTACTGTCTGCAGAGTGGACTGTCACAGCTGCCTGACTTTTATGTCAAATGGGACTTAGAGACCCTGAGCCTGATGACCTTCTTGTCTTTCTTCCAGACAGGGACAGACCTGAAGGCTGAACTCGTGTGTGTGCGTGTGTGTGCGTGTGTGTGTGTGTGTGTGTGTGTGTGTGTGTGTAGAAGCAATTGGATGCAGGTTTTCCTCTTTTTTATGTGTCACACTGCTCTCAACTTTTCTCCAGCACAAGTTCCCTCTTGCAGGGTGTCATGATGCTAATAAACTGGCTTTGTAGCACCTCCCTCTTTCAAGTGTCTTTGCACAGGGCCACTTATCACTGCCAGTGATTTGAAACATCTTTTTTCTCCTGAGTGCCAGGCTTTCTTTTCAGAGCTGAAATAAACATGGTCCACAGACCATTTATTATTCAGTAATGTATTAAGAGATAGCATGAAAAGGTAAAACTTACTGAAAGTGATGGGTTTGTTCTGCTTCCCTCTTAAGGCTGTATCACAGCTACTCTGGAAGTGTCTATTTCTGTTCTACTGTTTTATGTGTTCTAATTTGGCATGAAACAATTCCCTTTCTAAATCACATTGTTACAGCTGGTATCTAAGCTGAAAGTAAGATCATCTCAGAGGATCCAACAAGCAGGACACAGGTGGAGGACAGAACCAAACCAGCTGCCACGCCTCTGCAACCTTCACTAGCTCTAGTCTGGAAACACACATTTCCATAAATGAGTGTATTCACACAGACAAATTTGCAAGTAGGATTTTCCAAGTCCAACAGACTTAATCTAACAGGTACGATCTTTGGCAAATGCATTCAGGCTAAGGGCTTCAAGTCCCTGCAGGTGGAATGACAGCAGCTTGCCAAGTAGAACATTAGTTTTCTTTTACCAACTACCCAACCTGGGATAAATCCCAAAAGATGTCACAGGATGGACAAGAAGGACCAGAATGCGAACACTCCCTCAAGAATGGGCACTCTCATAATTTTTTATGAGCCACTTATGATCCCATAATTTCTTGAATCCAGAAATTGCATCTTCATATGAAGCAGGAATTCTCCAAGATACATCAAGTACTTCTGTTTTATAATGACCATCCACAGGTACGTGCTTTTTCTTAAGACTGTGGCTAGCTCTACAGTGAAAAGAAATAAGTAACAGTCTTCCATTAGTCAGAATAGTTCCAAAACATTCAGCTATTCCCTAGTATTAAGTTATTGTCCATATCAAGTATGAATTACCAATTTTTAGAGAGAAATATGTTGAATGACATCAAATTCTAAAACTAGTCTGAACAAAGTTCACCTGTATTCAGGAATCTGTAGCCCTGCCAAGGCTGCGTTCAGTAGTTGGTATCCCATAATCCTATAGTTATAGTTGCTCAAAATACCTGCGATTGAATTGACCACATGCTGAATTTATTAAGCTACACCTGGAAGAGTTGGCGTTTTAACAATCTGAGATTTCAGCTTATTACTGTCAACTGTTTCTTGCCAATGAAAGTAGGGCAAAGTGTGGTGGGGAGGAGGGAATCAATTAAGTTCTGGAGATGCACTCGCGTGGAGGTTGTGAGCGCCAGCAGACCTGAGGTAGCCAGGCCATGTCTGAAGCAGAGACTCCCCAGTGCTTTTACACAGCAAGGGAAGCCCTGTTGTGGAGAGTGTGGGATCCAGCCTCAAGAATTCTGAGTCAATAGGTTTGGGGTAGAGTCCAAGAATTTGCATTTTTTAAAACAAGTTCCCATTCTGGAGACTATATTTGAAAACAATTGCTAGGAAGTCACATGAAGATAGGTTAGTTGGTAGGTAGATTTGTTAGTTCGTTGCTATTTCAGTTAACTTGACTGAGTAGATATATTGTAACTCAATATTTTTGTTCATAAATCCCTCTTTGTGCCCTTATAAATATAGACCGGCCTGACTGGGCCACACACTTAACTGTAACTTTGTTTTGCACCACACTGACACTGAGTCATACATCTTTTATCCTTTGATCACAAGCACTGACGTACTTCAGCTTACCCAAGTAGTGGCTCCGCCAGATGAACTTGGATTCACACACAGTTGTGCATTTCCAGCCACAGGACCTTGGCAAGTCATTTAATATTTTGAAACCTACTGATAATACAAACCCTACTGTATTGTTGTGAGGATTTTAAGTGTAGTATAGATATGATCCATCCATTGTACCTAGAGGAGTTGGGGCATAATATTGTTTACTTGTTTGAAAGGATCCAGTCCAGTAAATGTTTAATAAACAGAAAACTACAGATAACACAGAGAAAGCCATAGAATTCTTGATAAAGATGAAATGCCTCAAAATGTAATACGACAACATTTCATAAAGTATTAGTTAATTAGATATGAAAACTGATTTAATTTTTTGATTAGCAAGATTTAGGCAATGATTTACTTCCTTCCTGACTGAAGTTCCTTTTAATACCCTGCCTTGTGAAGGAACAAACATCCCCAAATAGTCTTCATTGATGATTTAGAGTCCTGCATGCTGCAGAGCCATCACTTACACCCGTTTGTCACTGTAGTCACAGAAAGTAAGTTGAGTTGTGACTATGGAACACAACCCAGATTTTTTTTTAAATGTCATGGGGGTGGAGTGCCTTCCTTACCACACACCAACAAATTATGTCTAGCACAAGGAAAAGAAATTCTAGTTAATAAGTGATTTAGTTACTTGGGGCTTAGTAAATTGATAATGTAGCATGATTTAGGGGACATTGGAGGAAGGTGCAGTTCAGCCAGGACACGCAGCCGAAGGTCATGCCGATTACTTAAGGTGTGCTGTTTGAATCTACCTCTTCCTCTAAGCTCGTTGACTCAATGTGCTTCAGCCTGACTGTGGAGGATGTATATCTCCATACTGAGTTTCAGATATTCTGACCTCATACAGCTAGGATTATTCCGTCTCTGCTTAATAGCACCCTGAACTCAAGATGAGGAAACCGTAGCTCCTTATCTGCACTGTGCAGAATGCCAGACAAAGAAAGCCTACCTTCAAAAAGGCCATTGTCCTGGCAATTGTTCTAGTGAGGCTCAGGGCCAGTCCCCCCCCATTCTGGTGGGAGCTGCCATGTGCATTGAAGGAGGTTCAGCAGCATCTAGGCTTCTACTCACAAGATGCCAGGAACATTCCTCTCTCCCAGCCGAGATGGTCAGAAGTATCTCCAGACATTGCCAGCTCTGAGAGAGGCGGGGGATTGATCTCACTTCCCAGGTTGAGAACCTGGACTAGAAATCCAACAAGACATTTTTCTCACTGCTGCTCCCCCTGATGTTAATCAGTGGAGAGATAACCAACTGCTTCTCTGAGAGTCTTACCCTTCCCCTCTCTCCCATTTCTTTTGATTAGGCAAGCCAAGCAGGGTGCTTTCTTCATCCTAGGTGAATGGATTTTATGGAACAGATGGCTTGTGTCAGATAAGAGTATGTTCATGGAGGGGACTCTAGAACCAGTCACTCAGGGTGTACACAAATGCACGGAGTGACAAAACATGCAACCTCCAAAGGCCATATATGCAATTATACATCCTGCACATATATATGTGTGTGTCTGGGTATATGTATGCATAACATATACAATTTTACACATATATATGTGTGTTTCTGGGTATATGTATGTATAATACAGTTATACATTCTGTACATATATGTGTGCATATGGGTATATATGAATATATGTGCAATTATATATCCTATACATATGTATGTGTGTATGGTATATATGTATATTTACAATTATACATCCTGTACATATATGTGGGGTATATATATGCATATTATATGCAATTATACATCTTATACTTATATGTGAGTGTAGTATAAATATAATTATACATCCTGTACATATACATGGGAGTATATATACAATTTATATCCTCTACATATATATGTGTGTGTTTAAGTATATATGTATACATAATTATACATCTTGTATATATATGTATATGGGTATATATACAATTATACATGCACATTATACATATATGTGCATGTGTGGTACATATGGGATATAGAGGATATTTTTGGCAGTGGTTTCTGAAGGGTTTTCATTTCTGCCATGGACAGTCTAGGCAAACCTCACCTAAGCAGATATTCACAGAATGACTCTGTTGGTTCCCTGAATTCCTTGAATAACAAGAAGCCAACAAGAAAGCATTGTCACAGTCCTAGATGTAAAGCATCTTAAAGTTCTCATCAGGGCGCAATGAACAACTATGTACATTTAAAGTGACCTAGGGTCTGAAATTTGATTTTTGAATCTTCAGTGTAGTTTGATGGTGTAAGAAAAAGAGATAGCTCTGGATGCCTTGAAAAATTCTTTGTTTTGTTATGTGTGTGTGTGTCTATGTGTAGAGTGTGCACATGTATGTATGTGTGCATATGTGTGTATGCATATGTACATATGTGTGTATGTATATGTGTGTACATTGTATTTATATGTGTACATGTATTTTTGTTTTCAGGCAAGATTCATGATATGGGCTTTTTAATGATTTTCATCTTATTCCTTTAAGTAAACATTTTTTAAATGATGAAACACACATTCATGCCTGACACAGGGTCTATGTAGAATTACAAAGAAGCGGGAAAGAACTGCCACCCTCAGGGGCTTACTTACCATCTATGTGGGCAGATAACTAACACTGACACTTTCCACAGGATGAGCACACTACCATGAAGTGGAACCGTCAAGCTCGGAGTCTGATGCAGAATCCAAGGAGTTCAGAGAAAGGGGCTTGAGGACTGGAGCTCACTGGGGCATCAGCCAGAACCCAGTCACGAGGCAGGTTCCCCACACAAATCCCAGGCTCAAAGCTAGAGCAATGGCAGGAAACTGCCCAGAATTCAGTTCATGTATGATCTTGACCATGGGGTAGTTATAAATAGCCACACACTGCAGGAAAGCAAGGGCTTCAAAATAGGTCGTGTCTGGGCTAATTCTAGTGTTCTTGTAACTGTAAAATCAGAAAGGCATCTGGGATTAAAATACTGACACAGCTCTGAACTAAGCTGAAGTTCGACTTATTTATTTAGTAACACAGTTGCCAAAGGTAAAGAAGAAATTCTAAGGAGCAGTGGCACTTCCTGTCCCCATGGAGGTTATGTGTCTAATTAACCATTCAGTTGGCTGTAGATTCTAGACTCACTCGATGTTCATCAAACATCATTCATGTGACAACCACCACTTGGTGATTCTGGCACCTGCTCTTTCATGACCCAGAGGTGCAGCGGTTAAACAGACAAGGCCTCTGTTCTCACAGAGCTTTCTTTTCTAGCGCGGGTTGACAGATAAAGTGGGCAGTCCAAAGGTGATTCCAGAGTCTTGTGTCCAATGGAGAAAAACAAATATTGTAATGTGTTAGCTCAGGGATCTCTCAGTCAAAACCAACCCATTACCTGTTTTTTTATAGCTCACAAGCGAAGAATGGTTTCTACATTTGAACACGAATCCAACGGAATGCTACCTTCCTCTAAAAGAATTCCTTCCTTCTCATCAATAGACCTATATTGACGAAAGAAATTAGAAAGATTTAATTGTTCTGTTCTACTTTGAATCTAATCGAAGTAATTGTGTGTTTACTTGTGCTGCTACCCTGCAGGATCTATAAAATATCACCAGTTTTGCCTCTAGGCTTACCATGTGTCCTTTTTCATGAAAAGTTTTGCAACACAGTGTTAGAGGCCAGCCACACTGGCGGGGAGGGAAAGCTTCATGGAAGAACTGACATTGAAGCCGAGACCTATAATCATGGCTTCTCACCTTTTGACCGAGCCGCGTGACCTCTGAGTCCTGGTTTGTAAAATATCTCAGTTGAAGGACTAGAGAGATGGCTCAGTGGTTAAGAGCATCAGCTGCTCTTGCAGAGGACCAGGGTTCGAGTCCCAGCACTCACATGGCAGCTAACAACCATCTATAACTCCAGTTCCAGGGGGGACCCAACACCCTCTTCTGATCTCCATGGGCATCGCACAACATGGGTGCACTTACATACATGCAGACAATACACTCATACACATAAAATAAAAATAATAAAAATCTCAGTTGAGCTATCCCATCTTTCTACCTTCCCCACACAGGCCATGTTTCTCTGCTGACTGGACATGTATGCTTCATCCTTACCAACGTGTCACTCTGCTCTCTCACCTGTGAGGAAGCAGCAGGACCAGGAGAAGAGATGAATACAAAACCACATCTACACGTATCATACCGCTTGTCAAGACTCACAAAAGTCCAAGAAATATAAGTTCCACTATGACTTTCCAATATTTTTCACAACTTTCAGGAAGTGAGTGGAAGTTTACTGGAACACAAGGCTTTACAGTTTTCAAAACACTACTGAAAAACAGTCCACCCTGGCTTGAAATGACTGTGGCCTTTCAAAGTCTACACAAAGTAATATCCAGGGAGACAAAGCTGTTTTACCAAGCAGACAGATATTCCAAATTACTGGTTCTTAACAAGCATGGTAATACATCAGTCAAAAGCAATAAATTTAAACTTAATGAAATCTCAATTTGCCTACAGTGCATTTCACTTTGACATTTTCTATATTGCCATGGTGCTTTGATAAAGTTTTTAAAATGCAAAGAAAGTGTCTGTAAGGCTAAAGACCAGACTTGGTACCATTGTGGCCAAGGCAACATTACAGCATTTAAGTTTCATGGCTCCATGCCCTGTGGCAGCCGGAGCCCTGGCGCTAAGACTGGTTCACTTTCCATTATCACTCTATGATTATACATTTTACTGCATTTAACTGATAATACAACTAGCAGCTCACCTTAAAAGAATTAGCTTGGAGGTTTCATTGCTTTCCAAATGGAATTCATTTGACAAACAAATGACAATTAGGCTAGTCTCCCTGTTCTGTGTCAGGATGCTTTTTGATTGAACCTAGACCAATTTACAATTTTTAAATGAGTTTAGACATTTACATTTGAAATGTCTGGAGGAAATTAGCCCAGGGACATCCAACAGCCAAAATGCTTTTTGAAGTTGATTCCTATTTGATCTAGTACCCTCTACCTGTGCATTGTGTTCCAACTTCAAAGTTTGGGAATGCAAATGGCAGCTCACCTCAAAGCACTGGGAGAAACTTAAAAGCAGCTTTGCTCATTATGGTATGCAAAGGAGCCTATATTTTAATATTCGTTTAATATGGTTAGTTAGCTTTAATGACACTGGTGTGACACTGTCATAGTTTTGGGATCTGAAAGCACCGATTGAAGTTTCTAGCTGCTTCATTTTTCTGCACAGAATAGAGCTATATGCCTCTTTGAAGGAGAGATGAGCTCCTAGCTGGGTCTAGTCCGGTGAGGGCTAAACATGACAATTTCCAGATGAAGAGCTCACCTGCCTCGGTGGCGAAAGCTCATGCCAGGATATCAGGGGCTTCAGAGACCCCTGACCGTTCGATTCCAATTCTGTGTTTCATAAGAGCAGACTCTCCACCCACTGGCTGAGGACATTTCTGGTAATTTTATGACAACTAAGTAGTCCTGACAACTAGGCCATGGAAACTGGCTTGCTCTGAATGTAAGCCCACTGAAGTCTAGCCTAGAGCACGTTTGGGTTTGTTTACTTTTGTTGAAGTTGATGTGTCACTGTCAAAATGAGGAGACAACCACCTTTATTCAATGGCAGGGATAAAATAGAGCGAAGGGAAAGTTCTCAAAATGTGCCACTGTGTCACTACCACATTCTGAAGGCTGGCCGTCAGTGCTATTTATACCCTACTCCAAAAAACATTCTAGAAGGAAAGGCAGGTGACAGTGCTGAGTAGCCAGCCAGCCTGTATCTGAGTGGAATTATCATGGCTTTCATGGCTGGGAGCCGTCAGGATAGTTCGAAATTCCAGTTTTGTCTCCTATTATAAGACACATACCACATGTTTTCAAAATAACTTGGAGTCTAGAAAAATTCCCACACAATAACCCCGCATGGAATTAATGGTTCTGAAAACTGCTCTCTGTGAAAATAGTTGATGCTGAATTCAGGGGCCCCGCCACCCAGTATTCACATGAGTATCCTGGGGTAAGAACATCAGGATAGTGACACACGTAAAAACAGGTATTTGGACATTGGGTCACAGACATAAAAATGGCAGAGAAGGGCATAAGCCTAGTCACTAATTCAGTCTTCCCACTGCTCGGGAGAAAATGGTGATATACGATGTTGAAAGAAATTTTCCCCCAGGATAACTTCAGTTCATTGTTGAAGAGAGTGAACATCTCTCTAGGTCCTTCCCCTCTGAACTCTGATTTCCCATCTGCTTCCTCCCATCCCCTGATTCTCAACACACCTGGTCTCATTTTCCATAATGCAAATGGATGAGAGGTCTCTCTCAAAGCTCCTGAGAGTAAACTGTTCTGATTCTAAATTTAACACACCAACTTATCTCACACACCCAAGGACCAAACCAAGGACATGCCAAGTCCTCCTATCAAGAAATTTTCAGTGCCTATTGTTTTTCTAGCACAAAGAGGAATTTTTATTCTTTTTTCCGAGGGCCCTGCAACCTGGCATCTTCAGCCTGTGGTTTTGAAGTGCTCAGACAGAGCAAGCCTTACTTCATGCCCAAGCATTGCATCTGAAGCCAGATTTCTGTTACCTCGCCTGCCCTCTGCTGGACAGAGGTAAAAAATGCTTACCAGGCAGTCCAGACATGGCCACATGGTGCTGGAAAGACTTGAGGGGTTTTCACTACTAGGAAGAATTCGGGTGTTTGGAATTTTTTTTTTTTGTAGATCATGTCTACAATCCCAGCATTTAGAAGGCTGAGGCAGGAGGTTTGTCATGAGTTTGAGGCCAGTTCTGGCTATATAATGAGTTTCAAGATCACCTAGGCTAGAGAGACCTTGTCTTTAGTTTTTTGTTTTTTCTTTTTCTTACAGGGCCTTTAAAAATGCTCTTTTCTTTATATTTTCTTTATTTTTATTTTATGTGTATGAGTATTTTTCCTACACACATATAAGTGTATCATATGTATACAATGCCCGTGGAAGGTGTCAGATCCCCTGGAACTGGAGTTATAGATGGTGGTGAGTCACCATGTGGGTGCTGAGAACTGAACCCGTGTCCTCTCTGAAAGCAGCAGGTGCTCTTGGTGCCGAGCCATCTCTCCAACCCTTAGAAATGCACTCCTCTGCCTGTATGTACTTCTCCACTTCCAGTTTATTCTGGGTATTCTATCATCAAGCACAGCTACATTTTTTTAACTTGGAAATAATTAGTCTGAGTGAAAACCACAAAGAATTCTAACACCTCCAGCTTTCACACTCAAGTGTTATTACAGGTTCCTGCCTTGTCAGTGACATGGCAACATGGAAAAAGATACTACCCAAACAGGGTCCTACTCACAATCCTAGGCAGCATTAGAACTCCATGCAAGTTAAGACCATAAAGCCATATTGTCTGGTGTAAAGACTCTGCTGGGTGACCTTGAGCAAGTTTTAAAAAATCTCTCTTAAAACTGTGTTTCCTCCTCTGCAAATAGCAGTTACAATATCATTTGCCTCTGTGGCTATAAGGGATTCATCCATTTACACATACAAGTGAGCGCTCTGCACGCAGAGAGCATTGACAAGTGTGGGGTAATGGTGCAACGGGAGAGTTCTAAATGAAATGCTCAGATCACTTTTTCAGAATTTTAAATATTTATTCCAAGGGAATGTGAGCTATAGCTTCTAAATTAAGAATGGACACATCTCGAAGGAAAGAAATAAAACTTTCAGTGAAAGATTACTTGGAGAAATGTCTTCTTTACCTCCTACTGGGAGCAAGATTTTGAAGAACACAATCGACCATACTCTTTATCTTATGATCCTTAAGAAAAAGGGCTGGCAAGAAAAGAAAGAGAAAGAAAG
>NW_008332149.1:5344531-5379784 GCF_000622305.1 Nannospalax galili | reverse complement strand
AAGAAAGAAAGAAAGAAAGAAAGAAGGAAGGAAGGAAGGAAGGAAGGAAGGAAGGAAGGAAGGAAGGAAGGAAGGAAGGAAGGAAAGAAGAAAAAAGAAAGAAAAAGGCTAGCTTTGCTGGCGCTCTCTTCTTGTAGGGTTATAAGAGAAATAAGAGAAGCTTAGTAGTTAAATGGTTTCCATCTCCCAGGCACAGATTAAAGGGTAGACTAGTTATCCAGTCGGATGTTTAATAAATACTAAACGTGCATCTATCTACTCCTTGCCTATAGACCCTAGGCTAAGTAAAGAGGGTGAAGATAAACTAAGACACACATGACATGGGGTTACAGAGATGCTCAGTGTTTAAGAGCATGCAGTGCTTTTCCAGATGACCTGAGTTCAGTTCCCAGCACCCACATGAGGCAATTCACAACTGCCTCTAACTCCAGCTCCAGGGAATCCGACACCCTTTTCTGAATTCTGTGGGCAGCAGCACATATGTGCACACACACACACACACACTTCACATAAATAATAAATAAAAAATAAATAAAAATGTAAAAAAAATTAAAAAGAAAACCAACAATTGGAAAGGACATAGTTGCCCACCAACACCAACAGGGGATTTACAGCATCTACTCAGCAATACAACCAGAGTAAAACATCGTAACCGGTGCTCAAGGTTTCATTTGTGTGAAACGGAATTGCATTTCCAGGGCTCAATAAACCCATGCCACCGTGGGTGCAGAATATTCTTAAAGGGTTCTCAGAACTAAAGTGGGCCTGTAGGCGTGTGCATGTGCTAACTCAAACACCCTGAAGGGCTGCTGAAGAGTGATTGGGGATATTGCAGATCTTCCAGACGATTTTTTTTCTCTGCTAAGAAGTGGCGCTTCTGCAGGTAAAAGATTCCGATGTACACAGTGTGCACGATATACAATGAATCTTCCCTCTTATTAAATCTTCCAAATAGCCAAAGTGATATGAGGAAAATAATTGCATAGAGCTCATCAGGCCAAGATAAATTGTATCTGTATGAAACTTCAAGTTAAATTATTATTAGAATCCGTGGTATATCAGATTATGTTTTCTTTAATGAATTTCCATGGAAAGAAACAACTTTTAACATTCATGGGTCACAGAACAAGTTCACAATGATGGCCTACTTTTCATTAGTGTGTGTGAAACCCCTATTTTTAGTAATGTACCTTATAGTCTTGCTGATTTTTCTCACTCTTTTCTCAATAATCACTTTTAGGTCAAAGCTATAAACACACATTCAAGCAAAAATGAGATGTATGTAAGTATGTAAATTATTGGATTAAATTATCTAGATGGTTTCCCAATAGTTTGCGCATGTATCTATACATCCATCTATCTATACATGTGCATATATAGATCTCTCTATATATCTAAATGTATATATGTTATATAAATACCATAGGGGATATGTATAGAATCCCATGCAAATAGCTAAACGAGAAAAGTGGTTGATTTGATAATTGAGGTGCATGACAGGAGAATTCAAAGAAAATATATTTCACAAAATTATTCGTCTGGAAAACCCCCACAGAGCTGAAGATGTTCATAGTTAGGCAAACCCATTAACCTGCTACTACTGACCAAGAACTTAGGATACACAGGTTATTTGACAGCTTTAATTTAATGTAATCTAATTAGGGAGAAAATGTAAGTTCCTATTAGGTCAGTACATCACTTGCTTGGTAAATGTTCTGTTAAGTTTCTCCAGAAAATGTTGTAATTAGAACCAGAAGAAATTATCTTGTACAAAACATATTCTGTGTGCATATAAAGCATATATATATGTATCTCAAAGGAATAGATGTGTTTTTATGAATATATATGTAGGGATGTGAATTCATACTCCTAAATGTAAGTTCATGAGCATACACTTTAATCACATAGAGAATAACCTGCTCGTGCACCATAGAAACCCATGGAAAATGGTCTAAGACCATTACCTTTGCAATAAATGTAGCACAATAATCAAACTCAACCTTAAAAAAGAAATAAATTGCTTCAACTTTAAAAACCACAACCTGGGAGCTAAGCAGATAGCAGTCAGTCAAGAGTTTGCCGTGTAAGCCTGAGGACCTGAATTTGAGCCCCTGAACCTCCTTTTTAAAAAGTCAGGTGTGCTGGTACATGCATCCCCAGGTGTGTCCCAGGGGCTTACCAGGCAGCTATTCTAGACTACTTGGTGAGTTTCAGGCCAGGGAGAGAGACTCTCTCAAAATACAAGGTGGATGGTATCTGAGGAATGAATGGCATGTGAGGTTGTCCTGTGGCCTTCATACATAGGCACACATGTGAAAGCATGCCCCAAAACACACGTGTACCCACATGAATATGCATACATACACATACAAAGTCACAACTTGAACAATTTCAGAGCTTATAATCCCCCCAGTAAGGTCAATCACTAAGGTAACGATATTTGCAGTAAAACACCAGACCTCTCTTGAGTATTAATATTTGGATTGCACTGTCAGAATACTCTTTAATGAGTCATTGCAGTCGGATTGTTGACTTCCCTGGAAACTATGTGGGTTTTTTTTTCATCCACATGCATAAATTACACTAGGTGATGTGGTAGAAGAGATTAGCAAAGCTACCATTTGGTACAACTAATTCTTAAGCGTAGATAAAGTGTCCATCCGTTCACTCAGGAAAGATCCACAATGAAAGTCACCATTCATGGGTCTGGAGCCATCTATCTCCTCAGTGAGGCCGCAGTCCCCTCTCCCAAAGCGGAGTGTAAGTGAGACCCAGGATCTCTTACTTGACAAATGCTTTTTCATGTGAAGTACATGAACTCCCTTTTCTCCCTAGACTGAGTTGTTTCAGATCATTGTCTCTTCCGTGGGACAGGAAGAGAAGCTAATCTATAAAACAATGAGATTTCACTCTGGATGCCAAACCTTGCAATTACATTGTGCAGAGGGGCTTCATGAATAATTCCTGGGGTATGATCTGACATTAATCTGGATAGTTAATACAGAGCTGGGACATAGCCAAAAAATAAGCTGACTGATTTCTTTATAATAGGGCACTTTGGAGGTGAGGACACAGCGTCTTCTCTGACTATACCCTTGGTCCACACTGAGCATTTAGCTATCATATTTATGTCCTGTGTTTCCTCCTTGAACTGGAGCCTAAGTGTTGGCAGTGAGGTGCCATGTTAGACAGAAGGCACTTCAGGCAAGACAGGTCTAAGAATTTACCTATGGCTCATCCATGGGTTTCAAATGGCTTTGCTGTAAGAATATCCAGTCTCAATGTCATAACTGTACATACGGCCCACTTCCCCCCACACACCCCTGCATGCTCAGAACCTTGTGTAGCCCAGGCCACCCTCAAACTCACTGGAGATGACCTTAAACTTCTAATCCTTCTGTCCCTACCTCCTTTGTGCTAGGATTGCAAGTGTGCACCTCGAGACTCTGCCTGCGACGCCATAGATTGAGCTCAGTACTTTGCCCCAGCTAGACAAGCTCTCTACAAACTAAGCAACATCCCCAGCTGAGAACTGCTCTATTAATAGGAGCAAGGCAGTGGGTAGGTTATTTCCAACACTCTCCTTTGGACATCATGGAAGGCTCAGTGTTGATATCTCTTCTTGAAGTCAACCAGATGTATGGTGAATACTTGGTCTTTTTTAGTTAAAATATTCCACTGATTGTAATGTACATTTATAGGATGTGTATCTTCTGTTCAGTATCCTAAAAGAGGCTGTGAGAGATTCTTAAGAAAAGAAATGAAGAAAAAAAAACCTAACCAATTAGCAGCATGTTTTCTGCCCAAAGAAGAAATCTAAGTAAAAGGGATAATAATGTTCAGAGAAAGAAGGAGGAAGGGGCTAGAAAGATGCTGTATTAGTTACTTTTCTGTAGCTGTGACAAAACACGGGGAAACTTACAGAAGGAAGAGTTTATTGGGCTTAAGGTTCCAGGGGGATAAGAGTCCATGGTGGAAGACGCACGGGGGTGGGGGGGGGGGGGGGGGGGGGTCAGCTGGAACAGAAAGCTTAGCGCTTCCATCCTCAAGCACAGACAGGAAGCAGAGAAAGAAAAAATGGAAATGTGCAAGGTTAGAATGCTCAAAGCCCACCCCCAGTGACATGCTTCCTCCAGCAAGGCCACACCTCCTAACCTCCAAAAACAGTGCCAACTGGGGACAAAGTGTTCAAATATTTGGAGCCTATGGAGGATATGTTCATTCAAACCCTATGCTCAGTGATGAGGGTGCCTGTTCTACAAGCATGAAGACCTGAGATTGTATCCCAGCACCTACATAAAACGCCAGATGTGACTATGAGCACCTGTAACCCCAGTGCTAGGGATGGGGATTGACAGGAGAATTACTGGGGCTCATTGACTGCAGCCTAGCTCCAGGTTCAGTGACAGACCTTATAGAGAGTGATAGAGCAGGACACCCAATGTCCTCTGTACATGTACATGTGTACTTGCATGTATAGCACATTTCCTCCCCCCCACACACACATAGAAAGAGAGATAGAAAGGAAAAAGAAGAGGAGGAGGGCGTGGGATGAAGTCCCAAGAGGGGCTGTCTACAGAACTCTGACCTGGGTCTGAGCAGTAAAGGATGGCAGGACTTTGGGTTGGCAAAGGGGACTCATTTACAGTTTTTATTTTTTAATAATAATAGTCAATAAAAGAATGGACATGATATTGATTTTTCCCATAATATCTAAATACTTAACTTATAGATTTGATATTATTTAACAGCTATGGAGAGGTACCAATCAATTATTGTGTGTTCAGCCTTCCATCAGTAACTAATAAAATTGCACTAGGCAGAACTGTAAGATCATCCTGCCTGGTGACTGTTGGAAACATCCTCACTGTGCATTCACTTGTCTGCAGACTTCCCTCTTTAGAACACATATGTACCTGCTGCAGGTAAGAGTGATACCTGAGTGTGAGTTTCTCTGTGTCTTGTTCAGTGGCTAAATAATCTGATTGGCTTGGCCAGAGCCAAACGCTCATCTTGGGAAGCTGGAAATGAAATCAGGTAGATGTAACAGGCAAAGTTAAGGTGATCTTTAATGGTCAAGATTGGAAATATGAACCAATTTCTATGAAGTGTGGAGAGCTCTGAGGGAGAACAAACACGCACATGGTCACAGTCATTGCTTCTTCCATAACCTTGATGACCTCTCACTCAGTGCCAGATGTTAGAACTGGGTGCTGTGCCTGCATTACCTCATAACAACTCCACCAAGCGCATCCTATCATCATCTCCTTTTTACACATGGGCCAACTGAAGCTTAAAGGTTCCCGGTAACCTGCTCAAGGTCATGTAATTACTAGCCATTACTGTACGTGCGCACACACAAGCACTGGTCAAAATGGTTTGCCTAATAAAATTATATAACACTTTAACAAGGAAAATTACCTGTAATTTCAGCACAATGCCACTAATAATTTCTTCAAACTTTCTTTCAGGCTGTTACTCATATTTTATATGAGTTATACCACAGCTATTAAACAATTTTGTGACACATTCTTTTTGACTTAATGCTATCAATTTAAACTCTTCTTTATTGTTGCCTAATATTTAAGTTATACTTTTAAAATTTTTTTAAAAAGATTTTTGTTGTTATTTAGTGATGTGGTAAGGTATATGTGTGTCTGTGTGTATATGTGTGTCTGTGTGTATGTGTTCATATGCATGTGGGTACCCAGAAGTGGGTGTTGGAAAACCCTGGGACTGGAATTATAGATGGTTTGTAAGTTGCCTGACATGGGTGCTGGTAACAAAACTCTGATCCTCTGGAAGAGCAGCACGGACTCTTAACCACTGAGCCATTTCTCCAGTGCATATACTTAATTTTTTTTCTTTTTTTATTGAGCTTTTAAATATTCATACATTTCCCACTCAAATCCAGACCTCCTCCGCCATCCATGCCTCCCTCTATACCCCCACTGAACTGAACCCTATGCCATACATGCTGAGTCCTATTCACTCAGGTCTTTGTACCCAAATGTCCTTCAGTGTAAATGTGCCCACTGGACTCTAGTCAGCCCATCCAGTGGTCATACGTAAGTCATACTCTCCCTCACCCAGCAGCAACCAGTCTTAAATAGCTCTCAATCTAGTGCTTTAAAATAGTTTTTGTTTGTTTCTTTTCTCTTCTCTCTTTGCTATTCCAAAGATCCCTCTGTCAACACGCCCTTCCATAGACCCCATTTTACTTTGCACATATTTCATTGGTGCCCAAGAGCAGTCGAACTGCACCAGAGCACAGATATTTCATTAGTTCTGCATATTCACTGTGCTGATTTCAACAATTATTATCTGCCAGTTTCACTAAAAAATATCTCATGATCATCAGCTATTAGGAGGCTGAGCTTTTAATTAATAGAAATAAATGGTATGTTTACATTTTGTTTCTAAATAATCTACATGTTTTTTATACTTAAATAGTTTGGAAAACTCTTTGACCTACTTATTAACTAGATTCTCAATATTATCCTTACAAAGTTTATTAAGAAAAATCATATATCAAGAAGAATACTATAGGTTGTTATTTCTGGTATATATATATGTGTGTGTGTATCAGAAATATAAATATATAAATATATTTTCTAACAGGCTGCTTTAATTTATTTTTATTCTCTATTATACCTTCAGTGTGGAGGCATTTTGAAGTTTGCTTGCAATACATTCCTCTGTGATTTCTTCAGTTGCTTCAATCTTTAGAAAGCTTTCATTCTTACAAATAGCTGCGATTGTATTTCATTTTTAGTTGATTTTTATTGATCTGATTTTTTTTCGTGCTTAATCTTTTTCTCATTTGGAAGTTATTTTTGGCATACAAGATGGAGGAATTTTCCTTCCTCTCAAGCTTTTAAGTCTTCATTTCCTTATCGAATATGATGGTTTATTGTGTATATTATATTTGTCTATCTAATTTATGGACTTCTTTCTTGTCCCATGGACCTATTTTATTTCTTAGCATTCTAGTCTTTTTTTCTTTTACTGTGGGTGTTTTATAATATGGTTTTACACTTGATTGACTTTTTAGCGATGTTTTTAAGAGTCACATCTATTTACTTTTCCAAAGAAATCAAGGATTATTTGGTTCTTTCAACATGTTTCAGAAATTTTAAGCAAGGATATCCAAATCTTTATGTTATTTTAGGACAAATCAACAGCATTGTGTGTTTCATTTATGTTAACCTTTCCTAACTATTTATTCTAAGCATTTCTATGTCCCAATGAAAATTTCATTATATAAATCACCAATTACTTTTATTATATTATTTCTTGGGTTTTTATACAGATGTGCCTTCATTTTCAATGGGATTATCTCCCAATAACACACATAGTAAGTTGAAAACTATCATAAGCTAAAATGCATTCAATGTGCCTAACCTACTGAGCACCTTAGCTTAGCAACACAGCCCACTGCAGAGTGTTGCTTGTCTCCCTTGTGATCTAGAAAATGATTGTGACCCATAGTTTAACACTGGTGCCCACTATCTACAAAGAGAAAATCTTACCTCAAAGCCCTTTAAAATATCGAAATTCAGAGTATACTTACTCCTAAATGTGGTTTCATACAAAGTAGAAAAGGGCAAGCCAAACTATCCTAAGTCAGGGCTTGTTGAAATTGAGTCTTGTACTTTCCCTTTTAATGGGAACAATTTTGTGCATTTATATTTACCATTTTCATTTAATCCAGCCATTTGAAACGTTTTCATTTGAAAGCCTACTATTTGCCAGGAAGCACTCTAAGTGCTTAAAGCAGGGATCATCACTTATGAGAATAATAATTTACACTTCACTCAATATGCTTTTGGTTATATCCTATGGCTCTTAGGAATTTCACAAGGGAGAAGTTCGTCAATTCCAAAATCACAGTATAATCTAATCCCTCAAGACTCACTGAGCCTCAGTTTCCATTTGCAAAATGAAATGGTCAATAACATCTACCACAAGCAAGTGGCTTCTTTGCTCAAGTTTGTGTATATCTGATACACCAGGACTGTTCTATAACTGGCTATTTCATTTTTCCTCTTTGGCCTGTAGGCTAAGGCCATATCTATATGGATGGGTAAAGTAATTGCAAAACATCTGGTAATCATTCATAATGCCATATTTGACTATATTTGTTACTATTAGCATTGGACCACTTCTCTTTTTTAAAACTTTTTAATTTTATTTTATTTATTATTTTTATTTTATGTGTATGCGTGTGTTGCCTGCATGTAGGTAAATGCACCTGTGTCATGCAATGCCCACAGAGGTCAGAAGAGGCTGTCAGATCCCCTAGGACTGGAGTTACGGACAGCTGTTAGCTGCCATGTGGGTACTGGGATTTGAACCCGGGTCTTCTGCAAGAACAACCAGTGTTCTTAAGCACTGAGCCATCTCTTCAGCCCCTGGACCACTTCTTATGGCAAAACTGTCATGTTGAAATTCCTTCTTTCTACTTTATGCATTTGTTTATTTATTTAAATGAAAATTCTGAACCATCTCTATTTGTTTCCTTTAGTTTTCTCAACTTTATAATTTTTTAATTAGTACCTCCAACTAGTTATATTTATCCGAAGCTGCCCTTTCCTTAATAGAAGTGACTCAGTTGTGTTTTTCAACAGCTATGGATTCATGTTTGCATCCTCCAGTCTTTCTGATGATAAAAGTTTGTGGACTATGTTATAAGGCAGTGGTTCTGAAAATGTACTGGAGCTTCCACCTACTCAAGACACCCTTGTCAACTGCATGGATGTAAGTGCACCCGTGTCATGCAATGGCCTCAGAGGTCAGAAAAGATGTCAAATTCCCCTGGAACTGGAGTTATGAGTGGTTGTTAGCCGCCATGTGGATGCTGGGAGTTGAACCCAAGTCTTCTGCAAGAGCAGTCAGCGCTCTTAACCACTGAGCCATCTCTCCAGCCCCACCATTTCTCATCTAAACAACTGTGATAACATCTCTACTCGTCCTTCTTCCACAAATCTTTAGTCATCTTTAATTCATTCTCCTCTCATTATAAAATGTAAAAATATCAATCATTCGTTTTGTTGAAACACTTAGGTAGCTCCTGGTGCCCTGACAGCATTTGCCATGTACCCATCCAGCCGTTCGTCTCAGCATCCCTCTCCTCCTTCCTCCTGACTCCTTTCCCTTGGGTGATCCATTTCCATCCCTTGGTCCCCTGTATGGCTATTCCTCCCATCACCACCTGGACACCTCCCACCTTTCCTGAGGGCTCTGGGTTTCATGAACACATGAACTGCCAATTCGGTTGCCTTTGTGAATGAAAAGTATTCTTCAGTCAGGTGCTTTCCCCTCAAAAGGTCATCTTGGTATTTCTCACTTTGATCAGGTGACTGAGGTGGGGGAGACAAAAAGTCTCTCTGATTAGTTCTTCCTTGTAAGTAATCTCAGATGTTTACATGGAGACTCCCAGTATCTCTTTTCTTTTCATGACATTATTTTGGTGTTGTCCTGTGTGTTGTATCAGAGCAACTCCAGAGCCTTCTTGCTGTCCAATCTCCTGCAAACACACCTCTCTTTTCTTCGGGAATTCCCATTGTTCGCTTGGATCTACTCCCAACACTCCCCTACTTTATAAATATTTCCTGCTATATATTCAGCATATATTATAGGAGTTCATGCTCTATTCTGATGACCTAATTTTAGTATTTTCATTCTGATTTTTATGACTTCCAGTGATGAGGCAATACTCTGCTAGTTTACAAAGTTTCTTTTTCTGTGCTTTCTTCCTTTCCTCTTCCTCCCTCCTCTTCCTCCCTCCCTCCCTCCCTCTTTTCCTGTACCCCCATCTTTCTATTTCTTCCTCCCCCTCTTCTCTTTCCCTCTCTCAATTTCTTTTTTCCTTTCTTCTCTCTTTCCTCGACTGTCTCCCTCCTCTGTGATGATGCACAGGAAACCCCAGCAACAGAGGCTTCTTCTTGCCCCCACATTACCGACATCACCTTTGAGCAGCTGGGTCTCTCAAGATGTATTCTATATAGATCTTGCAAAGAGGAGGTAAAGGCCTTCCAGCATCAAAAAGTGACAAAAATGTAAATTCCAGTCATCTTACCAGTGAAGTAGACATAATATTTCACCAAGGCCAGAATAATTTAACATCTACATTTCCATTGTTGCATGCCCTTAAGTAAAAACAGGCCTACAGAACAGTCATGAGGCAGCAGTGACTCTCTAAATGCCTATAAGTGTGCAGAGACCCTGGCCAGTGAACAGGGCTCCAACAGGGACTCTGAAAGGTATGTGATGACACACTGCAGAAAAGAAGGCTTTCCATGTTGCAGGCAGTAATACAAATATTGTATAGTTTTGGGAGGGTTGAAAGCCATATATCATGTCTGTTTCAACGTAACTGGCAGGAAATGGCCCAGAGTCATTCTACCTTAGATGGAGTTGGGAATTATGTGTGTGTCATTCTTGCCTGACTCTACCCATTCAACAGGTGACCATAAATTCCAAAGCTGTGACCTCTGACTGTTGCTCAGCAATTGCTTGGGCTATAGCCTTAGAAAAGCCACGTAATCCTCTCACCTCCTCCACTTTTTAAAAGCCTTGCTTTAAAAAGCACATCAATGTCTCACTCTATAAATATTTTTGAGGACCTTCATTGTGCTGTAGATGTTGACACAGGCTGAGATGCAGAACCTCGTGCCAGTCCCCTGGGAGTTTGCAGAGCAGGTTTCACACACTGACACCAGGAGTCAATAGGGCACACTGTGACAGATCTCTGGGACAGGTCAAAACTGAATAGTTGGAGACTTTGGAGAGGGGACAGGAAGAAGAACAATCTTACTTGAGGAGCAACTTTTGCCCCTCGTAAATGCAGAGGGACCAAGGGGGACCCTGGCTCAGGGGTGCATTTTACATTTGCCTTTCTGAAACCACAGCTCTATAGTGTAGTCATTGGGGCATAGGCCATCTCTGAAGCTCAAAGAGCATTCTTCAAAGTCAGGCACCAAATGGCATTCACTCTACCCCTGCAGTGGCATCTAGACTATTTGTCAAGTAGGTGAACAATTTTGTCATCAAAGTGCAAATAAATCTACCACACTTATGAATAGAAGAGAATAGCTTCCTGAACCCATGTCAATGGGAACCAACTGGGAAGACAATGTCCACTGGAGAGATGTTTGGCAGGAGAGTGTGGAGAAAGAGTTCCTGGCAGAACAGTCCTCAGGAGACAACGGAAGGTTGAAAGACAGAAATCCCTAGTCATGCATCAGAGATGGAAGGGCTGTGCTAACATGGTCAGAGTTGGTGACAATGAAGTGGATGCTGTCATGCAGCTAAGTACAAGAATCACAAGAAGCTCTACTGAGTGGCCTGGGACATACTCCTTGGGCTGAGGACAGAGTCTTACTGTAGTGCCGCTACATAAAATACTGCAGATATTCCATGGGACATACATACTGAAAAAGAATGTTTTTGTCTGTCTGAAATTCAACTGCAGCTAGGTGGCTAGCATTTTTGTTTGCTAACTCTGTCAGCTCTGTCTTAATGGAATGACTAGAATGAGAACAACTGGTGGAATGGGGGCTGGGGAGATGGCTCAGTGGTTAAGAGCACTGGCTGTTCTTCCAGAGGACCCAGGTTTGATTCCCAGCAACCCATGACAGCTAACAACCAGTAACTTCAGTTCCAGGGGATCTGTTACCCTCTTCTGACCTCCTCGGGCATTGCACAACACTGGTACACCCACCTACATGCAGGCAATACACTCATACACATAAAATAAAAATAATAAAATATTCTTTAAAAGATGGATGGAATTGGATTATGGAAAGTTAGACCCCATGAGCCCTTACCACTTGGCAATTTTATTCAAACACATTATTCCTTGGTGGTCAGGAAGCCTCTCAGAAGACAAGAATGGATTTGTTGAGGAAGATAATGAGGTGATAGCAAATGTGGTTGGGTTTTCCCCTTGTGAGACTTTTGCATCTGTGCCAGGGTCACCTGAGCAATAAACATCCCACAGGTGGCTTCTGTCCTAGAGTGAGTCACCCAGTCACCCTCTCCGGATTCCACCCTTCAGAGGTTCAAGGGTAAGAAAATTTTCTGCTCATATTTCCTATGAGAAACACAGGACCAAATGGATTTTCCACACAGTGGGTGGTAGATGTCCCTGGGGAACATTTTGCTAAATCCATGCATAGTACATTTTAAATAACAGTTCATTTCTCCATAACAAGACATCTGGAGATAGGAAACTGTGGGCCCTAGGTTAAGTGATTAGCCATGTCAAGGGCGCACACCCAAAATGCTCAGTTTCTTCCTCAGGGCTACAAGATGGCTGCCACAGCATCATCCAGCTGTTTCTGGTCAGCTGAATTTCTAGTCATTCTTCTTTCCCTAAGGAAACAAAGGTTTTCCTGATCCCTGATCACACCCACAGATTTTTTGGTTGTGATTTCTAAAACTTTTGAGCTCCTAGCAGAGAAGGAAGTGGGATGGCTCTATAGGTGATTAAAAAACACTTGGAAAGCATCTAGCCCTGGCTTGGGAAGAAGCAGCTGCCAGAAGTACTGCAAAGACCCCAAAGATGAGACACACCTTAGCTAACATGCAGGCCGCACCCCATGCCAACACAGTGAATATGGTTTCTCCTCCCTGAAGATTCATGTTGAAGTTTGATCCCCATTGTGTGGCACTGGGAGGCCATGCTACAATCCAACTATGGTGTTTAGACATGGGGTCTTTAGGAAATGCATGGGATTAGACAGGGTCATTCACATAGACCTTTCATGATTGGATCCTAGTGGCTTCATAAGAAGAGGAAAAGAAGGGGTTGGAGAGATGGCTCAGAGGATAAAAGCACTTGCTATTCAATTGGGAGGACCTGAGTTTGAATCTCTAGTACCCACATTAAAACCAGGTATGTAGAGCATCTGTAATGGCAGCACTTCTATGGGGGAAATGGGAGGCAGAGACAGAAGAAGCCCCAAAAGTTCATGGGCCAACTAGCCCAGCACAGGCGGTAGGAAAAACAACAGAGACTCTGTTTCAAGCAAGGAGGAAGGCCAGAGCCAATGCCTGGGGTTGTCCTATGACCTTTGCATATGTGCTATGGTGTGTGTGTACCTGCATTCACACACACACACACACACACAGGAAGAGGAGGAGGAGAATGAGGAGGAGGAGGAGGAGGAGGAGGAGGAGGGAAAGCAAGGAGAAGGCTCTCAGAACTCCTGCTCCCTGTGTCTTACCACGGGGTTCCCTGAACACCTGAACTCTACCAGCAAGAAAGCCAACACCAAATATGGTCTTTCTGCCTTGTACCTCCAGAACCATAAGCAAAAATAAACCTCCTTCCTTTGCAACTCATCCAGTTCATGGGATTGTGTTGCTGACAACATGGCGGTGGACAGGAAATGAAGAGGAGCAGTTATTTGGGGTGAGTTTTTTCCTATTTAGATAAAATTACCTTTTTTTAGGTGTCTGGTTTCAAAAACAAAGCTCCAATTTGTTGAATTTGCAGTTCAACAAAACCTCTGTAGAAGTTGGTCACAGTGATTCTTGCTGCCTAGATTAAGCAGGGACATTGGGCTACACAGTAATGTCCTTAGCAGAAAACAGAATGTATACTAGAAAGATATACCTGTAGACACATAGGGCACTGCTCTGCATCTTTAGGTTGTCATTTCTTTCTTTAGATTTAAAAATTGATTCAAGGGGGGGCTGGAGAAATGGCTCAGTGGTTAAGAGCACTGACTGCTCTTGCAGAGGACCTGGGTTCGATTCCCAGCAACCACATGGCAGCTACGAACTGTCCTTAACTCCAGTTCCAGGGGAATCTGAAGCTCTCTTCTGACCTCCGTGGCATTGCACGACACAGTGCACTCACATACATGCAGGCAATACACTCATACACATTAAATGAAAACAATAAATAAAAGTATTTTAAAAATTGATTCAAGGAATGTTTAGTTCTAGATGAAATAATTAGGTGGCATCTTGAAAGTCCTTAATTTAAAGACATATTTCATATTCAGATTTCAAATGAAAAAAACTACGGGAATCGGGGCTGTGGGGTGGGGGGGTGGGAGCTACACCACTCAAGGTAGTCAAAATGATTGTAAGATTCAAACAACAGCAGGACTCACAGTGTCACTATGATGACCATCTATAGAAATGGTCCTGGAAGGCTGGTGACATGTACTCTACTGGGGTCCTATGAACTCTTCATAAGGATGAAAGAGAATCCTATAAGTCATTGCAATATTTCAATATTAAGAGTCTAAATATGAACTAGAGAAATTAGAATAAGCTATGCACAGATGTTTAAAATTTACCAGAATGCACACACATGCCAGAACTTGAGAAAAATGAAAAGAAATAGCATTAGAATTCTTCATTATTTATATAAAAAAAGTCTCTATACAAGCCAATTTAATATACACGCAAATAGCAATGACTTGTCCAAGGAAATATTGAAATCCATTAGGACTGCACGTGTATAATCTGACTCAACAAGTCAGAATATATTTTCTCGAAAACATAATATCCTTGCTGTGTTGTGTGAGATGAAGGTTAGATTACATTTCTTGCCTGTGCAATAATTCCCACATCATAAATTCTGATGAAATTATATCAATATACAAAGCAAATGGATGTCTGACCCACCATCGTTTTCCAGTTCTCGGAGAGAGAAGCTGACACACAGGCAAATCCCCAGCTGCTTGGAGTGATGCTCTGACAGCCCGCCTGTGCCTCGGAACTGTGATTAACTATCTTGACCAGGAGGGGCTGTTAGAGTTTGTGGTTTCTGCTCTGAATATTAAACTTGGGCATACAAGAGTCCTTATTGTGGGGAGCACTTGGAAATGGTAATACAAAAATTGCTTTATATTTGCGGTATTTGATTGCCTCGGATGATGCAGTCCTGGCTGGTGGGCCTCTCTTGCCGCTTGTGTTTCCAGATTATAAATCATTCCTTAGACAGGATATCTGCCATAACCAGGTCTCAATTTCTGTGGTATTGTTTCTTTTTTTAATATCACAATTGGCAACTGCTCTTCTGAGGTGTTCTTATAAATGACACATTCTGTATAGTTATGAGAATGGAGTCAAAAATCAAAGCTAATAAAGGTCTCCCCAATTTTCCTTGGACATTTTAAGGTATCCCTGGCTTTGAGTTTTGAGGGGACTGGGACATGGATAGAAATGTCAGACTTGTATATGGTGTGGACAGGCATTATGCTTCCCAACACTGAGGTTTAATACTGCAAAAGTCAACATGGGTTAAAGCTCTATTGACCAGACACCAGTCAGTTACTAACACTTGATCCTTGGAGAACAAAACAGTGTCTGCTCAAAATCTGTGTCAAGAGGCAAAGGTGTTTGTTGAATTCATACCTAGAAAGGGGGGCTGAGAGCAAGGGTATCCTTTTCCTCCTCTGAAAATAGGGTGTGAATGGAAAGGTTTGCAGGCTCCTCTCTGATTCTCTCATTTGGGTGACTCCAGAATTCACTAGTGGATGAACAAGGAACACAGAAGATGGTCATGAACAGATGCTGCTTCCTCATTGTAGACCTCAAGCTTAGATTCATACCTGAGGTTTAAGAAGCCTGAAAGCACCTTTATTCTCAGAACCCAAGCATCACTACAGGAGAGCCCAAGCATCACTACAGCAGAGCCCAAGCATCACTACAGGAGAGCCCAAGCATCACTACAGCAGAGCCCAAGCATCACTACAGCAGAGCCCAAGCATCACTACAGCAGAGCCCAAGCATCACTACAGCAGAGCCCAAGCATCACTACAGCAGAGCCCAAGCATCACTACAGCAGAGCCCAAGCATCACTACAGGAGAGCCCATTCTGCAAGTTAAATATTTTGAAGGTTCTCCTGGCTCAGCCTGAGATGCTCTGATTTCTTTCCGTGTGATGGCAGGAAGCTATTCATTTGAAAGAGGATGCCCAATAAACCTAGAGGCTGACACATGTGTGATGCCTCTGAATGATGCTGTCTTGAATTTGTGAATGGAAAACTCCATAGCTAAAAGACTGTTTTGAAAGAATCTTGACCAAGAAGTAAGCCTCTCTTTTTAGCTCTCCACTCACAGCCCTGGCTTCCCCCTTGGTCCCTTTAGTTGCTTTTATGGGAGCAGTGCTTCTAGGACATTCAGTTCATTCTAACACCAGGCAGAAACTGTGAGCGACCAACTTCAGCATTACCTGGAAGTGGTTTTCAAATTAACCAAGTCCAGCACTTGCTGAGCAATTACCCCTTTCTTCATCCTCACCCTTCACCACCTAAGAGCTGATTTGTATATATTTCAAATGTAACCAAAATATAATTGTAGTGTAACTAGAGAAATCCAGTATAAAAGTTGTGTTAGAAGTTGGGCGTGGTGGTGCATGCCTTTAATCCCAGCCCTTGGGAGGCAGAGGCAGGAGGATCTCTGTGAGTTCAAGGCCAGCCTGGTCTACATAGTGAGTTCCAGGACAGCTGGGGCTACAGGGAGACCCTGTCTCAAAAAGACCAAAAAAAAAAAAAAAGTTGTGTTAGAAACTCAAAAGGATTGTCCCTGAGCCAAGTCAGCTCAGTAAAGAAGCTTCCATCTCCTGGCTTTTTTTGTCCAGGCCCTGCAACTTTGGAGTGATAAGCTTGACCCTGCACTAGAACAGTTGGGGACTGACAATTAACGAATATGAAATTGACTGGAGGGATTTTTCCTTAGCCATTGGATTTTAAGACTGAGAAGGCTTTATAAACAATTGCCTCATTTTGCAGATGAGAAACAGAAACCCAACAGAACAAAATGTACTGGTCCAGGCCATTGAGGCAATGGCAGAATTGCAGCAGATCCCAAGGCACCTGATTCATACATAAGGACTTTCAAGATTTCTTGACAGTGACTTGCCACAAGAAATGCATTTTCTAATGTAATCCAGTCATACCCATGTCCTTGCAATGGCAACAGTCCCTGTTCCTCTTTGAGTTATTCTGTTCTGTTCCACTCACCTTGCTTTTCACGTGGTCCTGAACTACTCAGAGTTATCACATATGGTTAACAACATGGTTCTAAAGCCTACCCATTAAAGCATTGTTTATTAGATTTCCTTTAATAAAGACCTAAAAAGAACTTCCACTTCATTTCCCCCCTCAAAAACGCAGGATGGCATGGCACAAGATCTAGGATTCTGCTTACCTGCTATATTTTATAACAATAAAAATGACACCCGCAAGAAGTTATCAGTCTCCTTTAATATTAAATAATAGGAAATATTTTAAAAGACTGGAAAAGAAAACCCAAATAGCCAGGCATGGTGGCACATGCCTTTAATTCCAGCATTCAGGAGCAGATCTCTGTAAGTTTGAGAACAGCCTGGTCTACATAGCAAGTTCCAGGATAGTCAGGGTTACATAGTGAGACCTTGTCTCAAAAAAGAAAGAAAAAAAAGGCAACTCGACCAATGCAAGACCTAGAAGCAACAGCTCTGCTCACAGTGAGCTCTTGAGACAGCAGTAGCCCGCTACTCCCCAGATGCCTTTATGGTTCTTGGCCACGTTTTAGGATTCTTTGCTTTGAGATAGATAGTTTTTGTAAATAACTGCTCCTTAACACAGGGCGGGGTTTTAGACCATTTGGCTGGCTGTAGTGAATATCCAAATTCATTAGTCCAGATTCACTAGCTGAAAGGCTAACCTAGGCTTGTTAACCTATCAAAGGAGGTGGAGGAGAACTCTCCTGTAGAATAGCTTTGAGGTGTTTGCTTGCAAGCTTTCAAATGATACCTCAGCTAAGTCATACCTCCAATCTCCTTCCTCACAAAGCAAGTGACATCCCAGGCTCCATCCATCCATTATTCCACATGTGGAGACTATATTCCTCAACACTGTGAAGAACAGAGCCAAGTCTGAGTGGCACTAGAATCCCTGTGAGTCCCCAGATGCCAGGAGTAGGTAGTACAGTGGCAATCCTCAGGAGACACCCACCATGCTCCTGCCTGCCACGATATACAATCTCCCCATCTAACGGGGGTGACCAGCCAGCTCCAGACCCCAGCAATCAGGAATTCCCTTTGTCCACTTCCTCCGTAGGATCCGGCATGGACCTCCATCCCATCAGCTTCCCACATGCTGACCTCCAGCTCTGGGTTCATCCTCCTGGACCAGGGATGGAACAGCTTAGCTTCTTTTTCTATAAATCGCCATGTCCCCATCCTGTGGTTATTCAGAGGCAGCCAAATCTTTTTTTCCATTCAGGGATTGTTTCTGGCAAAATTCCCACTGCAGGACTCCAGCACTGACAGAGGTTAATGGGTACCATTTAGCCACTCTCTGCAGCCTGGGTTTGATCTTCTTGGCTCTGGTACACTTCCTCTTCTTGGCACAAGAAAATTCAGTTTTTTCCCCTTTATCTTGTTATCCAAGAGGCTGCAAGCACATGACAACCCGGGCTGCAGATGCTGCCCCTCTGAATCCTGGCTGATCAGGAAAAGAAAGCGACGTGGGCAACGTGCATGGGCTCCGTGTTCCCCCTCAATAGCCAACTGGCCTTCTTGCTGAAACTCAGACCGGTATGAGAACACACCAGCCCATGCCTGGTACCACCTTGCATCCTCCTCCCCAAGAAAGCAGGAAACAGTGAGTGGCCAAGGAAAAGCAGCTGCCAGCTACAAGCACAGAGCTTTTAGAGCCAGCCCTGGGTTCAAAGAGTTCTTGACTCTCTCGCCTTCTTATGTCCTTAGAGGTGCATCAGCCTGCACAGCTGTGAGGGTCCACGACTTTGAAAGACAATAGCCAAGGGAAACTTGACACATATAGGCTAGTCCTAAAGGGCCACTCCTCAGGAGCATCCATTGCTTCTAAAAAGCACGTGGGAAGCTCTTGACTCTTAAGACCACAGTAAAGAGTGGAAACAAAAAGGTGCACCTTGTAAAGTCATTTTACTCTTAAAAGGAGCTCAAGTCACCCATAAGGTCTAGCCCTTGCACCTGCCTCTGTGGAAAACGCTGACTTGTTAGACCACTGAGTTCTATAAGTTCCACTCCAAGGTACAAACAAATTGCTACCTCCTGCACCAGTTGACGTCGTGTCTTAAACATGACAACCCAAGACTCATGGTAGAAGGAATAAGAAGCTTGACTGTGGGCCCTCATGCTACTGTCAGTCTGGCAGATGACCAAAAGTAGACAGCATCTACCATACTAAATACAAGACTCGCTTCACTGAAGGACGTTTCTAGAATCTTCATTTCTGAGCTTGGCTGGAAAGGAAGCTCAATTTTCTATTAAAAAGTTCTATCTGGGGCTGGGCAGAATGGCTCAGTGGGTAAAGCTATTGCCATTTAAGTACATTCAAGGATCTGAGTTAGAATCCCACAACCTATGTAACGCTGGACACAGTCACACATATCTGTAACCCCAGGGCACCTATGAGGAGACGGGAGACAGAGAGAGGAGGATCTCAAGGAGCTTAGGGGCCAACTAGTCTGGCATATTCAGTGGGAAGAAGACAGGAGGCCCCGCCTCAAATATGGTGAAAGACTAGTATTTCACCGAGGTTATTCCCTGACCTCTACACATGCACTGTAGCATGGGAACACCCATGTTCACACATGAATATGCAGAGAGAGAGAGAGAGAGAGAGAGAGAGAGAGAGAGAGAGAGATTTTTAAAGCCCTATCTGCTGTTCTAACATGAAGGTTCCAGAATTCCAGACCAAACAATTTCCATTTCCATCTTCATATAAATTCCAGAAGTTCAAACAAGTTTGAGTGAGCCTATTCTAAAATGAGTATTCCAGTTCATGAAGTGCCAGGGCCTCCCACTGCAGCACGTGGCCTCAGTTTAACTAGCTCTGAAATGGACACAGTCACACTCCCCTTGATGAAAAGGCAGAATCAAGTTAATTGATTGGCTTTCTCAGAGCAGAAACTGTGTCTCTGTCTTCAAAACCTTAAGATGAAAGGTGTGAAATGATGTCGTCTGCTTTGTAAATTGCTACATCAAACATGGGACGCCTATAAACTTGCAGCAGGTAATTATCATAAAAGTAGCACTCTGTTAAAAATGTCCAGGAAGAGTCAGGCAAATTTGACTCTAGGAGAGCAAGTGGGGCCTTCGGGGCCCTGGGCCCAAACTCCACCTCCCAAGATCCAGACAGCACCACCCCTCCTGATGGCCATAGCTATATGACAGTGGCCCTACCAACTTCTGCCTGCGTGGCTTTGCCTGTTCTGTGCATGACAGACAAGTGGACCCATCTCCCCACTCACCTCCAGCTCCTTGTAGTGCTGGTCACTACATAGGTCGCTACATAGGTCACTACCTATGAGATCCAGGACTTACTTGAGCCTTACCTAATGGCCATTAGCCCTCGAACTCACCTCAGCCTTGATCCCTGTCCCCTCATCATTCAGCTCCAGGGCTGTTATCTCACTGTGACTCTCCCCATGCCAGCAGGTCACACCCTGGGCACTCTGGCCTCTCTCTGGAAAGTGTCCCACAACTGTGTGCAGCCTGCACGAGCCTCCTTTTGGGCTTTCCACAGTGTCATCTCAGACACCTTTGCTGACCATCTGATTGAAAACCAGTGCCTTTGTTCCATGCATTTTTTTTCCTGATTTCTTGTTCTTCACAATTCTTTTTTTTAAGTTTCAAAAATTTTTTTGAGGAAGTCTCGCTTATATAGCCCTGGCTGGCCTGGGACTTACTAAGTAGACCACGCTAGCCTCGAACTCATAGAGATCCATCTGTCTCTGCCTCTGGAGTGCTGAGATTAAAGACATGTACCACCACAACTGACCTTTAAAGTGGGCTTTTTTTCAATGTGTATATGAATGTTTTGCCTGCATGTATGTAAGTATACCATATGCTGGCAATGACTGTGGAAGCCAGAGAGGGTGTTAGATTCCCTTGGAACTGGAGTTACAGGTAGTTGTTAGCCACCATGTAGGTGCTGAGAAGCAAATCCAAGTCCTCTACAAGAGCAGCCAATACTCTTAAGCACGGAGCCATCTCTCTCTCCAGCCCCATGTTCTCTGAAACTCATCCACCTGACCCTTTTCTTCACTACTTTTCAGTCTCCGCCCAGCTAACAATCTAGGGACAACATCTACCAGGGAGACTAAGGGGCCAGTTTTCTCAGCAACTCCAAACAATCATATCTCTCAAAGCACAAGTTCTATGGGGCTTCTGTATAGGAGAAAGTTCAGGGTCATTAGATGGACTTATACAGGATGACCCAAGGTAGATGCATACTGGAAAAGTGGGCACTCAGTTCAAAAACAGCAGACAAGGATAAGAGGGCCTGCCCAGTCCAATTCTCAAAGAGCGCAAGGGTTTGTGGGATGACCTAAAGGACTCTCCAGTGGAGAATTAAACTCCCTAAACGAACAGCAAAATTTGTATCTGGAACAAAGCTTCCAAATCCAGGCAGGATGGGGGTGAACAAAGGAAGAAGCTCACACAAAGCTGTGTCTAGGCAACTGTGAGGTACAAAGCCATACCCCTAAGTGGGGACGAGGGAGGAGGAGGAGGAAGAGAAGAAGGGAGAAGAGAAGATGGAGGAAGGGGGACAAAGAGGGAAAAGGAAGGAGAGGAGGAAGAGGGACCACGAGAGCCAAGAGACTGGAGGAAATGATGTGGCAGCTCCAGCCTCACCATAGGCAAAATTAGTATCACATCACGACAGTGACCAAAAGGCTTGTAGCAGAACCCCAACGTGACATTAATATTTCCAAAAGAGAGGAAGTAGCCGCTGAGTAAAGCACGTCAATAAGACTGCGGCCAGCGTTCCAGAGTGAACTAAAGAAAATGAATAAAATGATGGAAAATATGAAATTCAGAAATGACATTGCAGAATTCAGGAGGAAATAGAAATAAAATAATAAATCACTTCATATATGAAGATCAAACTGGAAAACAATTGTATGTTGAATAAACATAATGCATAATGCCTTAGGAGACATAAAGGCAAAAAGTTGAAATGAAAATGAAATAAGTGCATGAAAAGGATTAAAAAGAAAAAGACAGATATAGGAGCTGAGGGCGGGGATGTGTCCAATCTCAAAGGAGCAGTAAAGGAGATCACATACTGCAAATGGGAATTCAAGAAAATTTTCCTGAAAAAAAATCCCTTAGAACTACATATTGAAGGGCATAGCATAACTATGAGAGACAGAGGCGGGAGGAGCATGGGGGGGGCGCAACACTGAAATGTGCTCTTAAAAATTATTGGACTTCAAGAACAAAGAAAATCCTCTGGGCTTCCAGACAAAGAAGCCCAAGTTCCTTCAAAAGAATATGAGATTCTCATTAAGCTGCTGAATAGTTGTGCTTTATGCCCAAAGAAAATATCAAAGAAATCAATGTGATTCTATACTTTGTATCTAAGCAAATTTATCTTGAGGTATAAGTACATAAGAATTATTACGAAGATAAAAGAACTGATAATACATTTTACTCTGAGTTCTTCCTAAGGAATCTACTCAACAGCAAGATTCATGCATCCAAAATGGTAGCTGAGGGCTCGAAAGGCCGAGGTCTTCACATGAGAACAGGCGATTCCATATTCATGCCAGGGGGAAAAAGACACAAATGTAAGCTAAAAAGCTTTACACAGAAGGCCTGGATCGTGATTTTACATTGGAAACATTGGCACAAACTCACGACATTTGACCTTTAAATTGCCCTAGCTGTAGCCACTGTAAAAACCTAGAGATCATGATCAACCAGTAAGAAGGGGTACTTTGAACAGACAGTGGTCTCCAAACTCCTAAATAGGGCCCCTTAGGGCAACAGCAGATGGCAGGCAGTGTAAGATGAGCCTGGACCGATGTGTGTATTATGAGGAAGGAAGTGATCAAAGCCCACCAGGATCTTTCCTTGTCAAGGATCTTAAGACCAGTGTGAAAACGCCCCTACCACAAAAATAGATGGTTTTAGCATCAGGGGAAGAGTAACTTCCATGACTTGCAACACATAAAACCTGCACGTTTAAATGATGCAAAATAGAATCAATGATCAAAATAGAATCAGTTAAAAGAAAGGGAGGGTTGGGAAGACAGGTCAGTGGGTAAAGTGCTTGCAACGCAAGTGGAAAGATTTGAGTTTGGATCTATATAAATGCCAGGCAGACATGGTGGCCTGCTGCACTGCAGTCCTCAGGAGGCAGAGACAAGCGACTCCCCCCTCCCCCCACCCAGGGCAAGCTGGCTACCTAGATTGGCTGAATTGGCAAGCTGTGGGTCAAATGGGAGATCCTGCTTCAATGTGTAAGGTGGAGAGCAATTGGGGAAGACACCTGCTATCAATCTCTGGCCTCCATATACACTTGCAAACAGACACACCACACAAACACACACACACACACATACACACACACACACACACACACACACACACACACCCAGCACACACTTGCAAAAAAAAGAGAACTAAATTAAAAAAGAGATGGATAAAGAGCCTAAAAAGAAAAAGAGCTTTAACAAGCATAACAATGTGTACTCTTAGACTGGAAAATAAGTTCAAACCAAAATTAGGCCCAAACAAGCAAGCTTAAAAAAAAATCCCACATTTATGAGAAAAGTGAGAATGTTAACATTTACCTGATTTTTTTATATTAAGGAATCAGTACATTACTTTAAGTATGATGTGGTACTGAGGAATTGCTATTTTAATATATTTTTATGAATTCTTTCAGAATTTCAAAGTATTTTGATCATGTTTGCCCCTACTCCTCCCCCAGCTCCCCCCAGATCTACTTCCTACCTTCCCATCCACTCCCAACTCCGTATTCTTTCTTTTTTAAATAACCCATCGTCTAGTTTGTGCTGCCCATGTACTCCTAGATGTTAAGCCATCCACTGGAGTGTGGTTGACCCACCAGGGGACAAACCCTTAAAGAAAACTGACCTTCCCTAGAAGCCATCAGCTGTCCATAGCTCCTCAGTTAGAAGTGGGGACTCTCCCCCTGTATGCTAGAGACTTGTCCTGTGCAGGCCTTGTGCAGGCAACACAGCTCCTGTGAGTTCATGAGTGTGGCGGTCCCGTCATGTCCGGAAGTCATCATTTCACCCTAATCCTCTTTGACCTCTTGCTCTTAGTCTTTCTGCTACCCCTCTTCCATGGTGGTTCCTGAGCTTTCAGAAGGGACTGCAACATAGATGTTCCATTTGTGACTCAGCACTCCACTGATGCTTAAAGAATTGCTATTTTTAAGATGCTCTTTTTGTTTGTTTTTGAGACAGGGTCCTCCTGTAGCCTGAGCTGGCCTGGAATTCGCTATGTTGACCAGGCTACCCTTGATGCTTCTGCTTCCTGAGTGCTGGGATTAAAGGCATGCATTGCCACATCTGGCTTTTTGAGATAGTCTTACTCTAACAGCACTGTAAAAAATAAAATCAGTTTTTCTTATTTTTTATCATTGCGATGTCTAGGACTTGTTTTAAAATAGTATAAGAGAAGGGACAAGAATATATGGACCTTTGTTATTATCTTCATATTTTTATGTATTTTTGGAAAATTTATAAAATACATTTAAAAAAATCTTTACATTAGATTGTTAATCACCCTATGAAGAAGAGGCCACAGAAAGATGATCCCAACACTGTTAGAGGGGCCCTGAGAAAGAGGCCCAGCTGGTCAAACACTCAAGTGTCAGTGTTTTTGTGTATGTGTGTATTGCCTGCATGTAGGTAAGTGCACTGGTGTCATGCAATACCCACAGACAGAAGAGGCTATCAGATCCCCTGGAACTGGAGTTACAGACAGTTGTTAGCTGCCATGTGGGTGCTGGGATTAGAACCCGGATCTTCTGCAAGAACAGCCAGTGTTCTTAACCACTGAGCCACCTATCCATCCCCTCAGTTAGTGTTTTTAATGTTACTAGCTAATCCATTTTCCTTTTCATCTGCCTCAGTATGTGTCTAATTTGTATAATAGCAATTTCTTACATGAGAAATTGTGTCATCTTCTTTCCTTCCTTCTTTCTTCCTTCATTTCTTTCAGCCTAGCGCAGTTTCTCCCAAAGAGCCTCTAGCAAACAGGCCACTAAAATTTGGCAGCTTTACTGTTAAACGCATTCAATTATCATTTTTTAAGTCTAGTACCACATTCCTTTAATGATTTAGGACCTTGCACGGTTTTAAACGTCTCCCAAAAGCTTTCATTGTAAATTGTGCTGTACATCAAAGGAGGTAGCAATACCCAGATGCTGTTTACCGCCTGTAAAATTCCCAGCACTAAATAGGACAGACAGCCCTCTACTGATTTCCAATCAGAGTCAGGCAGAAGGAAGTAACCTGCATTTCAGATGCTAATCCGAAGCCAAGCACTGGGTATGAAAAACCACATTAGAACATCTTTTTCCAAACAAACCTTCTGCAATGAGTCTTCTACTTTTGTTTCATGGGCCACCAAGAAACACTATGACAATTCCAACATTCATTCACAGTGAGATCCCCCGAGGCTGTGGCTGGCTTATGGTTAGCATTTCTGGGCTTCAGTGGCATTTTTATAACCAGGCCCTAAGCCAGAACCTGAGACAAGTCTTCACATCCTTTACACACTGTCTTCAAGCAACAGCAAAATGAACGCAGTCATCTTTTCTCTGGAGTACTGCTGCGGGCATCCCTATGCCAGGGAAAGTTCTCGATGCTTCTAACTCACATCCTTTCGTTTGGGGATATTGGTGCAATTCTTATGAGGGGGATTCACATATGTGTGCAGGTGCACATCCACCATCAGTGTTGTTCCCAGGCACCATCTGTCTTGTTTTTTGAGACAAGATCAGTCTCTCACTGGGACCTAAGGCTTATCAATTCAGCCAGGCTAACTGGCCAAGTGAGTCCCAGGGATCCTCCTGTCTCTGCCTCCCCATCTCTGAGATTACAAGTGTGTACCACCACACACAGATTTTTAGATGTGTGTCAGGTATCAAAGTCAGGTCCTCGTGCTTGTGCGACAAGCACTTTACCCATCGAGCCATCTCCCCAGGCTCAGATAGTGGTATAATTCTTAAGAGGGTTGATTCTAAAGATACAGGTGTATATTGCCAAGCCATGTGCTTTTTAGGGAAGACCAAAACGCATCTCTGCTCGCTCCACACTCCCATGACTCTTTGCTGGCTCGTGTCTTTTGGGCTGGCCAGCTCTTCTGTTATATGTATATTTAGTACTTGCCCATCTAGCACGGGGTCTGTTGGGGGAATTCTCTCAACAGGGATATCCTATTTTCCCTTCACGTGCCATGAGTCTTCTGTCTCATTAGACACTGTTCCTGTCTGTCTATCTCCAGACTTTTGTCAAGCACACATGCAGGATCGTCCTTGGCTTCTGAGAGGCCTGGTTCTGCACAGATGAGGCCACATTGTGGAAGAAGGCTCTGGAGTCCTAAGCAAGCACAGGTAACCCCAGGACCAGCCCTCCTGCATGTGGCCTCTGTTTCTGGAACCTCAGATGAGTTCCTGAGACCATGGCTCCACTAAATCGTAAACTTTTAGAGAGCATGGCTAACATGTTTATATTAATAAATTCAATTTTATTTTTATTGTATATGTGAGAGTGTGTATTGCACATATGTGGTGTATTACAAGTGTGCATGCAGGTGCATGTGCCTATGTGCGCACATGGAGGCCAGAGAACCATGTTGGGCATCCTGCTGCATCATTCCCTGCCTCATTCCTTTGAGACAAGGTCTTACATTGAACTTGGAGCTAGTGCTGACAGTCAGCAAGCCCCACGATCCTCCTGTCTCTACCCTGCACAGCACTGGGGTAACAGGCACAGCTATAACTGCCTTTTTCATGGGTACTAAGGATTTGAACTTGGGTCCTCAGGCTTGTACAGCAGATGGACTTACACCTGCGCCACCTCCCCAGCCCCAACAAATACAAACACAAATACAGTGGTGTACCTAATATAATCCGCACAGAGTGGTATCGCATTGCCTCTGTGTTATCCTCATTTTCTTGAGTTCAGTCCCTACCTAAGAGTTAGTAGCTTTTTATGAATGTGTCTTTGTTCATTTCATATCAAAACTTTACATCCTGGTGTCAAAATGAGGCTTAAGAAAAAGAATCACTTCTTTTCAAATATGGTATTGTGTGTACACACTGGCAGAGTGGGGGAAAAAGAGAAAGGGCTCTAAGGACACTGTTTAAGATTTTAGTGCAGCTACTTAAAAATAAGTACATAATGTTGTTTGATTTCGGAGAGGCCTGGAGGAATAGTAAACAATCATGCTGCCAGTCCTTCACACACACTACCTGGGAAAGGCATTGTTTGTTCACAGCAAATATGTAACCACAAAACATATTAAAATGCAGAAAAATCATCTGACCAAACAAAATCATGATAAATCAGCTTGAAACTTGTTGCCATTAACGGCTGTTAAATATGTTCGGCCAGGGGAGAGACTGCATTACTCACCTACTTAATTGTGCACGTAATTAAAGGGGTTGCTGCACTTTGATTTATAGGTTGGATCTTCTAATTACTTAGCTGTAGCAATTAGGATTTTCTTTGTATTACACTTCTTCAGGCCAAAGATGCCTTCTATCGCTTGGGCCAGATTTAGAAGGGCAAATTCTGGCTGTGAACCCATCCCCCAGGGCTGCGGCCCTGTAGTTGAAGTTGTTCCCAACTGGGGATCTTCAAGGCAATTCTAATGCCTTTGGGAGGGGATGAGAGGAAAGTCCTTGTAATGACCGAACAATATCTCCTTGAAAGCCCAGCTGGCTTTGAGGTCTCGCTACAGCTCCAGGAGGCCCAAGGTCTGGGAGGCTTGGCATTCTGTCTTCATCCAATACAGTACCTTCTAGACTCCTCCCTACTGGAGGAAGATCAGAGACCTGGGAGTTGAACAAAAACGTATATCACTTTTTTTAGATTTACATTATTCCATATCATTTTAAAACTGAGGAGAGCCTTGCAAGCATGAGGAGCCAGGTTTGATCCCCAGAACTCATAGTAAAAGAAAAGAACAGATATAGTGGCATACACTTCTAATCCCCGCAATGGGAAGGTGGAGACAGGCAGATCCCAGGGGCTCACTGCCGGCCAGCATAGCCTGCTTGGTAAGTCTCAGGCCAGTGAGAGACCCTGTCTCCAAAAAAGTAGACAGTGCCAGAGGACCAACACCTGAGATTGTCATCTGTCCTAGTTTGTTTCTTCATTGCTGTGACAAAATACTCTGACCAATACCAACTTGGGAGGAAAGGGTTTATTTGTCTTACATCTCCCAGGTCACAGTTTATCAGGCAGCTCAAGATAGGAACTCAGGGCAGGAACCTGGAGGCAGGAGCTGGAGCACAGGCCATGGAGGATAGCTGCTTGCTGGCTTGCTCCCCAGTCCCTGCTCAGCCTGCTTTCTTATGCAGCACAGGCCCACCTGCCCAGGGGTGGCACCACCCACAGTGGGCTGGGCCCTCCCACATCATGGACATGGCCACAGGCCAGTCCTATGGAGGCAATTCCCCAATTGAGGCTCCCCCAACCCAGGTGTGTCAAGTTGACACCAAAGCTATCTATCCAGCATATCATCTGACCTTTGCACACATACGCACACACACA
Source organism: Nannospalax galili (assembly GCF_000622305.1). Taxonomy (NCBI): domain Eukaryota; kingdom Metazoa; phylum Chordata; class Mammalia; order Rodentia; family Spalacidae; genus Nannospalax; species Nannospalax galili. Next base: position 5,351,236 of record NW_008332149.1, on the reverse strand, counting down.
CACACACACACACAAACATATGCATACACACAGAAACGTGCACACATGGGCACATACACATGTGCATGCACATACATATGAACATGCACACACATAAAGTATAATTTTAATTTTTTTTTATTTTATGTGTATGAGTGTATTACCTGCATGTATGTAAGTGCATCTGTGTCATGCCCACAGGGTTCAGAAGAGGGCATTGGATCCCCTGGAACTGTAGTTACAGATGGTTGTTAGCCACCATGTGGGTGCTAGGAATCAAATCTGGGTCCTCTGCAAAAGCAGTCGCTGCTCTTAATTGCTGAGTCATCTCTCCAGTCCCTGAAGTGTAATTTTAAGACAAGGTTTTACAAGGCTCTCCAGCGCAATCACCCATTCTTTACCTAAAAGCACTCCATACACCAGCAACTCAGCTGTGTGCACGCAGGGGGTAAAATCTATGAGTCTTGAGTCAGAATTCCCAGGTGCCAATCTTGACTCAGAAATGTCCCAGTATGACATGAACGGTTTTTATAAGTGCAGGTATAAAGCTATGCAAGCAAACAGCTTTGCCTATTATCTGATTTCACAGAAGGAGGCGGTTGGGAATCAAATACATTTTGGGTTGGTTTTGCTTTTGGGACAAAATCTCATTACATAGCTCAGAATCCCCTGCCTCTGCCTACCAAGTGCTGTCTACCAAGTACTGTGCCTGGTACATTTCTTAACAAACGCATATCAATATGACTGAACTTCAGTTTGTGTGCATCATAATGAGGTCAACAGACACTTCATGCCTGTAATCCCAGCATTTAGGAGGCCAAAGCAGGATTGCCCACAAGTTCAAGGCTATTCTGGGCTATACTATGAGTTCCGGGGCAACCAGGCTAAGATAAGGGTGAGACCTTATCTTAAAGAGAAGAAAACCTTATTTTTAATTGATAAATTCTGCAAATATTTCCTCCCAGTTCTAGCTTCTTTCTTTAGTGCTTCATTTGCTACGCTGAAGCTTTTTAGGTTGCGGTGATGTCACTCTGGTTGCCTGTACTTTGGTGGTCATTTTTCATTTTTATTATTTTTAAATTTTATTTTTGCAAATTTTGTACACTATATTTTGATCATATTTAGATTCGCTCCCATATCTATACCCCACCTTTCTTAGCCCCCACCAAATTTCTTTACTTAAGGCCTTTAGAGTCAGGTTTGTGTCCCCAAACGCCCTTCAGTGTGGGTTCATCCACTGGAGCCTGGTCAACCTACTAAGAGTCTCACCCTTAAATGAGACTTATCTCCCCTTCCCAGCAGCCATCCATTGCTGATAGTTCCCAAGGTTGGATTGGAGTCTCTTACCATCTCTGCTGGGACTTTGTCTGGTTCGAGCTTATGTGGGACTTGTCCATGCTGTCAGCATTGCTGTGAGTTCGTATTAATAACTGAGCAGATGTCTGGGAAACTGTTTCTTTGTGGTCATTCTCCACCTCTGGCTCTTGCAGTCTTTCCACCCCCTCTTTCTCAATGACCCCTGAGCCTTGGAAGCAGAAGTTTGACACATGTGTCCTATTCAGGGACAAGCACTCTGCAGCCTCTTATTTTCTGCACATTGACCAGTTGTGGTGCTCTGTTAATCAAGCATCTGCTGCATAAGGAAGCTTCTCTGTTGAGAGCTGAGAGATGTATTAATGAAGGCAGGTTTGGGAAAGCTCCTGATCTGGAGATCCATGATGGTCTTAAAAAAGCAGAAATGTCCAGTGCCTATGGGTCGTTATTTTTTAATTCATTATGAAACCTAGTGTTAACATTTTTTCCCTTTATTTTCTTCCAGTAGTTTTACAATACCACACTTCTTATTAAATTCTTGAACTCATTTTTTTGTTTTTAGCAAACAGGGTCTCCCTGTAGCCTCAGCTGGCCTGGAACTTTCTATGTAGACCAAGATAACCTTGAACTCACAGAGATCCACCTGTCTCTGCCTCTGGAGTGCTGGGATTAAAGGCATGTGTCATCACATCCAGCTCTTGAATTCCTTTTGAGTTGGGGATTTTATACCTGGTATAAGATAGCCATTCAGGACTGGAGAGATGACTCAGCAGTTAATAGCACTGGTTGTTCTTGCAGGGGACCTGGGTTCGATTTCCAGCACCCAGAGGGCAGCTAACAACCGTCCATAACTCCAGTTTGAGGGGATCCAACACCTCCTTCTGAGTTTTGTGGCATTGCATGACACAGGTACACTTACATATATGCAGGCAATATAGCCATATGCATAAAAGGATAGCCATTTAGATTCATTTGCTATGCAGATATCCAGATTTCCAACACAATTTATTAGAGATACCACCCTTCCTCCACGGTGCATTTTTGGCACATTTGCCAAGGATCAATTGATAAAATCCATGTGAATCTTAAAAATGAAAAGAGACTTCCTAGTTCTGTATCATCAGAAACCTACTCAGCCTCTCTCAGCTTTAAGTTTCTTATCTGTTAAATGGAGCCAACCATACTATCTACCTCAAAGAGTTCTGATGATTAAACACGATAAAACTTTAAGGTGAGCACTTAGCATCGGTCTCCATCACTTAGCAAAGCACCCAACACATGCGCTCTTTGCAGTGTTTTCATTATCTCTACCTGTGTGAACCATTCCTTCATGCATGCAGCAAATTTCTGAGTATCTATTGACTGACCCAGGAGGCCATGTTCTTTTCATTACCCTTCTTTACCCTCCCAGGACATAAACCTTAACCGCCCAGGCACACGAAAGCCGTTTATCACGTTGAATGAAAAAATTCCAACTTTTTGAAGTGTCAGAAGGCTTGGATTTAAGCTCGTGTAAATCAGTTTGGGAACAGCACAGAGCTCTGAAGAGCACGCACAACAGAACCTCAGCTCAAAGCCACACCACGTGGCCAGAGTGCATCAAAGCAGCAGGGAACCACACTAAGACCATGAGGTGAAAACTCAGCCATGCCTTCCACAGAAGATGTGAGACCCGAAAAGATGGTGTTGAACTTGACTTCAAGTTGGCTGAACTATGTGCCGCGTGCCTGACTGGGTGCTGGTGCTGGGGACCCGGGAGGAGCAGAGCCCAAGGCTTTTGTTTTCAGTGCCCTTGTGGTCCAACCAGAACAGGACTATTCAAGCCAGCTCAAGGTCAAGGGCAACTGGTGTCGGGGAGGTATAGCTGATGCTGCTGGGTGATGTCTGGGGGAACCCAGTAAAAGAGACATCCTTGCCCTGAGGCCAGCTAGGGAGAGCTTCCAAGGGACCCAAAGAAGGTCTCTAAGAAGATGTTCTCAACTAAACAGCAGCCACCTTATTCGTCCCAGCTACTGAAGATTCAAATTCAAGATCTTCTTTTTTTTTCTTTTTTTCTTTTTTGGTCTTTTTGAGACAGGGTCTCCCTGTAACCCCAGCTGTCCTGGAACTCACTATGTAGACCAGGCTGGCCTTGAACTCACAGAGATCCGCCTGCCTCTGCCTCCCCAGTGCTGGGATTAAAGGCGTGCGCCACCACGCCCAGCAACACATCCTGAAGATTCAAATTCAAGATCTTCTTTTTTTTTCTTTTTTTCTTTTTTGGTCTTTTTGAGACAGGGTCTCCCTGTAACCCCAGTTGTCCTGGAACTCACTATGTAGACCAGGCTGGCCTTGAACTCACAGAGATCCGCCTGCCTCTGCCTCCCGAGTGCTGGGATTAAAGGCGTGCGCCACCACGCCCAGCAACACATGTTTTTTTTTAAACCTAAAGTTCCTTCATTTTAAATCTATCTCCATTGTGAAGGCATTCTTCCCAAAGGAAGCTCAATTCATTCGTAGGACAGTGGGGGCTGGAGAGATGGTTCAGCGGTTAAGAGTGCTTCCTGCTCTTCCAGCGAACCTAGGTTCAGTTCCCAGCACTTGCATCAGGCAGCTCACAAACATCTATAACTCCAGTTCAAGGGAGACCTGATGCTTCTGTTCTCTGAAGGCATCTTCACTTGCATGCACATACACACGGAGACACGATGGACAGACACACACACACACACACACACACACACACACACACACACTTAAAAATAAAAAAGAAATCTTCCCAAGGAAACGATGTTTTCCAGACAGCAGGGCAGTTACTCGTGAACTCACAGCAACTGGGACAGCATGCACAACACCTGTGTAAGCCCAAGCCAGACAGAATCCCAATATAGAGGTGGGGAAGTGGGCATGAACCCTTGCTGAGGAGCTATTAGCAACTGACAGCTGCTGGGAGAGGGAGAGTCACTTTTCTTTAAGGGTGTGACGTTGAATAGGTTAACCAGGCTCCAGGGGATGGACCCATACCGAAGGGCATTTGCAGATACAATTAGACTCAGTAGGCTTTAAATATACATTTACTTTAATATTCTATAATTACAATTTATAATTATAATTAAATATATTTCTTATTTATATTTATTATATGTATTATATATAATAGAGTACATAAAGCTGTGGGAGTAATAAGGAGGGTACAGATAGGGGAGGGGGTCTGAAAATGATCAAAATACATTGCAGGACAGTCTCAAAAATTCAATAAAAGTGTGGATTTAATTAATTAATTAAATCTTTAAAAAGCAGGGCATTGATGAGCAGGGAACCTTGAGCAATGAAGCGCTCTGAACAGGCCCCCAGCAGAGCGGGCTCACCACGTGTAGCCCCAGCCCAGGTTCCCTTCTTCCTCTGTATAGCTAAAAAAAAAAAAAAAAATTACACTACATCTTGGCTTGTTTCCTGTGGCATAGAGAATTTTTATAAGGTATGTTTTTCTACTTGTGAAAATAGAAAGCCAGAAAAAAATGCTGGTACCTCAGAATGCCATGGTATTTGTATTATCGGCACAGAAGTAAACTGGCTTCCCGGGCCACAAAATACAGGGTCCTTCATAAGCAGGAGCGAGACAGCGGGTATGGAAAGAAAACAGCCTCATTGGAAGTATTACCCCAGTCATTTGAGCTTGCATTTGGAAAAGGGTTGAATCTCAATCTCTCTCTCTCTCCCTCTCTCTCTCTCTCTCGCTCTCTCTCGCTCTCTCTCGCTCTCTCTCTCTCTCGCTCTCTCTCGCTCTCTCTAGCATTTTCTTGTGACAGAAGTCAAAAGTTTCATCACAACCATTACAAAGTGAGCTTTACTTTCAACATGCTGCTGGAGAGATTTTTCAGAAAACCAGCAAAAACCATCATCCTTAATGCGTGAAAACAGCTCTTGAAAAATAAATATGAAAAGTTTGTGCCAGCTCTAGGATAAGGGGACCCAGGGAGAGTGAGGAGTCCCAGCTGCCTTCACCCAGGACACCGTGCACATTCTGCCCTCTGGTGGTCCATTTTGTACACTGCACCTGGAAGTCACATTCAAAGCAGAATTTTATTCTCCATCTAACACTTTGCAACTCAGAGCCCTAAACACCACTCTTCTGACCTATAGAGCAGAGACAGAGATTTCATTTACTAGTCAATTTCACTGAAATCCTTTTATTTAACTGACCATGTGTTCTAGTTTCCCTCACTATTCTGTGATAAAACACTAACCAAAAGCAACTTAGGGGAGGGAAGGGTTTATCTGACTTACAGGTTACAGTCCATCATCAAGGGAAGCCAAGGCAGGAACATGGAGGCAGGAACTGAGGCAGAGACCATGGAGGAACGCTGCTGACTGGCTTGCTTGGCTTGCTCCCCGGCTTGCTCAGCTACCTTTCTTATGCAACCCAGCCTCACCTGCCTAGGGATGGTCAGTCCACCCGCATCAATTAGCAGTCGACAAAATGTTCCACACACATGTGCACAGGCCAAGCTGATGGAGGAAATTCCTCAACTGCGGTTCCTCAACTGAAATTCCTCTCTCCAGGTGTATCAGGTTGACAACTGAAGCCATGACACCATAAAAAACAGTTAATATTGTGGTCAGCTAGGCTGCTAAGACGATTCCACCAGATAAAGGCATTTGCCGCCAAGCCTGACAATCAGAGTTCAATCCCAGGACCCACCTGGGGGAGGGCCAGAAGCAGCTCCTCCTATAAGCTACCCTCTGACCACCATATGTGCACCATGACATACATATACACACTGAATAAATAGTAATTTTAAAAACATTTCAAAAATTACATTCAACTTTACACTCCAGTTCAGGTGGTTGCTGAGGAATCACACTGAACAGCAAATTTCCCTGAGATGTGAAACCCAGGAACATGTGCAAAAGTATTAAACCGTGAACACTGGAATATTAGTGAATCAATTCATCAGACAGCAAGTACATTGTTTAGTGGTCACTGACACTGAGGCTAAGATCTATATGACCGAAAATAACAGAAGCCATTGAAGAGTTAGAGGCCTGACTTGCTTTTATAAGATACATGAATGAAATTGATACTGGCACAGGAAAAAAAATAATGACATATTTTGGATGTGCTGTAGGCCGCAAGGTGAATCCAAAATGTAAAATATTAGAAGACAATAAAAGTATTCTATAAACAAGATGCAGAAATACCTAAGGGAAAAAAAGAGCAAGGATAGATGTAGACAGCTACAACTATAAAATTTGCCTTAAACAGATAAACAGAGGAGGCTAATAATGGTGTATTTCCACAATCAGTGAAATCTAGGGTTCCAGCTGAGAATTCTCACGGGATGGCACTCCATGGTAGAGTGCTTGGCTAGCATGTGTGAGGCTCTGGGTTCAATCTTCAGCATTACAGAAAAGTCAAAGGGGGAGAGGGAG
>NW_008332149.1:5314384-5344455 GCF_000622305.1 Nannospalax galili | reverse complement strand
AGGGGAGGGGAGGGGAGGAGATAAGAGCAAATAGCAAATAGCACAAGAGAAAAAGTTTCATGCAATGGCACATACCTGTAGCGTCAGCTACATGTGAGACTGAGGCAGGAGGATTGTTTCAGCCATTGAATTTGTGACCAACCTTGGCAACAAAGTAAGATTCTGTCTCAAAAAAAAATCAAAAAGGGGGTGGGGAGATGACTCAGTAGTTAAGCAGAGGACCTAAGTTTGGTTTCCAGTATCTTCATCAGATGACTCACAACTGTCTGAAACTCCAGCTCCAGGGGATTTTATTCCCTCTTCTGGTCTCTGTAGGTACTGCACTCACATGTACACACACACACACACACACACACACACACCAAGCAAACAAATAAGCAAGAGGAAAGGAAAAGCAAGTGTCTAGTATGTTGTACAATCCATCGATAAGCAAAATGCAGATCAGAACCTCAATGAGAGGGCATTTGATTCCCACCATATTGGTCATTTTAAGAAGTAGCATTGCCTGATGCAGATGAAGACAAGGAAAGACATGGAGAAAGGGAATTATGTTGTTGGTTTGCCCTGCTGCTGATGGAGCCCAGGACCTCATGCACGGTAGGCAAGCGCTCTACCAGTGAGCTACATCCCTAGTCCTCTCATTATTTTTTATTTTGAGACAGGTTCTCATTAAGTTGTTCAGGCTGGCCTTGAACTCAGGTGGTAGCCCAGGAAGGGGCTTGAACTTATGATGCTTCTATCTCAGCTTCCTTAGTAGCCAGAATGACAGGCCTGCATGACCAGGCCCAGCTCACTGGTAGAAGTTTAAATTGAAACAGTCACAATGAATATTTAATGGCTACCTAATTAATAATAAATAGCCAATAAATATCTAATTGCTAAATCTAATTGGCATTATAGAATAAACATATACATAATCGCTATAAAGTTAATGACACATGTTCTTTCCAGTCAGGCTGTCTTGGGTCTAGAGAATTTTCTGCGCATGTGCATTTGAGAGCACATGGCAGGAATGAGGTGGATGGGATGCCATTGCACCGTCAGCCTCCACATACTCTGAAGCTGATGGCATGCTTCCATTGGGGCTCAGTATGGTGGCTGCCAGCAGGCACAGGCTTCGGGGTCACACACATCTAGGAGCTCTTCCACAGGTAGTTCTGGAGCTCTCCAGCAGCTGTAGTCTGTCTAGAGCCCAATTTACTCCTTTGTCAATGACTATAGTAATGTCTTTGTCCTAAGAGTATTGATAAAATTAAACGGCAGATAAGGTATTTTGTGTGGTGCCTGGCACATAGTAGGTGATAATGGCCCCTGTGTTCTCATTATCACTATGTTAACCAGGGATTAATGATAATATGTGACTCAGGAGAAATTGTCTTTTCCAACCTGGAACACAGATGTCCAGAAAGAATGCTATATATTCTTAGAATGATGTATTCTTAGAACAGTAATATTGGCAGTCAATGTTCCAATATGGAAATAATCACAGGTGTGTGAACAGTTGTATCATCCATCAGATTAAAATCAGAGTCTCTGACTGGGAAGATGGGTCAGTGGGTAAAGCATTCCCCAGAGCCCACATAAAGATGGGATGTGGTAGCACACAACTGCAACTCCAGCTTCCTACCGTGACATAGGAGACAGGTACAAGGGAGTCCACGGGCATTCATGGGCCAGCTAGCCTGGCCCAGGCAGCAGTAAACAAGAAACTCTGTTGGCAAGGACTCACACCCAAGGTTGTCCTCTGACTTCTGTAAGTGTGCCATGGCACACATGCACCCCCATTCACACACATGAGCACACACACACACACACACACACACACACACATATATATATATATATATATATAAAAGAAAAATCCAAGAGTCTTATCAAGCCCAAACCATCATCCCACCAGAATCAACATGGTTGGTACCCTCTCAGTAAGGAATGGCAGAATGTGCTGATTAATTGGTATCCCACTCAGCTTGGCATCCTTGGTTGCTGGCCATCCAGAAGGAGCATGCACTAAGTTTGTGTGGAGTCCCATTGTTCAATAATATGGCTTCTCATCTCTATGCTCCACCTTAACCAGGCCAAAAAGTCAATATACCACAGATCACAGTATTGGGACATGAAGGCTGTTGCTCCAGATTAAAAGAGATAAGACTGATGTCAGAAAGGGGTTCTCTTTAAGATGGAGAATGAGGGTCTCCACCATCCAATGCCTCCAGGTTAAGAAGCAGGCCACTGAGATGTGGGTAAAGATCCTGGAAGCTCACGGTGCTTCCTGGGAGCCAAGGCTCCATATAATCAATTCACTAAAAAGAAAAACAAATCCTTAAGCAGCCACCTTTGTTTCTGCTTGTCCATGGCTGTCCTCAGATGATATAACACAAAGGCCTACTGGAATTGAAAAACCACATGGAAATATTATATCAGGGGCTCCAGAGATGGCTCAGTAGTGAAGAGCTCATGTTGCTCTTGCAGAGGACCTGAGTTCAGTTCCCAGTATACAGATCAGACAACTCATAGCCACCCATAACTCCAGCTCCAGGAGACCTGACATCCTCTTCTGGCCTCTGTGGGCACCTGAACTCAGGTACACACCCTCCTGGCACACATATATACATGTAATTAAAAATTAAATAAAATCAGACGGGTGTGGTGGCTCATGCCTTTAATCCCAGCACTCAGGAGGCAGAGGCAGGTGGATCTCTGTAAGTTCAAGGCCAGCCTGGTCTACATAGTGAGTTCCAGGACAGCTGGGGCTACAGGGAGGCCCTGTCTCAAAAAGACCAAAAAAAAAATTAAATTAAATCTAAAAAAGAAGAAACATCATACTACACTATCTTTTGTACTACATAAAGAATTTTCCTTCTAGAAATCACAACTATTTCTACATAATAAACACAAATTAAAGGACCTCTTCACCTCTTTGCCAGAAAGTTTCCTCTCCTCTCCAGCATATCCTGAACCATCTAATATTTTACATGAGATACTTTCTCCAGGCCTCCAAAACATGCACTATTCCCATTACGCCATGGTGAAGGCAGATTAGAAATGGAAGCGTTAAAATGGATCTAAATTTACCTCATTAGGAATTAATCATCAGATATGATCTCCTTGGGTGCTAAGTTATAAAAATTCTAGAACTTCTTCTTTGAAATAAAGTTGTTTTTCTTTTCCCAAGCCTGAACGTGTATTTCCCCAAGAGACTAGGATTACCCTTATGGAAAAGAGATGCTAAGAGTGTCCACTCATCTCCAGACAAAGGCCTTCTGGAGTTCTTGGTCATTATTCCCTTCGTTTACAGGACAGTTGGTAGGGTAGACTGTAAGAGCAGATTGACAGAGAATGTAGGGTTTTACATAGCATGCCAGCTGTAAGAGCTGACAAGCAAAGAAATCGTACTGAGTCACATAACTTTACATATATGTAAATGGGTTGGAACTGTGCCTGTCAGCCATCACTTGGTGTAGCAGAGGCCTGAATGCTGGAAAATATTCAGAGGTGTAGACAAGACTGGGGCTACCAACCAAGCCAGCGCTTCCCCAACCTTGGGCAGATGTTTCCAGCAGTCAGACCTGCACCCCCAAGCTCCCTGGGTCAGGCCACAGGCACTCCTCATGTGTGTGTATACGTGTTTGTGTGCTCATGTGCATAAATACAGGAGTGTATTTGTGTGGGTACTTGTGGGCGACTGTATATGTAGGTGTGTCCATGTGTGGAAACCAGAGGTCAACTTCAGATGTGATTCCTCAGGTGTAGACCGCCTGGTTTTTGAGACAGGGTCTCCCAGTGGTCTGGAGCTAGTCAAGTAGAGTAGGCTGGCTGGCCAGAGAGCCCCAAGGAGCCACCTGTCTCCACCTCGCCAGCACTGAGATTACAATCATGAGCCACATGCCCAGCTTTTCTGCGTGAATCCTGGGCATCAAATTTAGGTCCTTGTGTTTATACGGCAAACATTTTAGTGGCTGAGCCGTATCCCCAGCCCCACACTCTTCGCTATTCACTTGTTCAAGTGCTTACACTGGAATTAGTAACTAAGTTCCTCCTACACACAAACGCACGGGAGTGGTACGCACTACAGGATGGCTTAAGGAGGAAATGGAGACTCAGGTTCTACATTGTTTTGCTTAACCTTCTTTCTTGCCAGATGAAACTCTTTACTGCTCTCTCAACACCCAGTCCCCGATGTCCCATTCTGCGTACCGTGATGTCTGCACCCCTCTCCCAAATCATTTGTAAAAGTTTACCTTCCAATTTGATAGTATTTGAAAGTGGGGCTTGTCCCAAACTGTCACCTGAGAAGGGAGTCCCAACTGAGGGACTGCACAGATCAAACTGGCCTGTGAACATGTCTCTGGGTATTTTCTTAATTGTTAATTAATGCAGGAGGGCCCAGCCCACTCTTCATGGCACCACTGCCTGTGCAGGTGGTCCTGGACCACGTAAGAAAGCTAGCCAAGCATGAACCTTCAGGCAAGCCAACAAGCAATGTTCTACATGGGCTCTGCTCTGAGTTCCTACTTGACTCCCTTCCCTGACTTCCCTCGGTGATGGACTGTGACCTGGAAGTGTAAGCCAGATAAACCCTTTCCTCCCTTAAGATGCTTTTGGTCAGAGTGTTTTATCACAGCAACAGAAAGGAGATTAGAACAGGACACGATTGTGGAGTCCTCACCATTAAGATTAGCATTCTTATAAAAGAGGTCTCAACAGATACAGAATCTTCCACTACCTTGATCTTGGTTTTCCCATGCCCAGATCTGTGAGAAATAAATGGCTTGTCCATGAGCCAGACAGGCCATGGTATTTTGTTGTGGCAGCCCAAATGTACAGGAAGCACAGTAGGGGCTCCTGGGTACCTGCACCAAAATAACTGCCCCCTCCCGTTACCCACATTTCACTGACTTGCTGACTCTACCCAGAATTCCACCTGCTCTGCCACCCACAGATGCCAGAAGATTCCTTAATTCTGCTGCCACCAAAATAAATCTCTGCGTCTACATACCCTTCTCACTCTGCCCTGGGGCATCATGCAAGGTTTATTTCTGTGATTATATGCTGGGTCTTCTGGAAGCTAATGCTGTGGTGGAATCTATGCTGTACTGTGTTCATTGATGATCAGCACCTGGGAAAGAAAGGAGCAACTAAGACTTGAGCAGGAGAAGTTGCACAGCCCCGGCCCCTGCTGTGGATATTGCCTATTAGGGTTGGGTCACGTGAGGCAAAGAGGTCTGATTCTTCTGCCCAGTCCCTGGAAAGAAGGGAACTAGTCACCAGCTAAAGGCAGTCTGCTGACCCACTCCCCACAGCTGGGCAGTAGATCCTTCCTAGACAGGAGTCTGGGTGGCCCATGATCATAGCTATCACCTCTGTCACCTTCAATATAGTCCCTGCTGGCGCTGACATCACAAACCTGCCTGGGGCTCTGACCAATCTCTTGTCATTATCCACAGACTCATTCTAACTCCTTCGAATCTGTGGACACTGACAAGAGCTGCGGTCAACTCCACTGCCCCTAGATGTGGCCCTTCTCCCTTCACTCACTGCCCACACCACCCCTGCTCCAACCCCTGACTTTCCCATCCCCTCAGAGTCTGACCTGCACAATGGGTGCTGTTCCTTGATCTTCCTATAAATCCCCATGGAGAGAAGGGATTGGAGGAGGAGATGCTTCTGGGGAGGTGGGCCAAGGGAGATCACCCAGTGCACAGGCATACTCAGAAGGCAGGCACATGAAAGGGTCAGTACATAGAGAACTGGGTGCTATGTGATAATATGTTCAAGATGGCCTCCACTCCTTGTGGGTGGTGCTGGAGATCTTTTTAGCAGGGGAGATTCAGGGGGCTGCAGCCCGTTAGAAACTGGAGCTGTGGAGAATCACAAGAATTCACCATTTCCTGAGTGTTCAGCAAATCCTTGCACGAATGGGAACTACTTTTCTTCAAATATTCTTTTTAAAATATTTTTATTTATTTTTGTTTTGTGTGTATGAGTGTATATTGCCTGCATGTAAGTACACCTCTGTCGTGCAATGCCCAAATAAGTCAGAAGAGGGCGTCGGATCCCCTGGAACTGGAGTCACAGGCTGTGAGTTGCCTGTGTGTGCTAGAAACTGAGCCCAGGTCCTCTGGAAGAGCAGCAAGTGCTCTTAACCACAGAGCCATCTCTCCAGTCCCCTCCAGCTTGATCCTTATCATTTTTCCTTTATGCACAATCTTCCCAGCCCCAATTTCTCTGATCTAGAAAAAAAGAAAAAAGAAAGAAGGAGCCGAGAGATGGTCCAGCAGGTGAAGTCCTGCTGCACAAACATAAGGATCTGAGTTCAGATCCCCAGCACCCACATAAAAAGCTGGGCACAGTGGTAGGCCCTGGGAATCCCAGGCCTGAGGAGGCAGGGGCAGGAGGATCCCTAGGGTTCACTGGCCAGACAGTCTAGCCAATGAGCTCCAGGTGCAATGAGACATCCTGTATCAAAAGATAAGATGGAGAACAATTAAATTAGACATTTGATGTTGACCTCTGACCTCAACAGACACACACACATATGTCCATGCTCACACATACACACATGAATATGTAGACAAAGAGACTACACACAAAAAATAAAAAATGGGGCTGGAGAGATGGCTCAGCAGTTAAGAGCACTGACTGCTCTTGCAGAGGACCCAGGTTCAATTCTCAGCACCCACATGGTGATTATGAACCATCCTTAACTCCAGTTCCAGAGGAATCTGAAGCCCTCTTCTGATCTCTGCAGCATTGCATGACATGGGTACACGCACATACATGCAGGCAATATGCTCGTACACATAAAATAAAAATAATAAATATTTTTTAAAAAATAAAAGCAAGCAAAATCACCTACGCCCGAGTCTTCTTTGATTGACATCTCCTTCTCTGATTGTGAATTTACTCTGCCTGACTCCAACATTAGGTTTATATCAAAACCAAATGGTATTGGATAAGATTTCAAAGGATTGCCTAGCCTATTATTTTTATTGCATCAGTTCCTTTTAAAATCAATTAACTAGCCAAAACTAAAATAAAAGATGGGGGAACATTTTGGTGCCGTTAGGGACATTTGGGGTTGTTCTTTTTTTGCTCTGTATAAGCCAGGTTTCTTGTAATGAGATTTGACCTTGTGGTTATTTATGTGTGGTTATTTGCTGAACATTTGTGATTTTTTTTCTAGCATGGAATCTATGAAATTGTTCTGTTTCAGTCACAATCAAGGGGACCCATCATGATGTAACACAGGTTCCTGTAACCCTATAGGGTTGTATTAGAATGCTGTCCCTCATTAGAGATCTTTAGGACAAAAAGGTGCCAGTGCATTTCCAATATTTGTCCCCCATCTACGTTCAGCTTTCATGTTCACAGGGTGCATGCCCCAGGCAATGGCCACACCAAGTAGATACTTGGCAGCATCAGTCAGCACGCCATACTCAATGAACTAACTTAACCTTTCCAGTGACCCCAGAAGAAAATCAAGAGAAATGAGGCTCAAAAAAGTGTCCAGTGTCACACAGTTCCAAGTTTTCTTTCTAGACCTCCATTTCTAAGCACAACATGCTAGTGAACATCTGTGTGGTCTGAGATTGTGGAGAAGCTGAGACAGAAAAATGGCTGAAGTCAGAAGTTTAAGACTGATCTGGACAACACACAGAGACCTGTCTCAGAATAAATAGATAATGATTGATTGATTGATTGATTGATTGATTGATTGATTGATGGATTGATTGAGACAGACAGACAGACAGATAGATGATAGATGATAAGATGATAGATAGATAGATGATGATGATAGATAGATAGATAGATAGATAGATAGATAGATGATAGATAGATAACAGGAAGATATATATTGATTGACTGATGATAGATGATTGATTAATGATAGATAATAAAAAGATAGATGACAGATGATAGTTAAATAGATAGATGATAGATGATAGATAGATAGATAGATAATAGATAGATAGATAGATAGATAGATGACAGGAAGATATGTATATATATATATTGATGATAGGTAGTAAATCAATTAATAATAGATAATAGAGAGCTAGATGATAAATAGATGATAGATAGATAGATACATAGATAGATAGACAGATAGATAAATAGATGATAGATGATAGATAAACAAATGACAGATCAAGGTCAGAGAGAGGGAGAGAGAGATACATACATACATACATACATACATACATACATACATAGACGATTGACAAATAAATCTCTATTTCTCCTCCAAACACTTTGTTGCAAACCCACAACAGGGTCAGCACAGATCTCCATTATTCAACAATTCAAGGTAGTCAGGGTTGAAAGACATTTTCCTAAAGAATGAAGAATTAAAGGGACTACCCCCCCTTCCTGGACCAACAGGGCTGTATTGAGCAAGGGCACCTGTCATATGCTGTGTCCCAGAACCCTCTGCTGCACTGTACATCACCCCACCCCTTACTTCTTTCCCCCACACTGTGGTCAGGTCATGCTGGAAAGACCAAAGAACAGCAAGACCAGAAAAACCTGCCATCTTCCTGAGTGTTGGAACTGAGCTTCCAGGAAATGCACAGGGCCAGGCCTCTGGGCAAGCCCCCAGCGAGCAATCAGCTCACTGAAATCAATTGAATAGAAATCCATTCAATTAACAGATGAGCCTTCCTTAAAGTGACTATTACTAAGAAAGATGGGCATTGTTTCATAAAATTATCTACCTGGGATCTGCCATGTTCAGTGCTGTGAAATAGCCCAGGTTTTAACTTACTTAAAAAAACAAGTAAAGCGTGCCTCTCCCCAACCACCCCACATCTGAAGGAATGAAAACTCGAACTATGAATAAAATATCCAGCCCCAGCCTAATACATTTCCCCTGTGGAGGAGCCCTGTGGCTTAGCAGCTCTGCCACTGCATAGGCAAAAATGCAGAGTTTGTCTCTTTTGTCAGTCTGGAGATAAAATCCTATTCTTTGTAATCCCCGAAGAAACAAATCAAATAAACTCAGGCTGAGCTAACCATTTTCAATCCATCAAAGCAATCAAATTCTGTTTACCTGAACCACAATGATTTCTAAAATGTTATTAAAAAGTGAAATGGAGTTTAACTATTCCAAAAAACTGAAAATGATGTGCAAACACAAAAGGGATAAGATTTCTGTAATTATGTAGACATAAAGTCGGTGCCATCATTTGTGGTACAATACATTGTAGCCACGGCGTGTAAAGATAAAGAGTCCTTTGTCTAACAAGGCTGCTGCTAGTGATGCAGACACATAATTAACGTACAAAGTCTTCAAAGGGTGTCTCTTCATTTAGTTAGTTTTATTGCTCTTTCAGGCAAACAATGGTTTTATAATTTAATAAACCAATTAACTGATTATGTCTCACCCAAAATATTTGTATATCACCCA
This sequence comes from Nannospalax galili, assembly GCF_000622305.1. NCBI lineage: Eukaryota > Metazoa > Chordata > Mammalia > Rodentia > Spalacidae > Nannospalax > Nannospalax galili. The sequence continues at coordinate 5,335,046 of NW_008332149.1, read as the reverse complement.
TTCTATCAACTCCGAAGTCCCCATCCCATTTCTTAGCCTGACAGCAGCCTGGTAAATGGGACTAATTAGTATATTTTGGTGCATGTCTGGCTGACATAGTCTTTGAGATTTTTGTCTCGAGGTGCTCTTGTGGAGACTTTCGAAGGCAGAAAGTCCTCCTTTGCAGTGCCATTAAGAGCTCAGTCAGCACATTTGTAGGATTGTTTAGATCCACTTTTGAAAGAAAGAATAAATGTAGCAGGCTGCTTTATCGTTCTTCAACCCTTCAGTGGGGGAAGATGGCTTTGTCATGACTACTGTCCCTGCTCCCCCCAGAGTCATTGCAAGGACTTTGGGTACCTATTGCAGCTGTGTAATAACAGTGGTGTCTACCACATTGAAGCTGAAGGTTCTGGCAGCTTCTCCATTATAACCCTCATTATCTGGTAGAGAAAAGCTGCCCGGGGGGGGGGAAATAAAATACATCCAGGAATAAAACTTGACATCCTGGCAAATGGCAGGATGTTTCAACCTGGGTGCCTTCTTTCAGCACTTTGAAATGTGAAATTGTCATGACAGGTTTTCAGTAGCAAGAATATGTCAATAAAAGCATAGAAATGGAGTCATTTAAGAGGATTTTCCCAAACACTCAGGAAAAGATGTTTTTATTATGAGTACCAACATGTTTCCCGCTCTAGCGCCCAGAAGCTGCTGCTGATCTCAACCAGGGACCTGCCTTCTGAGGGTTGGTTAACAGCTGTTATCCTCACCTGCAAGCCACAGGCATCTGCCTTGGCAGCAAAGCATCCATGTACTTGTTGGTGGGGCAACAGTGGACAGCGTCAGGAAGAAGCAGGTGGGATAGGACGCTGCAGACACAACAAGCAGACACAAGACACTAGAAGAGGACCGGAAGCCACTTTCTGCCACAGGTGATGCACAAGATCATACATAATGGAGTCACACACACATTCTGAAAGAAGTCAGGTCTGGCTGTGGGTCGGAGACACTGGAGAGAAAAAAATGCCCATTCAGGCCTTCAAACCCTTTAACGGGAGAGGAGCTTAGACTGTCATGTCTGAGAGGAAGTTAAAGATGCATAGACATATGCAGGGCTAGAGGTCTATACCTCACCATGGGAGGAAGGTGGAGCCATGGAAGGTTCGAAGCAGAGGCAGTGCATGACCATATATTACATTCTTTAAAATCATGCTTATGCTTTCAAGAAATTTTCCATCCTAGACCACCCCATCCCAGCAAAAAGATCCCAGTGGCTTATAGTTAATTATGATTTTCAATGTAAAACAAACAAACAAAAGCAGCTGGCCAAGCTGCAGCCAAGCACCGTGCTCTCAGGGTTCCATCAGTGTGTTCACTCAGTACATAGACTTCCCCTGGAGTCTGTGCAAAGGATGCTTTTCTAAAACCGAGGAAATAAATCATAGATATCCAAGAGTCAAGCAAACAGAAGACCCCTGGGATTCCATACAATTAAGACACATATAGGAAGTTCTAGAAGTCAATGGGCTGCTTTACTGTGAACCAGGGTGGCCAAAGAAAGTTCCTGGAGGTGGGATGCTCTGAGGTATGTAGGGGAGGGGAAATGAGGTGGACAGAGGCCCAGGCAGAAGTGCAAATAGAACCACAGCGTCACTGTCACCTGTTATCAGAGTGAACGATGAGACCAGGAGGAGAGCATTGACAACACACCCATGTCAGATGTAAAGCAGAGGATTTGAAATGTCATGTTGTGGGTAACTGGATAGGGTAATAATGACATCATCAGTGTCACTAACACCGCAGTGGATGCCATTCTTAGAACACTTCTTATCTCGTGGCTCTAAGACTTAGTCTTCAGTCTCCTTGACTGTGGGGACCTAAAGGCCCCGCCTTGCCAAGATGGCGCTGAGAGGAAGTTACTGGGGCGCGGCCTGACTTGTTTTGAAGATCATCGGATTGGATGCCTCCATAAGCTTTCATGGGCTCCTGCCTGCATGCATGCATTGACCTTTAAGCTGATTGGAAAACTATGAGGGGTGGGGGAATTACAAGCATCCTGCCCTGCTGCAATAAACGAGTTCCTGCTTGACTAGACTCCCCATTGGGTCTGATTGTTCCCGGTGCTGGGGGTGGCAGGGGCAGGCTAACGGCGTGCTTACTCATCCCCACTCATCCTTGCGCGGGCGTCGCAGGCTCGAACCCCCCCCACACACACACACACTTGACCTGTCACTGTGTTGCCCTTCACGGCCTACCCAAGTACCACCAGTGCAGGGGAGGCTGGAAAGGAACGAGTGGCAGATGGCATGATGCTCCTTGAGGAATACAGAGCTAAGCAGGATTCAGAACAGCAGGAGGAAATTCGCATGCCACAGGCGACCCTTCCTGAACTGGCCCACTAGTGCTACAGGCTTCATCTCTGCCTCACACTCCCTAACCCCCAAACCCTTGCTCTCCTAGACCCTGGCTCCATGCCTCCTCATGTACCACCTTACCTCCCTTTACTGTCCTCTGAAACCCAGGTACCACCTTCTCTGGGAAGCCTTTAAAGCTAACTATGTTAATCAACTTTCTGCTACTGTAACAAATACCTGAGATCATGGACTTTGAAGAAAGGTTTCCTTTGGCTCATGGCTTTGGAGGTTTCAAGTGGCCTCGTTGCTGTGTTGAGGCAACCTATCATGGAAGGTAGCATGGGGTAGAACCAAGATCACTTCTGTTGGCTGGATTCCCACTGTCTTTGAAAGCATGACCCCAGTGACCTAATATCTCCCACTCACTAGGCTTCACCTCTTAAAGATCCCACCCCCTCTAAAAGGGCTAAGCTAGGGACCAAGCCTTTAACACATGGGCCTTTAGAGGAATGTTCTAGATCTAAACCACAGGACTCCTCCTTGCCCTAGGCTTCCCTCTACTCTACTGCTGCTGGGAAATGCTCACATAAAATGTCCTACTGACATGAGTTCACTTGGTGTCATCAAGCTTTAGTCCAAGAACATTATGGTTTAATACAGGGCTTATAAGTTTGGTCTCACAATTCCCAAGTTTCCCTAGGATGGCTCCTATATGCTCCAGCAACTCAACTGGGATCTGACAAAGGTAAGGCTGTGACCATCCTGCAGGAATGAAGGCATTCTAAAGAGATTCTTGGGCCCTCCCTTTGACCATCAGACTATTGAAAGATGGACCCCAAGAAACTGGAATTTCCCCCAGAATCTTATACTAGGAGAAGGAAAGGGCTGGGAGCCTGGTGCTCAGTAGGGGGGATCTTGTGTCTCTCAGAAAGAGAGTTTATAAAGTTCTGACAACATGGCAGACTACCTTGCAGGATGGACTGGAGCTGGGACAGTTACGATGGATGGGACCACACATTTTTTGAGACCTAAGTCTCATGCTGGAAAGATGGCTCAGTAGGTAAGAGTTCCGATTGCTCTTCCAGAGATCCTGAGTTCACTCCCCAGCACCCGCGTTGGGTGGTTCACAGCTTCCCAAAGCTCTGGCTTCAGGGAAGTCAGCTTCTTCTTCTGGCCTCCAAGGGCACCTGCTCTCACATGCACATGTCCCACATAGACACACACATATACACACAATTAAAAAGAAAATAACCCTCCCAACCCCTAAACCTCATGTCAGTACCTCAAAGATAGACTTGGGGATACTAGACGCTAGATTTCTTTTTTCCTCTTCCTAATGTGGCTACATTTAAGAAATCCTTTAATTTCCTGTCCTTCACTAGTATTTGCTTAATTGGTTGTTCAGGATAGGTAGCAAAACCTAACTATCTAAGGCTTCCAGGTCCCAGGATCTGACTCTAAAAACTCTTTTAACAAAGATGGGAAGATGAATCAAGGCAGGAAGGAGTCCCCCCATCCTATCAACTGGTTAAGGCAGTAATGCCCCTAAGTGTACTTCAAAATAGCCTGCAGAGTGAGGAAATGCTATATTCCAAGCTCTGGGAGCTGATGGTGGCCATCACCGTGGCCGTTTGCCCTCCCAGGGTACCACTGTTATAAGCAGGCCTTTACACTGTGTCTACACTGCCTCCACACCATCAAATAACCAGCCAGGAAAGAGAGAAAAGAGTCATTCCTGAGGGGGAAAGTGTCAACCCAAGGGTGTGTTTGGTTTCTTTGGCCTTTCAACTCAATCACAAAGTTCATTCTTAAGGTGGGTAAATATAGCCTAGGCTGGGTCTGCAGGTCTTGAATCATGAGACAATGTTATCATTAATCCCCAGTAAAGCAGGTAACAAGTACTGCTGAGTAAGAACTAGAATTTTCTCATGCTTCTGATACTGGGATCTCACTCTAGCTCCCTTCAGCTCCCTGATCTTTGTGATCCCCTTCAAAAGAACCCAGAGGAGGCACACAGCAGTGTAGAAACAGGGTACGTACAGTGGGGGCACTCTCAAGGGGGGAAAGACATATCAAAGAGATCATGTACAACCTACACTTCAGACAGGCTTTAGACTACTTCTAAAATCTATAGGACAGCTTCTCCTGGAGAGTGTGTTCCCACCCAGGAGATTGGCAAGCCCATTTGAATTAACTCCTAAGGGATTATGGTAAACACACACACACACGAGAGAGAGAGAGAGAGAGAGAGAGAGAGAGTTACACTTTAAAATTCTTTAAAAGATAATTAAAGAAGAAAAAATAAAAGTGAATTGATGGCAATAACCATGCTTTCCCAGGAGGAAGAGCCTTCGCCTCATGGGTGAGCCTCTGCCACGTCTACCTTCTTCCCTTGACTAACCTCCATTTCAGATTCTAAGGAGAGCGTCACTGGGATGTTTCCCCTCCTCTACCATTGTTTTCCACTTACAAAATTAGTGTGTGAACAAGGAAAAGATAGAGCAGGCCTTCACTGGACAGAACTGTCACTCAGGGGTCAACCAACATGCTGAGGGCAAAGAACTCTGCCAAGCGTGGAACTCTTCCACCCACCACCCCATAAAACCTTAGAGACCTTTCCTTTTTGCAAAATGAGAGAAGTGCTTCTCTTTAAGATGGACAGTTGGGGCTGGAGAGATGGCTTGGTGGTTAAGAGCACTTGGCTGTTTTGCAGAAGACCTGGGTTCAATTCTCAGCACCCACATGATGGCTAACAACCATCTCTAACTCCAGTTCCTGAGGATCTGACGCCCTCTTCTGACTTCCATGAGCATTGCATGATACAGCACACCTACCTACATGTAAGCAGTACACTCATACACATAAAATAAAAAATAACGAAGTGTTTTTTAAAGGATAGACAGTTTTTAAACTATTTTCCCAAGCCAAGACTTGAATAAAACTCTCTTCCTCTCCAATCTTTGCCTCCTGGTTTGTTTTGGTGGTGGGAGAAAGGTCCAGCAACAACTACATTCCTGCAGTTTTGGTTCCTAGTTTTATATTTATAAGCTCCTGATGAAGAGGAGAGGGTCCATCCTCAGTGACCTTCAAGCTTGCTCATATCTGACTAGCTACCTGGCACTTAGAACCACGAATCTTAAATTCCAAGCTGTATGGGATCCTCTCTGGAGGCCTTATGAGTAGCACAGATGACTGAGTTCACCTCCAGTTTCTGATTCAGTCTACTTAGGGTGGAGCTCAAGAGTTTCCATTTGTAGATAACATTCCCAGGTAACATTGACATAACCTATTCCCAGGGCCACACTTTGAAATCACTGCTCTCAGATGACACAGAAACTTGCAGAATCCATTGATCAGCTGAGACACTTGGTACCAAACTCACCTGCATCAACTGAGCAAATACCTGGTAGCAATCTAAAGTAGACTTGCCTGTCACCTGGTTCAAACTGCTTCTCCAGCAATCACAAGAGGGAGCAGCCATTTGATGGCTATAGTCATATTCCAGGGCCAGAGAAGGCAAGGTCTGGAGGTACTATTTTTTTTTAAAGCAAGAATCCTTGATATCAGTGCATGCAAATTACTCCAGCTCTCCCTTTGAGATGGTCATGGTAGGGACTTGAAAAGGAGGTCAAAGTCAAATTGAGTTCTGACTCTGATTTCACAAAAGTGGGTTTTCAAATCAAATCAGATGAAACCTCTAGGCTCGTGGGCCTCATTTACCCCTACCCAAAAGTGACCTTTCCTATTAAGGGGGAAATGCTTCAAAAACCTCTTCAACATCAAATAGCAACTTAAGAGCATTTTCTGGTGATTTAAACTTAAACCAATCAGAAACATCTGGATAAAATTTTACTCAAATTCTGCACAATCTAAACAATTAAAGTGGGGGAGGAAGCATTTGGCAAGCTGCCCTTTGGGTTTAATCAAGCCTGGCACATTGGAAAATTGGGCTGAGGTGTTGATGAGCTCTGGGTACATCGTAAACCCCAGCTTCACCACTGTGAGGCTCAGAATAATGCAGACATCACCGTTGCTTCTCCCAGGACTCCTGGCAAAGCCTAGCTTTCATCTATTTTCTTCACAGCCCCATGGGAACAGCCACTTTACAATTTGATGCTCTGATTCAGCCTGATTCCTGATGACCAGAAGCCAGGGGGCATTTTTGAGGAGCATCCCAAAGCTTGAGCTTGGTAACTAAGCAGCCAGTGGTGTACCACAGCAGGAAAAAGCCACCAGATGCTGTGGCAGATCAGTTCTGATGTCTCCGTGGCTTTTTCACAGCTGAGTTGATATCTTTCTCACCTCTCTCCTCCAATCTTCAGGAATCCAGGCTGCTCCGATGAGGGACTCTACAATGTCACATGTGACGGGGAAAAGAAGGGTGAAATATGTACTGTTTAATAGCTACAAAGCATTCTGCAGGACACCTGATGTCTAGAACCTTCTACCAGTTCTTCTTCTGCAAAACGGGATTTATCGCTATCCTCCCCTAGAATTCATGCGGGAATTAAATGAGACTTGACACTGGCCACTCAAAGTGGGGTCCATTGCCCAGTGTCATTGGTGCAGCCTAGGATCCTGCTAGAACTGTGTTCCCGTGAGGTTTCAACCTGGGTTTGTAGAATTAAAACCCATATTTACTCGGTAAACATGCTGGCTGATTGTGTGCCCATCAGCTTAAGAACTGCCATGCTGAAGGACCCATAGTACATGCTCAAAAAATTTAGTTGCTATTATGATCCAAACTCCAGCTTCCTCCCCAGGCCAGAAATCACCAAGTCAATTAGCCACTCACCAGCCACATCAGGGGAGATTATCAGATCCGAAGGCTGGCTTCACGTCTCTTGGAACGGTGACACTTCCTACTGATGCCCTTTCCATGAAAGGGCGGAGAGGGGGCTGTTATGTTAACTGACAAATCAAAGCAAGTTCAGGATGAAGGCTGCAATCATTTTATCCCTGTTATCCCAAGGAATTCATCCCATATGGCACGCCGCCCTCATCATTACGTGCTGATCACAGATTCTGCGTGTTACCTGGGATCAACCCAGTAACATGAAAGGCAGGGAAGGAACCCAGATTTCCAGACAGCCTGTCATGGAAAATTTCCCTCCTTGGGGGGTAGAGAAGGGAAGAGTTAGGACTAATGTCAAATAAATCACTCTCCCCACCTCCTGGCCAAACACATTTGCACACATCCCACTTTCTGAGGCCGGTACTATCCAGCTCACTCCATTTAGAACACTCCTGCTCTGGGCTGCGGGGGTATTCTTTTGACTGGCTGCTTGAGTGCCTAATTTCCATGATTGCACCAAACCCTCATGCAGAAAGGGGCCTCTGCAAGATGAATGGATCCTATCAGGTCTCTCCCCCCGACTCCTCCTCCCTCTGCACAGACCCTGGCTGCCACACATGACACTCTGGGTAATAGATCACATGCCTTCAGAAAATCAGTCTCTCTCCTCTTCAACAGTGTGTCACCTCCTCCACACAGATTACAGATCAGTATTAGCCAGAGGGATGCTCTGTGCAGCCTGCAGGCTGGCTGCCCTACCTTCCTTCTCCTCTCTGCTCCCTTGCCTTCCTCCCCTTCACACACACACACACACACACACACACACACACACAAAACACATGCCCTCATGCACACACGCACACACAAAATACTCAGAACATTAAAGAAAGCTGTTATACTAATCTGGTGCATCTAAATGGGCAATATATATTGAATCCATGCTCCATTGATCATAATTATTGCAGGGCCCTTTATCAAGTAGCCATCTTAAACCATTATTTAGAGATCATTTTGCTTTCCATTACTGTCGCTATATTGCAAAATTCGCAGGGAATTGGATGCCTGGTGATAGAGGGGTACGCACGGTATTAGCCAGGACTCTGCCTTGTCATCCAGGAGTGTTTCCAAATGGGGAGATTCAGCGCCACAGTCAGTGAACTTTTGAAGAGCCCCCATCAGCTTTATGGCAGAAAAATAAATCCTCCACCAGGGTCTGATTTTCCTCCTTGGCTCTGCAAACAATATCACCATTATTCTTGCTTTACGATAATCCCTGTAAGACCCTTGACATACAAAGCTCCCGACTCACACTGGGCATTTTGCAGATGAGGTGCAGTCACTGCAAAGTGCCTTGAATGAGGCATCTGGCCTATGGGAAGGAGAACAAGGATGCCTTATCTGCCATGGCCCAGCCCCCTCCACAGGAACTTTCATACCAAACCGTGGCTCCCTTTCTTCCCTAGCCTAAGGGTGCCTCATAGTGCATGACCCAGTCAGTCTCCTTCAATGACCCGCTTGACCTATGGCACTATCTCTTCTCTATCTATCCTCTAGTGTACACGCTTCAGAGATGGGAAGGGGGAGATTCTCAATGGTAATGAGCAGAGCCTTGAACATGATGGTTAAGGCTATAGATCTGCTCATCAGAGTGAGTTTAAACACAGACAGAACCACCTGCTCTCTGCAGAGCCCCAAGCAAGCCACACACCTGAAGCCAGGTTTCTGCTTCTATAGAAGAAAGACTGAGGTGATGACCAAGCCCAACCTTGCAGGGTGGTGGGACTATTTGGATCTGGTGCATGGTGAGTGCTTGTACCAGGTGGCTATGAAGAGTACTGGTTCTCAGGAGCTGTGTGCACCAGAATTGCACAGATTGCTGTCCCCAGTCCTGGAGCTCCAGACCCAGATCTACAATTCCAACAAGCTCCCAGGAGAAGCTGATAGCCTTCCAGCTACATTTTGAGATCCTTTCCTCTACTGATCTAAAAACTGCCTCTCCTCCCCACTGTGGAAACAACACTGAATGAAACAAACCCAAATAGTTCTATTTTCAGGAGAAAAGCCCAAGATTTCAGACTGACTTGAATCTACCCCTGGCTCTATCACACTAGCTGTGTGATTTTAAACAACTTCCTTTACTTCTCTGGCTGGTTTCCTCACCTGTAGTTTGGAATGAACCAGTCCTACTTTATGGAGTTGTTATGCAAACTCAATTAGATGACCTGCAGGAAATGTGATGGAGTTGCTGTATGTGCAAACAAATGGTAATTAATATTGATGTTAGAGGGCTGGAGAGATGGCTCAATTAAGAACCCTGACTGCTCTTCCAGAGGACCCTGTTTCAGTTCCCAGTACCTACATGGCAGCTAACAACCATCCCTAACTCCAGTTCCAGCCATTGCACACGTGGTGCACTTACATACCTGCAGGCAAAACAGTCATACATGCTGGGCGTGGTGGTGCATGCCTTTAATCCCAGAACTCAGGAGGCAGAGGCAAGTGGATCTCTGTGAGATCGAGGCCAGCCTGGTCTGTGTAGCCAGTGCCGGGTCTGCTGGGGCTACAGGGACACCCTGTCTCAAAAGAGACCAACAAAACAGAACAAAAAAACACACATAAAATAAAAATAAATAAAAAATTTTAATGATGTTCAATTGAATAAAATATTTCTGATATGTCACATGTTTTGCAGACCCCAAATAGCAGTTTTATATGGATCAGCCTAATAACAATACTGTAACAACAGCAGTATCACTGAACACCCCAGTTTTATGTAATATCTAGCACCCAGCATGGGCTGAGGTCGTGAGGATGTGCCTCAGATGAACTGTGACACCATTTCAGCTGCTACATTCATCTACCTAGATGCTTGATTTAACCCATACCTCAACACATGTGCATGCACAAGCACGCCTATGCAAATGCACACATGTGTGTACACATGCACGTGAGCACACACCGATTTAATGGGCTTGAGCATAGGTTTAGTTTTGGTTTTTAGGAGCTCCCTCAAATGACCCCAGCAAGTAGCTGGGATGGGGGTCATGGAGATTCATGTCCTACTTGGTTCCTCTGGCATTTCCTGGCCGGGTTTCCAGTACCTGCCTCTACCCGGCCACCCTTCCTTGTCTTTGGTAGTTCCTTGTTTACTAAGAGCTAGGAAAAAAATAGCTTGACTTTTCTAGCTTGTCTTTGCATCACTATATTTTCAATAAAATGAGTAGTCATGTAATAGATGTTCAACAAATGTTAAGTTGAAAATAACTGTTAAATAGGGCAATGAAAGACAAACACTATCCTCTTGATGGATTTGAAGAGATAACATGTAATGTTTGTTTGTTAGAAAAAAAACCTGGTGGAAGGATGGACGGAGGGATGAATGAGTATCAGATGCATGGATGTATGGATGTGTGGATAAGTGGACAAATGGATGGATGGATGATAGGTGGGTAGATAGGTAGATGGATGGATGATAGTTGAATGGGTAGATGGGTGAATGGGTGGATAAGTGGATGGCTGGATGAATGAATAGATGATAGGTGAATTGGTGGATGGGTGTGTGGGTGAATGGATGTTGTTTTAGGCAGGGTTCTCTCGAGGAACAGAACCAATAGAATGTATAGATATTTTTATATGTGTACTTATATATAAACATATAAAATTTAATAAATCAGCTTATGCTGAAATGTAACAGCAGCCATTTCGTACCTGAGAAGCTAAAAACCCAGTAGTCACTTGGTCCGAGTGGACCTTCTTATTCCAGAAGATTACAAGGTCACAGTAAGTGAACAGTGGCACCAAAACAATATCAAACACAGCAGAGAAGACAAAGTTTGCAGTTCCAATGACCAGCATCCAGAACTTGGAATGTGACCTTCTAGGCTCCAAAGGGTAGCAAGGTCCTTGAGCAATATTTAGTACCATCCCCAGAACCACCAAAAAAAGTTGGTTCCTAGCAATAAAGTTTTCAATGAATGACTAAAACCTACAAAAGAGCCACAGAATTCTACTTGGAATTACATAAGGATAAACTTTAAAAATCACAACCTTTTGGGAATGGAGAGATAGCACCAGCTGTTCTAAAAGACAACGCAGGTTCAAGATCGCCAGCAATCAAAGAAATTAGAGCTGAACCAAATAGTCCACTTCATTTTTCATTGTATTATTCATTGTATTAGTCTTTAAATTAATGGCCAGAGCTGACAAACATGTGGGCGCAATATGTAGGCATCCAATCTATCAGCACTAGAAACTGAATCCAGGGCCTTGCATACTAGGCAAGCACTCCACCACTGAGCTACAGCCCAGCCCTAGGGTGGTCTTTTGGAGAACAACTTGTATCTAGACCCTGAGCCTTGACCCAATATAATACTTCTGGGAAATAACTAAGAAAATACTTAAGTCAGTTCCTATCTTACTTATTCTGGAGACAACAGGGATGTTCTTCACAGCACTATTTATAGTTGCCCCAAATTGGAATACTAAGTTGAGCAAAGTGATGTCCAAAGTCACTAATAATTATGGCAAAAGGATGTATTTAAATGAAATTGCAGCCATAGGGAGCTTCGGCTCTCAGACTTTAGCAGCTTATAACCCAAACACCAGCCCCAGCCCAGAGTAACTGATGGAAGATGCTTGGAATGCCACTGTAGAATTTGTAGCTTCTAGGAAGTGTGCAGGTGATGGTGACATCAATTGAGCAGGCCTCACACATGCCAAGACTTGACACTGCTTAGTGAGTAGAGCAAATTATAACATCTCTAAGATCTTAGGATCTACTTTTCCTACGTAATTTGCATTTGCATAGACAAACTCCTCAAGGGTAAACCCTACAACATTAACAATGGTTATCTCTAAGTGTCGAGATAATGGGTGCTTTAAATGTTTTATGATGAACATGAATTATTTATGTAAATTTAATTACTTGGCCATTTTCTCCGCTAATAAGCAAACTTTATGAAACCCACATACTTCTGAGACCTCTTATGTGATCTTTTTTCTCAATCTTGAAGTCACTTGGAACCAGACTCAAAATTTTCAGTGCTTTTAAGAAAAACAGTTAATAACAACTTTAGTAAGATATAATTTGCATGCCATACAATTCACTCGTTTAAAGTGCGTACTCCAGGGGCCATAGAGATGGCTCAATGGTTTAGAGGGCTTGCTGCTCTTGCAGAGGACAGGAGTTGGGTTGCCAGTATCCATGTTAGGATCAAACCTTACCAGATTAGGGTTGCTAACAAGGCTGGAAATCCTAGCTACTCAGGAGGCTGAGACTGGAGGGTTGCAAGTTAAAGACCTGCCTGGGCAACTTAGAGAGATCTTGCCTCAAAATGAAAATAAAGGGCTGCAGATATAGCTCAGTGATGGAACCCTTGCTTATCATGCATGAGACACTAGGTTCAATCCCTAGTACTGAAAAAAAGTTGACTCACAGTCTAGAGGCCAGGAAGTACAACAGTATGACACTAGGATCTTGCCAGCATCTAATGAGATCAGATGCTGTATCACAGTACGATAGAGGGTACCACCTCATGAGACAGACCAAGCATACAAACTCAGAATTCTTCTACTTCTTATAGAGCCACTGACAGTATCACAAGACCCTGCCCTCTAATCTTATCTAGTTCTAATTATCTCCTGAAGACTGGACCTCCAAACACCATTAACAAGTGAACTTGGAGATCAGTTTCCAACAAGGAACACTTCTGGGAAAGCCTGGTACCTAGTGTGTGAGAACTGGCCGCAAGATGCAATGCCATAAGGCAGAAGAAAGAGACTGACTGAGCCAGGATTGCACAGAGTGCAATGGTGGGGTGGGGGTGGGGAATTTACTTACAGAAGAGTTTCCAAGCCAACAGTGAGATAGGCAGATCCCTGTGATTTAAGTTGGAAGGAAGAGGTTTATACAATGGTCAGGACAAAAGTGATCTCATTTAAGCTAGAGTCCAGAAGGTTTACTGAAGGCAATGTCAAGGATGGCAGGCATGTGCCTGGTGATGCCAGGCTCCAGGTCACAAAGATCTGAATACTACTCTAATGGTTTAGTTTGTTTATTGGTTAAACTAGAAAACTGCAAGATAACAGCTCAGGGTTACTAGAGGTAATCACAATGGCCTTGACTCAAGATGGTTGCAGTCAGGTCAAGCTGAATCCCTACAGACATACCCCAAACCATTGCATGGAAATTTCACTTTTCTTACATGTGATAGAAGCAGGGAGGGTATCCATGGGTTCATGGTCCAGAGCCAGGACGTATTCTAGAACCAAGTCTCTGAAGCTCCTCTTAGTTCCTTTCTCTCCACAAGCTCCATTGAATCCATCAAACCTTCCCCTTCTTGGGATGCTTAAACTTCCCTCTCATGCCAAGTGGGAAAGAGAACACCCTGGGTACTCTTTGTTTCTTTTCCATCTCTGTAAATGTTACAGGTATAGACACTTCAAGACACTAATTGATCCATTTATTCTGAACACCCAGAAACTCATTCTAATGGTTTCTGGCAGCTGGTAGTTACCTGAGAAATGGAACCCAACCATCCTACAGGGCTCTGTGAACCAATAAAAAAATAAATAAAATCTCAACACAGTACTGAATAAATCAACAGTGGAACCATTTGGGGAACTGTGAACACAGAGTTTGCTCATGCCTCAAGATCTCTGAACATGCTCTTTTTAGGGAAGGGATGTTAGCCCTTGCTCACAGACAAAAAAGTTAGCACTCTATTCAACATTGCTTTTTGATATTCTATGATATGGTCTCAGTAAACAATAACAAATGGTTATACAGTTCCACCATTTAAAAAATGTAAATAATCGACATTTTTTATGAGTGAATGACCAGGAGTTCACTGTTTAAAAAAATTTTCTCATCAGTTGGTCATTTCTTATGACATTCAGAGAGCAGAAAATGTTGCTGTTCCTAAGTAACAAAATGCAAATGTGTCACTGTTTTCCTTGAGCCATTACAGGCTTTTTTTTATTAGTGGCTTTCAGAAAATTAAAAAATTTATGAAACCCAGTAATACATAATTAATATTTTAAGACCTTTGCTCATCCTGCTAAGCTTCTTTGCCAAGCACAAAGCTGACTTGGTCATGTTACAGATGTTGGTGTATATTTCCCCTTTGTTGTTAGAAAGTGGACATTAGTATATTTATTTATTCAAAAGAAATAACTTGAAACTGTATAAGCAATGGCCACCAAGAGTTGGAGAAGATCATTTGGTGAGCCACTGATGTAACCCTAGTGACAGAAAGTAAACAAATCAGCTGCTTCATAACTCTTTTGCAGTAAGACTTTTTAAAAAAGATTTTTTACTATTATTATTTATTATTATTATTATTTGTGTGTGTGTGTGAGAGAGAGAGAGAGAGAGAGAGAGAGAGAGAGAGAGAACCTGTATGCTGGTGTCTGAGGAAGCTGAAGGAGGGTATCAAATCCCCTGGAGATGTTGTTAAGGGCTGTTGTGAGCCATCATAGGTGCTGGGATCTGAATTCTGACACTCTGCAAGAGTGGCCATCTCTCCAGTCCCTTAAGTAAGACTTTTGAAAGCATTTTTGTGAAAATGAATTGTATGTTACTTCTCTCTGTGTGTACATGAACATGTGTATACATGTAGGTGTGTACATGCATGTGTGTATACATGAGTGTGTATATGCCTGCATATGTATGCACATGAAGACTGGAGGTTGATGTTAGGCATCTTCCTTAATCTCGTTCTACCTTGTCCCTTGAGATTCTCTCTCTCTCTGTGTTTCTCTCTCTCCCGTTCTCTCTCTCTTCCTCTCTCTCTCTCTCTCTCTCTCTCTCTCTCTCTCTCTCTCTCTCCCCCTGAATCTGGAGCTCACTGATTTGGCTAGATTGGCTGGCTAGCAAATCCAAGGCATTCTCTTGTCTCTACCTCGTCAATATGGGGATTACAGGCATGTACTGCCATGCCTGGCATTTTTACATGGGTGCTAGGGACCTGAACTCTGGCCCTGACACTTGTACGGCAACTTTACCAACTAAGCCATCTTTCCAGGCCCTTTTAATTTTTTTAACAAATACAGCTTGCCGTGAATCTCTGGCTGCATTCCATGAATCTAATGCCCTATAGATCAATGAACCAACCCTCACCCCACACTTCGATGTTCTGCATTCTCATTTCACACATGAGGAAATGTAGACAGAGATTCCGCATGTGCTGCCTCGTACACAGGAAAGGCTTCTGTCATGGTTAGTTTTAACTGTCAACTTGACACAACCTGGACCCACCTGGGAAGAGAGTCTCACTGAGCGACTACTTGGAACGGGTCTGCCCATGGGCATGCCAGTGAGAGGTTTTCTTAATTGAGTGTGCTGAGTTTGGAAGACACCCCCTACACATTGTGGGTGGCACACTCCCTGGGTTTGGGCTCTGGACTGTACAGAGTGGGAAAAGCAAGCTGAGCACTAGCATGGATACATTTATTCTCTCTCTGCTCCTGACTGTGGATGTGATTGGCTGCTTCAACTTCCTGTCTTGACCTCCCCACAAGGATGGACTGTAAACTGGAATTATAAGGCAAATAAACCCTTCCTCCCACAAGTTGCATTTTGTCAGGATGTTTTATCACAGCCACAGAAGGGGAGCTAGGGCAATACACAATGTGTGACTCATATTTGGAACTTAACAAAAGTGAGGGACCCTCTCCTCCCAGATCACACTGACTATCCAAATGGAAATGTGGATAAATGTAACTTCAATTTATGTAGCCCAGGGGACTAGGGAAGAATGGTCTATTTCTCATTAACAATGACCTTAGAATCCAGATAAAATATGGTATACCTACAATTCGGCCTTTTATGTTATTTCTGACCTAACTGAAGGAAACAGGTGTTCAACAAAAGCTAATGTGTGAATAGACAGAACCCTGGTTGTAATTGTAAGATCTAGATGGCTCTTGGAATATACTTAATAAAAGGAATCTTTAAGATGCTAGAACCTTTTTCATTGTTTCTTCTCAATCTATTGAAGATATTTTATAAGAAACAGCTGCTGTGGATGAACATGTTTGTCCATCTGGGACCCTACTTGGATGACTCTGGGATGCAATCATCTACCCTCCAAAAGTGCGTGCAGGCAGAAGCTCTGATCACAGTCAAGCTGCAGATAATTTAGTCACAGCATTTGAAGGTATCAACTAACAAGCGATAATTCTATGTGACTATCCCAATATATTGTGAACCTGCTCCATGTAAGGAATTTGGTTTCAGGCACTGAACAAAAAAAGAAAAACATGTAAGACAAACAGATCTTCCAGAAGTTTGCATTCCAGAGAATCTGAGACGTCATAGTCTGAAAAAAAAAAATCAATGAAAGGAGATGGTAGGGTGCTGAGAGGGTGCTTAGAGCATTCAGAGAGAGGCAGGAGCACACTGGACTGGACTGGACTGGACAGGACAAGGCATAACTGGGCAGGAGAGTTGGGACTGTGCCTATAGCTCTTGGGACTTCAGCCGCATCGCCCCAAATGCATAGCCCAGTCACATGGCTATGAGCCTCTTGGAGTGTTTTTGCTTCTTCTGTTTTAGCAGAATAATCCAGATGTAATTTTTCTGGCCCACGATGCTCTGCTCTTCACTGTGTTTCGAGGCTCTCTGTCCGTCTCCTAAGTGGCTGTGTTTACTTTGCTCTCTTACCCTCTTTGTGTCTCATGAATAACAAAATTACAGAAACACAGCAAACATGTTTAAAATCATTCTTGCCCTGGTGAACCTTTTGACTTGACTGTCTCCCAGGCATTTCTCTTCCCTCCTTTTTCTCTTTCTCACAGTATTTCAAATCATCAACAGCTCATGGATGGGTGCAATGCAGAAAGAGGCTCAAAAGACAGTGTCAGGTAGGTGCTGCTGTGCTCACGAGGCTTTGCAGTGCCTAAGGGAAAGATCTATGTTTTCTCCACTTTCTGAAAGAGCATATCAGAAACAGCAACTAATCGAGGTTTGTTAGCCCAGACTGGATTGGGGAGTGTGCTACTAGGTTAGGAATCACTACCATGACCCAGTGGTTAGTAAGAGGAACTGGGTCACTAAATAGGTAGGCTGACCATCTGCTATCTATAGAGTCCAGAGGTCCAATAGATGATGGTTCTACAAGGACCCATGTCATCAGGGAGTTCCCAGAGCTAATGGCCATGTTAGCAAGAAGCTGCAGGTAAGGGAGATTCTCAAAGGCAGATTACACCAACGTAGTTCACCGAGATCAGACCATCCTGAACCCTACAATTGAAGGTGTGAAAAATGGAATCTGAGCACTTGAGGACAAGATGCTGGCAAGAGGCAGACAGGCCATCAGAGGCCCCAGCCATTGGATAGGGTTTGAGGCAAAGCTATAAATCTACCAAGAATCTGTTCGAGCTAAGAAGTCATGGATGAATAGTGGGGAAGAACCTCTGGGCTGGGAGATGCCCAAATGTAGCACTCCCAGATATAGGACTAGCTCCCTAAATTCCTGAGAGATCAAGGTCACCCACTGGGTCAGAACTGACTTAGAGAGATGTCATAAGAGCTGTCCTCAAGAACAATCTCAGGACAAGGTCATCAGGTAGGGCCCAACTTTAATGCCCAACAAGTAGCTGTGTCCTGGAATGTTACCCTCTCAGATCCTCTTGAATCAGCTGTGGGCCCTACCCCATTGCCATAGATAAGCCAGCAGCAGAGAGGAGGCTCTGTGAAAGAAACATCCCAACATTGTTTCTGCCTGTCCTTACAGTGGGAATTGGGCTTCATCCCACCTTCAGATGCCAATGTTGCTATAGAAAACCTACATACTGAGGCCAGAGGTGGTGTCGGGATTTCTGATTATGGAAAGGGCCAATTTCAGTGAACCTGGAGGAAAGAGCTCTTAAAGGGGGTTTTGCAGAGAGAGTCTCTCCAGGTCCAATGGCTCCTGTGTCTAATTTCCTGTAAGTGAATTATGTCTTCAAGAATTAACCTTTCTTCAGGGAGGAAAAACAAATTATGAGAGACTCCAGACAGGCTTTAAACTAAAGTGAGAAGAGAAGGGAAGACAAAGGCAGGAGGAAGCAAGTTGGCAAGCCCAGTGTTCCCAGAGAAGGACCTGTGTGCAAATCAGGATTTCAGCCACTCTCTCCTCCTTGGCTGCCTGCCTTGCGGAGTGCACAGCTGTCCACCGCAACCCTAGATGTTGACTTATTTCTCCTTGTACGAGTTCATCTCATAAAGGAAAAAAAAAATGTACCTGAAAAAAGAATCAAAAACATTTGGCTTGGTCAACTCTTAAGGGGAATGGAGGAAAAAGAGGGAAAAAGGCATACTTATAGAAAAGAAGAGCCAGGAGGGGCTAAGGGGGTGGTGAGGGCTGGATATGATCAAAATGCACTGTATTCATGTATGAAATTCTCAAAGAAAAAAAGTAAAATAAGATGAAAGGTATCCTTCTGGGAGTCCACCATGAAAGATTTAAGTACGTTTCTGGAGAGAACGGTTGGCTGATTCTTTACTAATTCATGACTTTGAGTGTATCAAAGATGTGGTTTAGCCCAGGAAATATAGGTGAATGGAGGGCCTGGAGTTGAATGGAGCTGATAGAAAAAACTCAGTTCACCCTACAAATGCCGTGTGCCATCTGAGCCCTTCCAAGGAAGTGATGTCAGTGCCTCCAGAGGACCAGGGAGCCAAACACCTTCAGACCATGCAATGGTACTGCAGTTATCGTTCAGAAATCGTCATGCCCCTCAGCTGTCATCTTATAACTCCAGGTGGCCACCACTATCCAATGGTCTACTTAGGAGAATGATCATGAGCTCATACATATGGGTTAACCTATGTCCTGAAACATAATCCATAGAAAAATACAGCCAGATGTGGTGGTGCGTACCTGTAATCCCAGCACTCAGGAGGCAGAGGCAGGAGGTTTGAATACTAGTTGAAGGCCAGGTTAGGCTACATAGTGACTATCAGGCTGGCCAGGGCTACATAGCAAGATGTCTATAAAAGGAAGAAAGAAAAAAAGGAAGAAAGAGGGAGGGGAAAGGGAACAGAAAAAGGAAGAGGAAGGGGAAAATGTTTGAACACTTAGACTCCTTCCCTGGAAAAGGAGAAGTGTGGCTACAAGCTATGAAGGCGATTCTGCATCCAGTGCCTTAAATCACTTCTGTCACATCTTATGATGTCACTTACCTCGAGAAGACAGCAGACAATTCTAAACGGAGCATGTTCTTCACATTATCCCCAGATGACTCAGTCCCATGGCTGCTAGCCGGAGGCCTGTTCCTCAGCACAGGGCCCTCTCGTAGGGCTGTTACACATCCTCATGATGAGGCTTTCATCTTCCCCCACAGGCAGTAAGCCAAGTGAGAGAGAGGTAATGGTTACAGTGTCTTCTGTGACTTAGATTACAAAGGTGCGCATGTCCGGTATGCATATAAGATGTCCTGCTGGTTCACTGGCTCATATTCCCTTGACACAAAAGGGGTCACCAAGGATTTGGGTACCACAGGAGAGCAGGACCATGGGGAGCCATCAGGGAAGCCTGTTGTCAGGCCTCCCAAGACCAGATTCAACGAATGCCTACCAGTCCTTCTGCCTACCAGGTCTGCTGCTCCCTCTAGGCCCACTTCCCTTCCTCCTCTGCCCATGGTTGCCAGCTGATCTAAAAGGGCAAGTAGAGAGCTGGAGAGTTGTCTCAGTGGTTAAGAGCACTGACTGTTCTTGCAGAGACCCGGGTTCAATTCCCAGCACCCACGTGGTGGCTACAAACCGCCTTAACTACAGTTCCAGGGAAATCTGAAGCCCTCTTCTGACCTCCATGGCAATGCATGACACGGGTGCACTCACATACATGCAGGCAATACACTTATACACATAATTTTTTTTTAATTAAAAAATGTAAAAGGGCAAGTAGACGTGGTCCCCTAACCCAGGGGAGAGGGGCCAAGATAGTAACCTTTGTAAAATACAGATGGCACACAGCTTTGTCTCAAAGGAGAGGTCAGAAAACAAAGGACACAACTGTGCCATCTGGGTTCATGTCATATGGTCATCTCACACATCATACAATTCTGAGTCAGTTGTCATGATTCTTTAATGGGCAAAGGCTATAAGATGTACCAGTGATGAGGCTGGAGAGATGACTCAGTGGATCAGAGTGTTTGCTACATAAGCATGAGGACCCTGAGTTCAGATCCTAGCTCCTACACACAAAAAAAATAAAGCTGGGACTTAAACCAGGCATAATGGTATACCTTTTAATCCCAGCACTCAGCAGGCAGAGGCAGACAGATCTTTGTGA
This sequence comes from Nannospalax galili, assembly GCF_000622305.1. Classification (NCBI taxonomy): domain Eukaryota; kingdom Metazoa; phylum Chordata; class Mammalia; order Rodentia; family Spalacidae; genus Nannospalax; species Nannospalax galili. The sequence goes on along the minus strand of NW_008332149.1, from coordinate 5,314,641 downwards.
ATTTGAGACCAGCCTGAGAACTCACCAGTATACATAGTGAGTTCCAGGCCAGCCAGGGCTACATAGTAAGACCCTGTCTCAGGCCATGCATAACCTCGTGTACCTGTAACTCCAGTGCTATGGGGTGTGGAGGGTAGAGACCAGAGGATCACTGGGGCTTGCTGACTGCCACCCTAGTGTCAGGTTCAGTGAGGGACCCTCTTTCAAAGGAGTGAAACAGAGAATGATAAAGTAGGGCATTCAAAGTCCTGTGCTAG
>NW_008332149.1:5312127-5314323 GCF_000622305.1 Nannospalax galili | reverse complement strand
AGAGGGGAAGGGGAGGGGGAGGGGGAGGGGGAGGGGGAGAGAGAAACTAGTGTTATAGATGATCCTAAAAGTTATCTGCAGGGTAGATCTAGACTAGCACACCACACACACACATATACTACATATATACTACACACACACACACACACACACACACACACACACACACCCCACACACGCACATAAAAATATACCAGTGTTACAGGGGTCTAAAAGCTATCTGCAGGGTACATGTAGGCTGGCACAGGCACAGGTGTGCTTATAAACCTGATCATTAGAAACAATTAGGCGATGTGGTATAGACTGTGAATCTCAGAACATTTCCGTGGTATTTAACATTCTTTGGTATTTCAATGACCTTTTGTGAGACATAATGCAAGTTAAAGGATTCATTTATTCCATGATCACCTGATTTTTATCCAAGAGAAAATGAGACACTCAAGCAGGTGCCCTGGGCTGAGTCAGGTATTTCCTTTCAGGACCTCTCCTCCAGATGCTAATTTCTGTCATTTGCATGGGGCCCTGTGCTATCTCCCCTATCATCCATGTCAGCTCAATTTTCAGAGCAGCTGCATGGAAACGTTGACCTGCCACTGATTACAATGATGTAATGAAGCCATGAGCCAGTAATTATTCTGCATTACCCTGATCGAATGACATACGGCCTAGAGTTATCACAGTAAAATCCGGATGCTGGCTCAGGATGGAAGAAAATGGCCACAAAAGTAATTTAAGGAGTGTCATCAAAAATGAGTTTGCAGGCTTGGAATGCAAGAAGTCCCAGGCCCAAGATGCTCTCATGGATTCCTGTCTGTCTCGTGAATACCCCTGCACATTTTTCTAATGTTATTGTAAAATAATTTAGCTATAACTTTGCAGAGAAGCCCCCACTTTGAGTAACAATGAAAATTCATATTCTAAAGCTACTTGATCCAGGCATGGTGTCACTAAACTACTGGAAACTGGAAGCACGTCACCAAGCCCCTAGCATGGAGGGCGTCACTGAACTTTGGTCAAGGAAAAAGTGTCTGTGTGGCATCTTCCTTTCAGGAAACACAATGCAGTGAGCAGGATACTATGATGGTTATAAGATCCCAATAATCATTCTAAGCAGTGGGGGGGGGAAGAGAGGAAGAGGAGGGAGGAGAGGCGAAGAGAAGAGAAGAGAAGAGAAGAGAAGAGAAGAGAAGAGAAGAGAAAGCCACCTGTACACATAGATCTTTTGGGAGAGGTCTGGTGGAAGATGCAGGAAGGAAAAGAAAATCCCTTGGTGGCATTTTAGGTAACTCAGCATCCAACGCACTCAGGGTCACTTGCTTTGTCCCAGTGCAGACCTGCTGTGACAGGCCCTTAGAGTCCCCTGGGTATGATTCCCACAGGAAGCAGCTTTTAAGTGGCTGTGATAACCTGCAAAGCATCAAGCCAGGCCCCATCATTTACTTTGCACATGGGGCAGAGGAGCAGCAGACTGAGTTCACTATTAAACCACCCCTGCCTGGCTATCCAGAGGCGCCCCACAGTTCAGGCACCCTAAAGCCCAGCAATGTTCCTGCAGATTATTAGAACTGAAGTGTGTAATCTGTTGAAAGATGTAAAATCATCAAGTTGCAGTGGTCAGGAAAGGTAAGGATGTCCTGCCTTTAATGTTTCTACCATAACCACAGCCATGGGTAGCACACGTATACACTACATGTGCACGTGTGGACACACTTGAATATGTGTACATGCATACATGTGCATGCAGTGTATACCTTCACAAGAACATAGGGATAAGAACTTGGGTATTAGGGTCGGCTTCACAATACATGCAGCTACTGTCCTATATCTAAGGGCATCTCCTCATACAACTCGTCCCTCTCTCTTCCATCTTCCCTCCTTGTCATTGCCCCAAAGGCTATGCACTGCGTGGGTAATCCATCTATCTGCCTTTGTAGGGAAGAGGCACAGTATATAATAGCAGAAACTCTGGGCTCTGCGCAGGACTATTTTAAGACTCACATAGGGGGCTGTAGATATAGCTCAATCAGAGTGCTTGTCTAGCATGCTTGAGGCCCTGGGTTTAATCCACAGCATAAACCAGGTGTGGTGGCCCACATCTATAATTCAACATTGGGAAGTGAAAGTAGGAAGATCAGAAGTTCAAGGTTATCCTTGGCTACATAGGGAGCACAAGGCTAGCCTGGGCTATAAAAAAAA
>NW_008332149.1:5266715-5311216 GCF_000622305.1 Nannospalax galili | reverse complement strand
TTCCGATCTTGAGCCAGCCCCATCCATCCAGAGAGGTGGCCACCTTCCTCCAAGAGGAAGAATGGGTAGCCAGGTGCAAAGAACTAAACTGGGTTGGGTTTTTCTAGAATTTCTCCCATAGAAATATCAAGAAAATTAGCTCATGACAGTGGACACTCAGGCTGGGACCACTGGTTTGGTAGCCTGTCGTGTGAACTTTTCCTGGGGAAATGTGAACAAATGCTTACTCACCCCAGATAGGGCACCAATAATAAACCAAACAAGTGATTCTACTCATCTGGCTTGATGAGTTAATGCGTTTACTGAGCTTATTTACTGGAGCATGGATGAGGGGTTACTCACAGGAGCATGGGTGACCCCCAAACAGCTGCATCACTGAAAAATCTCACCCCAGCTTGGGTAGTGACTTGCCCATATCTCCATAGCTGAGAATCAGTCTCCCCTTCTGTTAGCCTTCCAGGCTCTATATACACTAGCAGAATTATATGCGGCTGGGGAAAGGGGCTGTAGGAGTCTAATGGCCCTCCAGCCCCTCCTTCTATGAAGGAGCATCAACAGGCCCCACCTTGTTGAGGGTCCGGTAGTGACTTGCCCATATCTCCATAGCTGAGAATCAGTCTCCCCTTCTGTTAGCCTTCCAGGCTCTATATACACTAGCAGAATTATATGCGGCTGGGGAAAGGGGCTGTAGGAGGGAGTGGCTAGAATCTCAGATGAAGGTCTTCTAATGGCCCTCCAGCCCCTCCTTCTATGAAGGAACATCAACAGGCCCCACCTTGTTGAGGGTCCCTTGTGGGTAATTATAACTGTTCTGATTAAGATGGTAACGATTGCTATGCTCCAGAAGACAGTGTTCCACAACATGGGTGGACTCCAGAGTGGCCCCCAAACTCCACCTCTTGCCATTCACACCTCTGTGTGAGCCCTAACCCTGAAAATAGGAAGAATCTATGATGTGCTTCCAGTCAATAGATTATGGCAAAAAGTGACTGGAAGTGTGGAATTATACAGCCATGGTGCCATGTAGGGAGGAGATAACTTTTCTTCATATCTTTAAAGAAGTAAGTAAAGCTGCAGAGTAGGCCATGTGGCAAGGAGCTGAGGGCAGCCAGCAGCTAGCAAGGTACTGAGATTCTCAGTCAGGCAGCCTAAGAGGAGCTAGAGTCTATCCCTCAAGTACATCCTGCCACAGTCAGACCTCAGATAAGATCAAGGCACAGGGCTGGGAAGATGACTCAGTAGGTAAAATGCTTGCCTTGTAAGCCTGAGGACCTGCGTTTGATCCTCAGAACACGTTTTTGGTTTTTTTGTTTTGTTTTTTAAAAAGCTAAGCATGGTGGCACGTGCCAGCACTGGAATGGAAACAGACAGATCTCTGGGGCTCACTGGCCAGCCAGCCTAGCCAAGGCAGCATGTTCCAGGCTAATGAGAAACCTTGACTCAAAAAAATAAAAGGTGGATATGTGAGGAACGACATTCAAGGCTGTCTTTTGGCCTCATTTGTATGTGCATGAACAGAGAGAGAGAGAGAGAGAGAGAGAGAGAGAGAGAGAGAGAAAGAGATGGGAGAGAACACACCACAGTCATATACACCTTTATCACCACTTTGTGAGGCCCTAAAGTGCCTGGCTAAGTCTGACCCACAGATTCCTGACCATCAGAAACTATAATATCATCAATTTTTTAATTGATTTTAAGCCACTAAGGTTTGGCTGATATAGTCATACAGCAATAGAAAATAAACCTCTCTAAGGGAGAAGAGGGCTCACATAAGCCAGAACCATGAAGCCAGGAAGAAGGGAAAGTAGGACTTGAGGTGGAAAAAGGGAGCAGAGAGGTGGGGATGGAAACTCCAGCTGACAGTGAGAAAAGGAAGGAACAAGTGGGAAGCTGAGGTTCACCGGGGGGCGAGTGCTGGAGACACTATCTAAGGCCTCTTCTTAGATTTCCGAGACTCGGAGCTTACAGTAACTGCCAGCCATGTGTGTCTATTTCAGATCGAGTTAGTTTAAATTAATTTTAAAACTCAGTTCTTCAGATATGCTAGTCACATTTCAAGTGTTCAATAACCACACATGGATAGTGGTTACCTCTGTAGACTTTTGAAGAAAAGAGAGACTTCTCAACACTCTAGAAAGTTCTATTAGCCAATGTTGTTCTGGATGTTCCTGGAGCTGCTTAAGTTGGTTACATCTCCTGAGGCACTTGGCTCTGCCATTGTTGACTCCCAAGCCTGACTCTCCATTGTTTTTGGGCTGTTAAGCTAAAGACTTGAAATCATATCCAATATTTTGACATCTGTTCTACCCAGCTGGCCATCCATGCAACACATCTTCAGTGACAACAGTCGACACTCAACATTCCATCTCATCTAACACGTCAGCTCTCCTGAGCTTTCCTTTCCTGTCACCCAGGCTACCCTGACCTCCCACCTGCCCTGCATGCCCAGAGGACTCTTTAGATGTCAACTGAATTCTTTCCTATTATCCCCTTGAGAATGAACTTGGGGCGGGGGGACGTACAGCGCCTGACAAGAAGCATTTCTTACACTTGTGTCTCTGTGCTCCAGCTGACACAAGGTTTGTTTCCCCTGCTGACCTTTGCCCTCCCAAGCATGGTTAGCTCATTAACCATTTTGCTATTACTGTACCTTTAAATCAGACACCAGAAAATCTATTCCCTTGCTGGTATAGGTGTCTGCTGTAAAACTTTATCTCTCCCTCAGCTCAGGTAACAGGATATTAAAATGTTTGTATCAAGCATGCTGAAAAGTTCAACTGTCAAAAATAGCAATTTGATGTCAAGTTCAAAATGAAATAGACAGTCCCAGGAGGACAATTTCGAAGAATCTGCTTTTGTCAAACCTGGATGGAGGTGGGGGGAGGGGGACAGCAGTGAATAAGAGCAACTGATGGAGTGGAGGGTTGAGGGGCCGGGGACCAGGAGCGCTCCTTGTCTGATAGGGCCGGATTTTCACATCCAGTTCGAACGTAATTCACACATAGTAACTCACTGAAAGTCAACCAGCAGGTGACGGATCGAGTGGCCCATAAGCCAAGGGGATTTATTGTCTAATTGTCCACCACTAAACTTTCCATTTCCAACTTAGCTCCAGTCAGGAAAAGAAATAAGATGTACAAAATGAGAAGTAAGGGGTGATGAAGGGAGGGGAAGGCTGATCGGGAGTGACAGGAAATGAAACTTCTGTTCAGCCAGTGCTGCTGCGTGCTCTGTGCATCATCTGAAGCCAGTGAGGGCCTGTGTGCAGAGGCTGAGGCTGCTGCACCTGGGAATCCCAGGACAGGGTGTGCTGTGCATCCATAAACACGTTGTGTCAACAGATATTAAACTAGAACATTGGTCTGAGCCCTGTCCACCCCCAGATCCCGCCCCCCACCCCGTCGTCCTCCTAAGGGAAATTCCAGGTCTGTACCTCCAGGTCTGGAACACAACTCATCTCTGTGCTGGCGACACACTCTGAAGATGAAAGAGCAGGGTCTTTGCAATCAGTCTTTGATTCAAGCTGGTCTGTGCAAGTGGCCAGCTCCAGGCCCTGGGCAAGTGATTTCGTTGTTCCTAAACTCATTTCCTCATGGGTACAACACAGATAGAATAATTCCTACCACATGGGTTTTGTGTAAATTAAATGAGATCGTTTAAGATAGCACTTAACGTACACAGACTCTATCAACATTAGCTGCTACCATTGTTCAGATTATTGTTGCCGTCACGATCAGCATCATTATTTTTATTCCTATGACTCACAACCCAACATCAGTGGCGCTGCTCTCATAAATCAGCTGCAGCCCTCTTGGACTGCAAATAAGGCTTTGCTGAATCAAACCTTTCCTCTCTGTGTTTGTCTTCATAATACTTACCACAGTTTGAAATTATAGATTTATAGATGCACCTACTGATCTATCATCTGCCTTGTTTCTGTTCAATAGAAGGGTTCTGTCTTGTTCATTTCTCAAAGCATTCAAATTACATTCAAACTTTATACGTGTGTGGATGTATACGTGCATGTGGGTAAGCATGTGGGTACACATGTGGGAATGTGTGCGGAGGCCAGAGGTCAACATCAGATGTCTTCCTCAATGACTTTCCACCTTACCTGTTTCTCCAGACAAGGTCTCTCACTCAACCTGGGTGGAGCTCATCAACTCTATCAGGCTGGCTGGCCAGCAAGCTCCAGGAAGATGGTTGTATCTGCCGCCCCCGCACAGGGATTGCAGACATGTACCAACGTGCTGGGCCTTTATATGGGTGGTGGGAATTATAACTCAGATCCATATTTGCCCAAATTACATTAAAGCTTAAATAGAGTCTGCACTGTCTCAGATGACAGAATGCCAAATGGTGTTGCTGAATCTTGAGTTTAGGTGAAGCCAGGAAGACTCTTTCCCTTTATTTCTTGTGCTCTTTGGGTTTCTTTGCTCCATCATCAGATACTTTTTCTCCACGTAGAGACAATGTTGCCCACGGCAGTTGCAGATAAGAGTTAAATGTGCTTACTGCAGCTTCTGGTGAAAAACCCTAAGGCAGATTCTGATTGGCCAGATTGACAAAGTCACATGGTTCTGTCTGAACCAATCATAAGTGCATTCTAATAGGACCATCCTGGCAGATACCAGCCTTGACTAGTAGGAAGGTGAGTTAACCTTGGCCAAATCAAGCAGAGAGCAGAAATATTATGGAATTAAAGGAGAAGGAGGTGCCCAAAGAATACTGAGCACACAAAAATAGTAACAGGAAACCAGTCCACTGTATACACAGTACTTAGAAAGGAACAGCTGCAGTATGAGTGCTCAGCACACATTTGTAGAATGAATGCATTTTGTGTCCATTTCTGGAGACCTTGATGCCTAAGTAAAAAAAAAAAAACCAAGGGCATGAAAACTGTCAAGATCCATCCCCTGATACGAGGCTTCCTCCAACACTCAAGAGCAGGGTGATTTTGGATCAGTACTTTCTCCCCTCTGAACGTCTATCCTTCCCCCCAAATCCAACTAGGAAACAATTCCTCTAGCAACAGCTCTTGGGATTATTCTGAGTATTACATTAGAGGACATTACATACATTACATGTATTACATACACACACACACACACACACACACACACACACAGAAGAGCATATCTGCTGGTGCATGGTATTTATGGACACCTGACATCCTGGCACTGGGATTTATGAATGCACAAGCTTCAACCCATACCCACAATCCGGATGGATGGATGGATGGATGGATGGATGGATGGACGGATGTAGAGATAGACAGATATAGCTATATATGAACTCTTAGAATCGTAGATAAATGGGTGTTGCTGATAACAAGGAGGCAGCTATGGAGGTTTAGAGTCAACGCCTCCCCTATGTCTTGGAAGTTCCTTCGGTGCTCGGCACATCATAAGGATTGTAGTGGCAACAGGATTCTGCCACTCTTCCTATTTTTTTTTAAATATCTATTTAGTGCTTACACAAGTGCTTTGGTACAGAATAAGCTGTGAGTTCATGCATAGTGTGTGTGTGTGTGTGTGTGTGTGTGTGTGTGTGTGTGTGTGTGTAACCAAGCTTTAACTAAAACCTCAGGAGTTTTCAATCTGTTTTCCTAATAAAGTTTGCTCAGAAACATTGGATCAGCAGTGACTGTCAAGAGACCCCAGGGCCCTTTGTGCAAATTGAAAAGCCTCCTGAGCTTGCTCCTGTTTTTATTATGGGAATCACACCAAATGTGATAATTTTTGAGAAGCGTCTTCGTGTCAACTTCTAATTGTGCATGTTCATAAGCAGCTGAATGGGAATGCATCATCTCAATCCATCTGTGATTACAGTCGCCAAACATAGAAATGTCCCCATCAGACCCGAAATAGAAAAACCTCACCTTTAATAACTTCACATTGAACAAAGGCTGGGACACTGCTCCCAGAGGGAAAGTAGCATCTAACACTCCTTCCCTGCAGTTTACTCACATAATTCGAAGATGTATGTGATCTGAGGTTTGTTTGGGGGCTGCCTTCTCTGACAGCCAAATCTGAACTGCTATCCATACCAGCTACCCAGATGTGTGCTGTGAGCAGACTTACAACCTCTGCTGGACAACTCTGCCTTCAACTCAGCATTATGCTAATTGCTAATTCATAATTTAGGTATATTTTTGCTTTAGGTAATTCTTTTCATAATATAAATAAATAAATAAATTTTTCTTCCCATCTTGGGAATTTGGTCTTTGTTTAGAACTAGGAAAGAAAAACATGGGACTTTTTTTAAAAAGATTTTTTTTATTTGTATGAGTGTTTTGCCTGTGTGTAATGAATGATATGTACCACATGTGTGTAGTGCCCAAGGAGGCCAGAAGAGGGTGTTGGATTCTGTGGAACTGGAGTTACAGATGGCTGTGAACCACCATGTGGTGCTGGGAACCAAATCCGGGTACTCTGTAAGAGCAGCAAGTGCTCTGAACTATCGAGCCATTTCTCCAGCCCAACACTGGCATTTACTCCACACTTGATTTAATAAGTGGGTAAACCGAGGTACAGAAAAATTGAGTGTCTCCATCAGACCCTAAGACACATAGTAGGTACTTAACAAATCCTTGCTAGATTGAACCAAGTTGGATTTTAAGTCAGTGATTATTTTTTAGCATAATTAGTGATTTAACATGAAAATAACACGGTGTGTACTGTATTTCCACCATGTACTGCAGCTCACATAAGTGGAAAAGGCCAGCAGTGGCCCATCCAGCTCTACTTGAAAATCCCAAGCAAGCCTAGATTGCACCAGGAGCAGGACAGAGGCTGGAGAGTAAAGCAGGCTTCTAATTCCAACCTTTCTCAAAGATATGGACAACTCCTTGGAAGGAATCCTCCTTAGGGAGTTCTCTGAATGTTCATCAGCTCTCCAAGACTATAACAAATACCTGAACCTGAAACATATTATAAAGTAAAAAGGGTTATTTTGGCTCACAGTCTAGAAGGTTGCTTTTTGGCCAGTAGCCAAGCAGCACATCATGGTTGGGAGGACAGGGCAGGGCAAAGGTGCTCGCCTCATGGCCAGGGAGTAACAAAGAGAAAGGAGGAGGCTGGTCCTGGGATCCCCATAAAGGGCACAACCCCAATGACCTAAGACCTCACAATACCACCTAGCCGGGACCAAGCAGTTAACAATGAGGTACTTTTTATTCATTATTTCTTCTAATTAATTACCCATAAACCCCATGCATGCTATTCTTATACCCCTTTTACAGATGATAAAACAGAGGTCAAAGAAGTTATCCAAGGTCTCACAAGGAACAAATAGCCCAAAAAGTGTCAACACAGCTTCATCTGGCTCAAAGCTGGGAATCTCTCTCTCTCTCTCTCTCTCTCTCTCTCTCTCTCTCTCTCTCTCTCTCTCATTGGCTTTGCCTGGGAAGACATCTTAGAATACTCCCCTTTCACACAGGGTTTGGTAATTGAAGTTCCCATACGCTCCTTTCACACAGGGTTTGGTAACTGAAGTTCCCATACTCTCCTTTCACACTGGGTTTGGTAATTGAGGTTCCTCACAGGGCATTTGCTTTGCACTGACAAACTTGTATCTGGTCCTCTGGGAATGGTTATGGTGTGACTGCCTTCAAGAAGGAAGGCCTAGCCATAAGCCCAAAGCCCTCAAAAATGAGCTGTTGACTGGGGATGCCTCAGAGTGTGGTGAGAGCACAAATCCAGAGACTGCCTCACCTGGATGCACTGCAGAGTTCCTGTCCAGGTTAAGTTTTTATTTTTGGACTATTTAGGCCACCATAATGCAGGGGTCTCAGCTTCAGTTAGGTTGGGTTCACTGCAGGATTCAGGAAACTTGAATGAGAACATGAGGCTGGCCTTCCAAAGATCTAATGGCATGAGGGACCAGGAGCCTTCTAGGAGGGGACTCACCCCAAGGGAACAAATCCAGGTATATGGACTTGTGTTAGAGGAAGGGGGAATCTTGGTGCAGCAAACTGTGACAAGTGTCCCTCAGCTTTACTCGCTCTCTGAGATGTTCATGAGTGAGGGCCCAGGATGGCGCCCTGCTGTCCCTCCCCTGTCCAACCCAGTGAATTGCTACTTCACTTGTCACTGAACATGACAGCCAATTTGGCAAGAAGAGAACTCCAACTCACTGCTCCATTCTCACAGAAAATATGCCTGTGTCTACAAATGTGTCCCAAATGAATAGCAAATTACCACCACTACCCTTGCACATGCATCTTGGTGTCAGATTTGTTTTTTACATCAAGTATGTGATATTTTTCTCAAACCAGGTTTTTTACAAAATTCTTATTGATTTTTTACATGAGGAATTTTCCCACCAACCAGCAGTTCCTTTTGGAGGAGAATGGGTCAACCCAGCGTGATGGGCAATTGTCCTTCGGTAAGGAACCCTGGGAAGCCTGTGCTTAGAGCTCGACACTCGGCCAGTTTCTTCTCCAGTCCCTTGTCCCTCCAGCTACTATAACAGTTGCCCATTCCCAAAAGGCCCCCTCCCTGCAGCCACGCCCCAACAACCACTTTCCTCAGATGAAATTCAATTTCCACTGGTTGTGTTTTCTGTGCAAATTGCTGGTAAGCTGTATCTTTGAATTGGCTTTAACATCATCTTGAAATGTTAAAGATTTTGTAATGTCATTGATTCCTTTACTTTTCTGGGATTTTTAGTTAGATAATTATAAGCAATCACTAGAGTTTTATGCTCTGAAATATACAGAATACCGTGCTTTCATGCCGCTGAGCTTTTATGTGTATCTTCCCCTCTGCCTGGAATGCTGGTAAGAGCTGGTACTAGCTGAGCATGTACTATGTACCAGGAACGGTGCTAAATGTGTCACGACACTCTTATGAAATAGGTACTGTTATGGGTCTGATTTATAGGTTGGAGAAACTCAGGCATTGAATAATAAACAACTTTCCCAAGCTTACACATTTAGCCAGTAGTTAAAAGTAAAATTCAAAGCCTGTCTGCCTGACACTAAAACTGAGCTCCTGATCATTCCAGCCAACCACTTCCTGACAGACTGTTCTTCAAGTCCATCCCCTTGGTCAACCATTGAAAATCTAGCCAGACTTCAGAATCCTGACCCAGAGCCCCCCTCCTTTTGGAGGGACTTAGGGGATACAGCAGAACCATGCTATGTAGACCAAACTGACCTAGAGCTCAAGATCCTCCAGCCTCAGGGCTGGAAAGATGGCTTAACGGTTAAGAGCACTAGGTGCTCTTACAGAGGACCCATGTTTGGTTCCCAACACTCACATGACAGCTAAGAGCCATCTGTAACTCCAGTTCCAGGGAATCCAACACCCTCTTCTGACCTCCGTGGGCATAACATGATATGGGTGCTCTTACATACATGCAGGCAATACTCAAACACATAAAATAAAAATAATAATAAATAAAATATTTTTTAAAGATCCTCCAGCCTCAGCCTCCTGAGTGCCGTGATTGCAGGTGAGCACCATCACCCCAGTCAGGAGCACCAAATTTATGAAGCCCTTCCTGATTCCCACAGAGGGAAGCACTACATCTGAGGCGCTTTGAACCTATACACACGTCATTTTCTTTGGTTTCATTTTGCCATTAGGACCATTTGTTACTATGGCTAACTTTCAAACCAAACTGTAAATTCCACACAGAGAGGTAGCTCATCTTCCACCTCTGTGTCTCTCAGAAGCCTGACACATTACAGATGGACACATGGATCAACCACTTACTTGGAGAAAGGAATCAAATTAACAGTGCTGTTATTTGGAGGAAACTGGGGCTCCTATACTCCCTCTCCACTCCAGTCCTCTCTGCACCCTGAGACATACAGCATAACCTTCCAGGATCAGTCCTCAAGACTTCGTCATTCATCTCTGCAAACAGGCTTCTCTGGGTCCCCTTCTCTTTGGAATTATTCTTTAGAAAGGAGGTGGACTGGCAGTTTTACGAGCACACTCATTGTCTGTCCTGACAGCTTCATCTCCCACCATCAGCAACTGTTCCCTTTCCTCTGCAAGCAGCTTAAATCAAAAACTCTCAGCCTGCCACACAACAACAGACTCTAATTGCTGTGTGTGTGTTTTTCATTCAAGCTTAATGATCTTCTCCTTACGACTAAGCCATAATTACTGTTCAGAGTTCAGTGCATTCGTTCAGTAATGAGGAGCCATGCATTCTTTTTCCTTATCATATCTAATTTAAATGGTCCTCTCTAAATGGTAGCTACGACATGGTGACAAGACAGTACATAGGCTCAGTTTTCTGTTGTTGTTAAGTACAAATATTTTGATAAGTGCAGCTAATATGAGATATTTCCTCTTAGCTGGATATGATACACATTGAAATATGACACTGGGACCATCTGTTCTTCATCATAAATATAAATGAAGTGATAATGAGCAAAATGTGTTAAGGACTATCAGGATGATTGCGCTCTGATGGTTTAATTTGGATCTTCATTAATCTAAAAATAAAACAATCTACAAATGACAAATGAACACATTTTTACTGATGCTCTGCAAGTATCTTTTAGGCTGCGGACTACGCTTTTGTGACTTTGAATGAGAGGTGAATAATGAGAAGATAGTTATCTAAGTTCCCACTGACTGAGTTCTCTGTTCAGATCCTGAGCTCACTGCTCCCGTAGGGCTGGGGGTCAAATCCTGGTCTGCATACCCAGCCCCACACAAGGGAACATGAAAGGTCTGGGTGCAGGACTTCCTCAGAGGGTAACCTTGGCCAAGGGACTTCTCCTCTCTGAGTCTCCATTTCCTTAACTCCCCAGGTTGTGAGGAGCTCTGTGAGCCAGCCAAAGCCCGACACCCACATAATTCTTGGCACTACAGAGCAGTTTACTGACAGCTAACATTTAGTGAACACTGAGAGTTTAGGTGGATCTTATAGAAAACATTATTTATTCATTACTATTTCTTTCCGTTTTATTTACCTATTTTTATTCTTTATTACCTCTGTGTGTGTGTGTTGGATGCAGCTTGTGTGTGTCCGTTTGCAGGTGAGAACTCAACTTTGGGTATCTTCTTCTGTCACCTTCCATCTTGGTTTTTGGTTTTCTTTTTCTTTTTTGAGGCAGGATCTCTCACTGAACCTAGAGCTCACCATCTCGGCTACACTGGCTGGCCAGCAAGCCTGGGAATCCTCCTGTCTCCATCCCCAGCACTAGGATCACAAGCACACACTGAAGTGCCTGGTTTTCACAAGAGTGTTAGCGTTCAAGTTCAGTTCTCTCCATTCTACACCTAAAGAAATAAGCAATTTGCCAGAATGAGGTCCCACCCAGGCAATCTCATCCTTCAACTTCATAGGTTTTTATTATCATCATTGGTGGTGTTATGTAGCCCCAATTTGTATGGAAAGGTAATGCATCATTTTCTAGACAAAGTCTGCACACCAGTCTACTTCTTCTCAGGGTACTGGAGTTCACTAGGGGTGATAGAGTTTATCGATAACTTTTCTTTTCCCAAGCTCATCAAGTCAGCTGTAGGGATCCTTTATCTACCTTTCCTCACCCCACTGAGGTCTTCCTGTCAGTTCACTCTCCCAGGAAAGAGGGACAACTTCCACAAGACTGCTCAGGGATTTCTGGAGATGTCTCCAAGTCCAAACAGCTCTGACAGTGTCTTGCTGGGCATCAAACTCATCCCCATGTCACTGCTGTCATTGTTGCCCCTTCCAGCAGATGAACCCCAAGAGTGCAAATGGGCCTTACACACATTTGTTCACTCTTCTCTCTCCTGACACTCAGGCTTCCATTTGCTGAGGGACTGCCACGTGCTGGACATCACTCCAGACAACTGATACGCACTGTGTCATTTAATGCTCAGGGCACTCTTGAGATTGTCCCTTCTATTTTAGGAAACAGAAGTAGAGATTCTGAGAGTTGAAACAGCTTCCTCGTTTTACATCATTCATTTTAGTTACAGTTCACTGTGATCACATACCTGACAAGACATAACTTAAGGGAGGAGGGGTTTGTTTTGGCTCATGGTTTGAGGGGCTACAGTCCATCACGGTGGGGCAAGCATGAGGACAGACAGATCCACGGCTACAGGAGTGAGAGGCTGCCTGCTCCTCTGGGAAGGTCAGAAAGTAGAGAGAGATGAATGCTGATGCTCAGCTCGGTTTCTTCTTTTATTTCACCAAGCTCACAGCGCATGGAATGGTGCCTCCCACGTTCGGGGTAGGTCTTCCCCCCTCAATTAATTCTCTCTGTAACATTCTCACAGACACACCTAAGGGTGCACCTCAGTGATCAAATCAATTTGAGGATGAAGATTAACCATCATATCATCCCTCAAGACCAACCAACTCTTCAGGTTTGCCTACAGGGATATTTTTCCTGACTCCCCTTCCTCTCCAGTCCATACTTGGTTTGGATGCGTACCTCTGTGTTCACTCCTAAACCTCCAGTCATCTTGTACTCCAATCACCTAGACCTGGCTTTTCCCCTGGGTTTTATACTTTAGAGTTCATGTAGCACCTAACCGGGGCATCCATGAATGACGAATATAATGAACAAATGCATCCTAGAGTTACATGGAGGTCATACAGCATATGGCCAACCACAAATGTGCAAGCAGGCTGCCTGGCTCTTGGTTCTTTGCTAACTTTGCTTCCTTAGACAAGTAGTTCGACCCTGCTGAGTCTCATTTTCATCATCTATGAAACAGAGATGATGGCAGCTGCATTAAGTGAGTTCATATATGTGAACTTTCAGTAAGAGTGTCTGGCCAGGCACAAGAGGCCAGTGAGGAGCCAGGGTGTCTTGCTTGTCATCTAGATCCCCATCACCAGACCTTACTGGGCAAAGCTTCTCAAAGCCTAGGGGGTCTTCTGCTTGAATTCACATCCTGCTTTGAATGGGGGGTGGGCAGAATCCTCCAAATCACAAGCAGGAGGAAAAAAATAGTGATTCAATCAAAACAGTGAAAAGTCAAATTTATAAAATTGTACTTAAAATTTTTTATTGGGGTTTTGAAATTTCATACATTTCCCACCCAAATGTAGACCCCCTCCCCCATCCATGCCTCCCCCTATCACCCCCACCAAACCCTATGCACTCTGCCATACATGCTAAGTCCTATTGATTCAGGTGTTTGTACCCAAATAACCTTCAGTGTAAATGTGTCCACTGGACTCTAGTCAGCCCATCCAGTGGTCGTATGTAAGTCGTACTCTCCCTCACCCAGCAGCAGTCAGTCTCAAATAGTTCTCAATCTAGTGCTGGCCCGCCACCTATTTCTCACCTCCCCTTTGGATCCTTGTTTAACTGAGCTGACATGGGTCCCTGCTTGATGTCACCACTGCCACAGGCTCACATGAGCAAAATTTTTTGAACCTGCTTTTGAGAGGACTGAGGAGCAGACATAGAAGATCCCACTGTTACTTCTTGATGAGCATGCCCAGGGAAGTTCTTGGGGTAGCCAAAGAATGATCAGTCGTGGGGTTCAAAGAAGAGCATAAACCTGAATGGGGTCTGCCCCTCTGACTTTGCCCATCCACCACAGAATCCCTCTCCTTGCCCAAAGCTGGAGAGTCTGGTGAGTAGTGAAGAGAGAGGCTAAGCTGAGTCTTTGAGTCACATGCCTGCTTTGTACAAGTACCTCCAGTACCCTTATCCCTTACTGGCCATTCTATAATGACCCATTAGTCACAGCAGACAGGCCAATCCCACAACTGCTATTGAAACCCAGCCCAAAGACATGTCTTCACACAATCAGTTCTCAACTGACACCATTCCCACACCTTGAAAACAGAGGTTTCTCTGGGTCGAGCTGGTGGCTATCCCCAGGTACTGTGTAGATCCTCCCCTGGGTCTTTATGCCCGGTCCTTGCTTCAAAGGCCCTTTCTTCTCCTTTCCACCTTTTTCCAGGGCTCAGTTCCAGTCACTGGCTCTGTGCCCACTTTCCACCTCAGAAACCCCAGCAGACGCCCTGCCAGTGCGGTTCTGACTTCTGCCCTGCAACCCTGGTGCACTGTACTGCCCCAGCACAATGCCTACCAGCTATTCCTTCAGCACAGCACTCCTGATGCCACAGAACCTTTGTAAACATGTGTAGACTGAAAGATAAGCTTCATGGGTAAGGAGAGAACCCAGTGGTGCTCAGAAAAGATTGGAGCTAAAAATCAAGTTCATATGATACCGAGTGTTCTGAAATTGTTCTCTGTGTGTGTTTCTAGCAGAAATGTCTTACAGCATGCTTTTATCACTTTAACGTGGGGTTGTTTTTCTCCCAGAGTGCTTTACCTCTGCTCACCATGTGTGAACGAATAGCTCTGTGGTCTGTGGGAGAGCTCTATGCCAAAGTCCAAAATGATGAAGTCCAACACAAGGAGTATGTTGAAGTCTGACTAAAATACCTTGAACCATTTGGGGGAAAACACATATAATCCACCAGTGTTCCACATGGCTATTTATTCCACTGAGTCTTTCTTATTCATGCTCTAACATAAGCCACAACTAACTATATTCAAAGATGTCACCCTGTTCCCAAATAGGAAAAAAAAAAATATCAAGCAAATGGAGAGAGTAAAATAGAGCACAGAGTTTTAATCATTGTTTTTCAAAGGGTCTTTTATCCTTTTGCAGGATTCTGCATCAGATTATATAGTAATCAGAAAAAGTGATTTGCAAGTTCAAGATAGACAAAAACCCAGCACAGAAGTGGGGAAATGGGTAAGAAGCCCCAACCTTAGCTGGGGAACTATGGATAGCCAATGACTACTGGGAGAGGGAGGGCTGGTTTTCTTTTTTTAAACATTTTATTTATTATTTCTATTCTATATGTGTGAGTGTATAGCCTGCATATATATATAAGTGAACCCATGTTATGCAATGTCTGAGGAGTCAAAGGTGTCGGATCTCCTAGAACTAGAGTTACAGACAGTTGTCAGCTGCCATATGGGTGCTGGGAATCAAACCCAAGTCCTCTGCAAGAGCATCCAGTACTCTTAACCACTGAGCCATCCCTCCCTCTAGCCTGGAGAATTGCTTTACTTTAAGGGATTGACTAGATAGGTTGACTAGGCTCCAGTGAATGGACTCACACCAACGGACATTTGGGGACAATAGGACTTAACATATATGACAGAATGTATGAAATCCAGTGGGGAGGAGGGCTAAGGAGAAGGATGTAGAAAGGGGAGCGGGTTTATATATGATCGAGATGTATTATATGAAATTTGCAAAAATTAAAATTAAAAGTGATCTGAAAATGCTGTGAACAAATTAAAATGAGAGAAGACCAGGTTAATGATCTCTTTAAAGTTTAGTTACTTGGCTGGACCTTGATGCTCAATACCACTTCCATCATTACCCCGTGTGTAAGATTCCTTTATAAGTGCTCTGAAAATTTCGATCCTGAACAGGGTGTCTGAATAGGGTGGAGTCTGGTAGTTAAACTCATCTCTACTCTAAGCTGTTTGCCCTTTGTTAAAAAACAAATTAAGTGATTTTGCAAGAATGATATCAATTTTATTGAGCTGTCGCTACAATTCTAGATAGAGACTTCATCTGTACCTTGTTCTCTTAAGTCAGAGACCTTTTGATGTGTGGCAAAGATAAACAATTGACACCCCATTATTCCAACTTTGTACTGTAATTATACCTCCTCCATTATGAGTAAAAGTTAAAGAAAAAAAAAAAGACATCAAAAGTCACTGCTGAAGCTGCTGCTCACAAACACTACAGGTTGCCTGTTCACACAAGTCAGAAAGTTGGTTTTGAGGGGACTCTCTAAATGGAAAGCTGATTATTCCTTTGAAAAAGGTAACATTCCTGTTTTCTGCAATTAACTGCATCCTTGAAAGGCAACAGGCATGGAAGAATCACACGTCTATGGTGATTTTTTTCAAAGAAAACAATTAGTACCCATATCAAAAAAGTTAATTCGGATTAATTAAAGAACACCCACATCAGTTAAATATAATCCTTCCTTTTTCACTTAACCGGCTGGATTACAGTGTGTTGCTTAAAAGTGTTGGGCTTCAAGATAATAAAGAATGACAGTTGAAGGGTCTGGGGCTTGGAAGAAAACTTTAGGGTCTGTAACCATTTTAATTGCACATAATTATGGATAAGGAAGTGGAACAATTTAATTTCTGGGCCTTCATGCTATTAGAAGGCTAATGAAACAGTATCAAAATTGGTTATTTAAGTTAAATTGCAAGAAGCTGCTTTGCATTCTAGTATAAATGGAAAGTAAACGAAAGGTTGAATGAGTTTTCCCCCAGCTTTCTGTTTATACAATATAATGGCAATTCAAGATCTACTAGAATTGTCTATGGAGAGTTGGAACAAGTCAAGTGGACATACTTTTGAAATATTTGTTTTATTTTAAAATCTGTAAATACAGAATAAGGTGAGGAAGTCAAGAAAAATCCACCCTTGAATGCACCAGATGAGTCTTAGAGACATAAGAAACTTGCAACTGTTGTATCTGGGAGGGAGTTGGTTATAAAAGGGGTAGCCCTGGGAGGAAATCTTAGCTTTAATAAATGCCTTTTATGATGTTAGAATGTTGTTTTTAAAATGAGAATCTGGCTCAGTAGATAATGGGCTCTCCTTGACATAAAAGTGAGGACCTGACCTGAGTCTGGATCCCAGCACCTATGTGAAAACCCAGGTGTGGCAATATGTATCAGAAATCCCACTGCTGAGGAGGCAGAGATGGGTGGATCCCAGGGGCTTGCCGGCCAGCCAGTCTAGTCAAATAGCAAGCTCAGTAAAGGACCCTGCCTCAAAAAACATGGTGGAGAGTAACTGACAGAGAAAGACACCTGATGTTGACCTCTGCATCTGCAGGCACTCACACTTGGGCACGTCTCATACACAAACACAGACACACAGACACACACACAGACATACACACACACTTATAAATGAAATGAAATCTTTATACAATTACCGGTAATCTCATCTATCAAATATTAGACTATTACCACTGGGTTTGCTTACAGTATTTTACTATGGATGAACATATGTTTCCTTCTTTATAAAATTGGGACCATTTTATATTTTATAATCTACCACATTCTGAGCTTTTCCCATTTGATTAAACATCCTGCTGAAACTTCACTATGAATAGCCTAGTGACCATTTGCCAATGAACTGTTTCTTCAGTAAATCTCTGTTGTGGGCACTTAGCAGTGTTCTTTTTGTTGTTGTTGTTGCTGTAAATAGATCCACAGCAAACATCCTCATCTTTAACTTTTTCTATACCTTCTTGAGTATTTTCTTTTGTGTGTGCATGTATTTGCATGTATGTGTGGGGGTAGTACATGTGCATGTGTGTGCGTGTGAGTGTGGAGGCCAGAGGCTGACATTGAGTGTCGTCCTCTATGGCTTTCCACTTTATTTTTTAAGACAGGGTCTCTCACTGAAACTAGCGCTTGCTGATCCAACTAGACTGACTGGCTATCAAGCCCCCAAAATCCTCCTGTCTCCAAGTCCTGAATGCTGGGATTATAGGCATGTACCACTGCAGACACGACAGCCTGCATTTAATCCCCAGCACCCACTTTAAAACAATTTGGTGCAGTGGTGCTGAGGAGGTAGATGCAGACATCCCTGGGGTTCACAGATCATCCAACCTAGCCACTCAGTGAGTGCCAGGCCAATGAGAAAGCCTGTCTCAAAAAGCAAGATGGAGGCACCTGAGGAATGACAGTTCAAGTTTTCCTCTGACTCCAAATACACACACACACACACACACACACACACACACACACACACATGCACAGATACATATACACATATAAATAATTAAAAAATAATAAAGAAATAGTGTTCCCTTCCCATCTGTATAACACATAGCAAATGCCCAGGCATGTGAAATGACTTGTAACCTAAAATCAGTACCCTCTTTTTAATTATTATTGTTGTTTTGGGGGTTTTGTTTTTGTTTCATTTTGTTTATCTTTTTGAGACAGAGGTGCTGTAGCCCCAGCTGATCTGAAACTCACTATGTAGACCAGGCTGGCCTCGATCTTACAGAGATCTGTCTGCCTCTGCCTCCCGAGGGCTGGGATTAAAGGCATGCACCACCATGTACCCTCTGAAAAGTTGAGTAACAGTGAGTTAATTTTGGAAAATATTCAATTCATTATGAAAGAGAAAACTGATACATGGACAAAAGTTAACGCAAAATCATTTTACACTTAAATTAATTCACTAATGCTTTTAAATTCTTGCTCCAATTTGAAGACATTAACTCTGGACATGATAGGCAACTTCTTATGGGTTCGCTGAATGCAAGGAAAACAGTACATAATCCAATCAGGACTCCCGTATCCACAGGAAAGGCCTTAGCTTCATGTCAAAATATTGGTAGATTAAGCACATAGATGTTTTCGGTAAAAATAAAATATTTTGAGTATGCCACCCTTTGAAATTACTTCTCTAAACAACTTTTTCAATTAACTGGCTGATAACTATTTTTAATTATGTTGGATAAGATGAGTCTCCAGGAATAGGAAATCTTGGAAAAATCCCGTGAAGAAGACTCATGAAGTCATTTATTTAGCCCTGCAACAATGAAACATCACATTGTACCAAAAGCCCCACGAAAACAAATCGAACAGGATAGTTTCCACGGTCCATGGCACCAAAAAGCATTTACAATTTAGTCTCTGAAGTGGGCTAAATGACCACTTCCCTCCTGGCCTGACATCACTCTCCTGCAGAAGCCTTGTCTGAGAAGATGCGGCCCCTTGTCTGTGTCAAGAAAATTACTTCTCATTCGGGGAGACACATCTAACGTCTCTGTCTTCTCAAGCATCTTCCCTTTGTGCAAATAAAGGCTGGTCTGAAGGACATTTCGTATGAGCAGGACCAGAGATGTGAGGTGAGGGAGGGTGCTGTGGGAATCAACTAATCGTGAAAATAAAAGATAAGAGTATTTCCCATCTGCCAGCCCCTCTAAGTAACAAGGCAGCCCCAGCTCACTGAACACACCCGGTTTTTCCAATGACAGCTTACATGGAAACCTATATGAAAAGTGACCAAATGAGACACTTTCCTGGTTCCAGTTTTTCTTATGATAGCAGTGGGCTGTGCTTCTTTTGAAGTCATTTAATTACATTGCCTATTGTTCCATCACAAGCCTTTAGAAACAAATCACTTTTCCCCAAATGTTAACATTGCTAGGCTAACATTTTCTTATTTATTATCCGGTTTGATTTTCTCCTTAGGCCCTCTTTCTCTTGATGGGTTGTTTAATTATTCCCCGTCTCTGCAAACATCTGGTCTGGCTCTGAGTCCACCCAGAAGCTCCTCTTGTTCTTCCTCTTTCAGCTTCAATTAGAAGTTTGCTAACGCTGGGATCTCCACTCACATCTTGGACCTTTGCAATTAATTTTAATCAGGCTTGTTAACACTTTTTTAATATGTAAGAAATAAGCAAATATGTAACTAAAAAGCCATTTATGTCTTTTATGAAGGTAACAAATATGCAATTAAAAATCCCTTCTCTCGGTGACTTTGCAATAAATTAACTTGTTTTGTCACTATTGTGCTTGGATAATGTCATTTACTCCGGAGTTTTGACAGTCAGATTTTTTTTCATCCTTGGCAAAATTAGCAAGTAATATTAAGATCTAAGAAATGACAATTAGTTTGTGAATTAGGTGGGATATACAATGTGTTAATTATTGAGGGACCAGGCTGCATGCAATTAAAATTTAGCATCCAGATAATGATAATAGAGGAGGTTTCCGAGTATCTAATGAAGTTGAAAATGTTCATTACCAATAAATTAATTCTCAGTTGCTTAACCAGTCTTTAAAATGTCCATACAAAGGGGTAGCTCATCATAATCATTACTGCTCATAAGTAGAATAATAATGGAGGATTTTGAAAGCCTGTAAAGACTTTTACTGTTAGAGTTCTATGCACATTGACAGAGACCATCCCGAAGATTCAGAAACATGATCGCCATAGAGATCCTTGCTGGTCTTCAAACATTCTCTCAAGCTCTCTAAAACTAAAAGAATGAAATCTCAGAGGAAGGGGAGTAGAGAGGAGATATGGGTCAGGATGTCCTGCGTTTATTCAAATGGACCTTCCGTGTTTTAATAATGATTTAGAACATGTCTTCTTTTTAAAAAAATATTTTATTTATTGTTTTTATTTTATGTGTATGCATGTATTGCCTGCATGTAGGTAAGTGCACCCATGTCGTGCAATGCCTGAGGAGAACAGAAGAGACTGTTGGATCCCCTGGAACTGGAGTTACAGACAGTTAGCTACCATGTGGGTGCCAGGATTCAAATCTGGGTCTTCTGCAAGAACAGTGTTCTTAACCACTTAGCCATCTCTCCAGCCCCAGAAACACGTCTTCTCAAGTTGAATTAAATGCATTCCTCTTTGTAATTTGGAAACTGAGTTCCACATCAATTTCTTACTGTTACAGGGACCCCTCTTATTCTAGGAGCAGAAGAATTAGTTACAAGAGGTATTCCCAGGAGACCCAAAATTATAGGGGGGCAAACACAAAAATAAGTCCCTATACTACAGCCAGATAACTACCATGGCAGACAGACAGTTGCAGGCCTTAGATCCTGTGTCGTTCCTCCAGTTGCCGAATACAGTGCATTGTAGGAGACAATCATGGAGACAGGGATCAGACAGCACAATGCTGGCATCTTTGTGAAAGTGGGTGGTGGCTCACACCATAGTAGTAGCATTGAAGAGAGGGGAAGGTAAAGGGCTGTATATTTTGAAGGTAGAATTGTCACCAGGATTTGTTTAGAGAAAGTAGAGATGGTGCTTTTGTTATTGATATTCCCCCCTGCAAAATCATGTTAGGTGGAAACCTCGAGTCCTGTTTGGGGTTTGTGGAGATTCCTGGGCCTATAGGAGACATAAAACAAGGGCATCATGATGGCCCTGGAGTTCAGAGCTGATGCTTATTTGGAACATGGGCAATCATCAACACAGGTAATTCTAAAGCCCTGGAATGGGAGGGCATACCCAGGGACAAAATACGACAGAAGTCCCAGGAACAAGAGACTCCAAAGTTAAAGGGCACGGTGGAAGAAGAGTTGCCAAAGGAGACAGAGAAGGAGCAACCAGAGAAGCCAGCAGAACAGTTGGGACAGCTCGGTACCATGGGAACCAAGAGATGAGAGAAGATGGAAGGGGACAGAAGACCCAGGCCTAGGCATCAATATGATAGGAATTGATCAGAAACACACAGAAAGTTCACAACAGGAGAAAGAAGTAATGTGTGATCCACCCACACAAAGGAAGGCCTCATAGCTGCAGGAAACGACATGGAATGCCCAATGCCCCAATTTTTAGACTTTAATATTTGTACTTTTATTGAGCGAGCGAGCGAGCGAGCGAGAGAGAGAGAGAGAGAGAGAGAGAGAGAGAGAGAATGCATGCCAAGTGCCTGGGGGTTCTCCTGGAGGCCAGAAGAGGGAGTCCAATCCTCTGGAACTAGAGCTACAGGAGGCTGCTGTAAGTTGCCTAAAGTGGGTTTTGAACTCCTATCCTCCAGAAGACCAGGAAGCATGCTCAACCATTGAGACATCTCTCCAGGTCAATATCCGTATTTTAGTTACAAATATATATGCATTGACTAATTAACATCAAGAAATTATATTTGTGGAGCTGGTGAGGTAGCTAAGTGATTAAGAGCGCTGGCTGCTCTTTTAGAAGATCTGGGTCCAGTTCCCAATACCCACATGGCAGTTCGCAACCATCTATAACTCGAGTTGAGGGATCTAATGCCCTCTTCTAGTCTCCTCAGGCAACAAGCACACATGGGGTGCAAATACATGCAAGCAAAGCATTTAGATACATAAAAAATAAAAACAAATCTTTTTAAAAATAAAGAATTATATTTGTAAGCAAGCACTCTACCACTGAGCTATATATCACAGCTATAAAAATTATATTTATCATTTCATTAGTGCCTTCTACACACGTTGCCTTAAGATCAGATTTCTCATAGTCATTCAGTTAATTGTTTGATTAGCGTCTATTCTCGCTTGCTGTTTCTTTTTATCTAGAATATTTTCATTTCTTCTTTGACAATTTCACATGTGTATACAATATACCTTGGTCATAGCCAGCTCAAAGTGCCCCATCTTCCCTCCCACTCTTCCTGGATCTCTCCAATACTTCAATACTTTCCTCTCTCACCTTCATGCCTTCTTTATGTGTATGAGTGTATTGCCTGCACATATGTAAGTGCGCCCATGTCGTACAGTGCCCACAGAGGACAGAAGAGAGCGTCAGATCCCCTGAAACTGAAGTTACAGGTGGTTGTTAGACACTACCACCATGTGGGTGCTGGGATTTGAACCCAGGTCTTCTGCAAGAACAACCAATGCTCTTAACCACTGAGCCATCTCTCCAGCCCCCATGTCTTTTTTTTTAATAACCCACTGAGTCTTAATTAGTGTTGCATACATGTGCATGCATCTGGGTGTGGGGCTATGAACCAGAGTGTGGGCAACCTACCAGTGGCCACATCCTTGAAGAAAAATTACTCTTCTTTCCCAAACACCCATCAGTTACCAATAACTCCTCAGCTAGGGTGTGGCCTCATGAGCCCCTTTCTATCTGCTGCAGTGTTGACTGGCTCAATCCTGTGCAGATAACTACAGCTGCTGTGAGTTCGTGAGTACATAAGTCATGTCACGTCAGAAGACAGTATTTCACAACATTCCTCCTCACCCTCTGGTTCTTACGTTTTTTTCTGCCTCCTCTTTTGAGATGCTCTCGGAGCAGTAGAGAATGGGGAGGTTGATATTGACATCCCATCTAGGGCTGAGCACACAACTCTCACTTATTCTCAGCACGTTATGAATCTCTGCATTGACTGATGCCAACTACAGAAAGAAGGTTGAGAGAAGCACTTATCTATGAGTAGAAACACAAATATTTAGAAAGCAGTTTGACACGTGCCCATTTAGCAAACTAGCAATGGTAGGTACTCCCTAGGACCTAGGACCTTCCCAGCCATGGGCTTTTGACCAGGTTTATAGTGCCAGGCATGAATCCCTTGCTGTGGAACAGGCTTTAAATCCAATCATAAAATAGTTGGTTACTTTCATAACAGTCATGCCACTATTGAACCATTAGGCACGTCTTACCCAGCAGCTTGGTATTGTAGTACACAGGTTCCGTCACTGGGTGAGTACACTCATGACATTTCTCCCACAGTGGCCTGCCATAACACATTCTCACACTGTGAAAACCTGTCAGCAGGGAGGAAATCTTCAGGTCAATTTCAGCTTGATGTCTCTATGTCCTGAAACCAAAGTATGTGGACTCTTCAAAATTGGATAATATTATCTAAGTATGGTGGATAATCAAAAGCAATATCAATAATCAATGTTGTTTGAGGGGCCTCTGGGACTTCTCTGACCAATAACTTGTGAGGAGGTATCCAGTGCCTGACTAAGATTTTAATTTAATAACCTGTGTCTTCTGGGAGAAGTGTTGTCTACCCATGCAATGAACCTCTGTTCAACGTCGCCCTTAAAAATTAAAATACAAAGCAGTGAGTTGCCGTAAGTCTTTTTCTTGTTTTCCTTTTTTCAGAACTTTTATCGGATTTTTTAGAATTTTGTATATTTTGATCACATTCAGACCTCCCCTACCTGTACCCCTTACTACTCCCTGCTGACTTCATGTGCTCCAATTATCGTATATATGTCTTAAGGCCTATCGAGACTCATTTGTGCCAACAAATACTCTTCAGTGTGGGTCTATCCACTGGAGCCTGGTTTCTTGTAAAGTGCTTCTTAAATCCAATCAGAAAGTGGTTGCTTACTCACATAATATTCATGCCACTATTGTACCAGGGAACATAGCTTACCAAGCCACTTGTTATTATAGTTGGTAGGATTCACAGCTGGGCAAGGTTGATGATCAGTTTTCTCTATGGTAGCATGCATAGCACCTCCAGCACTATGAACACTAGCCAGTAGAGATGATGCTTTGAGGTCAGTACCAGCTTGATTTCTCCTTGTGTGTTCTACAGCTCATGTATGTAGTGCCTTTAGCAATAGGGTCTTACTGTCAAGTTCTGGACAACCAAGAGACAGGGCAATGGTCAGTATTATTTTAGGGTCTATGGGATCTCTGATCAATGGCTTCCAAAGAAAGAATGCATTCCTGGCATTGGGATTTTTATTTGCTAGCCTATGTTATCTGGCAGGGGCAATGTCCCCTTGTTATAGGGTAACTCCATTTAATCTCTTTTTATATTGTACATGTATATACTTTAAGAACCGTCTACAATAGATCTCCATGTAACTTTTCTAAAGGCCTTTAGTGTTGGTGATCCCTCTCCATTCTCCCTCCTCTGCCCTGATCACCCTTCCCCACCCCATTTAACCCTTCTTACTTCATTGCTCCCTTTTCCCCCTTTATATCACTGATTCCATCTCCCCTCCCATGAAGTCCCCTTACTAGTTTCCTGACCTTTAGGAATTTTCTGGTTGAAACACACACATCTAAAGATTCAAAGCTAGCATCCATTTATGACAGAGAACATGCAACATTTGTCTTTCTGGGCCTGGGTTCCCTCACTCAGGATGATGGTTTCCAGTTCCATCCATTTACCTGTGAATTTCATAATTTCATCTTAAGAAAGAATAATATTCTGAATAATATTCTATTGTGTAAATGTACCATACATTCATTATCCATTCCTCAGTTGATGGACATGTAGGTTGTTTCTATTTCCTGGCTATTGTGAACAGAGCAGCAATGAAAAGGTATCTCTGCAGTAGGACATAGGGTCCTTTGGGTATATGCCCAGGACTGGTATGGCTAGATCATATGGTAATCTATTTCTAGCTTTTTAAGGAATCTCCACACTATTTCTAGCTCTTTGAGGAATCTCCACACTGATGTCCATAGTGACAGAACCAGTTTACACTCCCATCAGCAGTGGCTAAGGCTTTTTTATACGTCTTTAGTGTTAGTTAATCACTCCCCACTATCTTCCAGCCTCCATCCCTGCTTAAACCTTTTAATTCCCTGAATCCCTTCCCCACCTTAAGGCTTCTTCTCCTCCTCATCTCATGGGCCCTTCCTAGCTTCCTGAACTGTACAGACACTCCAAATTAAACACACAAATCTAGAAATTCAAAGGCAGGATCAACATGACACAGTATGTAGCATTTGTCTTTCCAAGCCTGGGTTAACTCTCTTAGTATATTTTCTAGTTCCATCCATTTTCCTGCAAATTTCATGGTTTCATTTGTACCATATTTTCATTGTTCATTCATTATCTGGTGGACATCTGAGCTGAGCCCATTTCCTAGCCACCGTGAATGGCTGCTGTCAAGAAATCCCACAACAGATGTGGAGGCTGTGGAGAAAGAGGAGCCCCTATTCCCTGCTCAGGGAAGTGCAAATTAGCACAGCCATTATGAAATCAGTTTGGAGGGTCCTGAAAAAATTTACAACAGAGCTGCCATTTGGCCCAGCTATCTCTTTCCTGGGCATAGACCCAGAGAACTCCACATTGTACTTTGGAGATATTTGTACCCCCATGTTTATTGCTTTTTTCACTATGGCAAGGAAATGGAACCAGCTTAGTTGTCCATCAACAGATGAATGAATGGATAAGTGAAAATCTGGAACATATAAAGATGGAATATTATTCAGCTCTAAAGAAAAATGAAATCACAAGATTCACAGCAAATGGATAGACCTAGAATATATAATGTTAAGTGAGTTCACCTAATCTCAGAAAAAAAAATTTAAGGGGAAAAACACATTTTCCCTCATATATAGAGCCTAACCTATATTGCATACTTGAGTACATGTAAACAAATACATGCATGAATATGTTGTAATATTTAGAGTCAAGAACAAGAAAAGATAATCTGAAAAGAAAAGGAGCATAGGTTTTTTTCTTTTTTTCTATGGTGGATGTATGGATTCAACTTTCTGCACATTCAAGTAGTAAGAATCAAATTCATTCCATAAGAGTCCAATAAGTATTGTCCCTTCCAGGCAGTGATTGTGAGCTGGGCTTGCTTTTTGATTCCCTAGACCACTGGTGCAGTGGGAATAGACATGATTGCAAGTTTCACATTGACCCACTCAGAAAAAGTGATTTTGTTGTTCTTAATGTTTGCTGCAGTTCTGTGTCCTGTGCTTGGATGCTTTTTATGTCATTGTTGGAGACGCTTAAATAAAACTGATTCACAAATTTTAAATGAATACAGATGTATAAATATCTCTATGATAGGATATGGAGTCCTTTGAGAGTATACCCAGGAATGGTGTAGCTGGGTTGTACAGTAATCCTCTTTTTCAGCTTTTTGGGAAACTTCTACACTGACTTCCGTGGTGGCTACACCAGTTCATACTTTCACCAACAGAGGGTAAGTACTCCCCTTTTCCCACACCCTCACCTGCATTTCTTGTTGTTCATTTTCCTGATGATGGCCATTCTGACTGGGGTGAGATGAAATCTCCAAGTAGTTCTTTTTTTAAAAAAAAAGTCATTTTATTCTTATTTATGTGCATGAGTGTTATGACTGCATGCATGTAAGAGTGCACCCGTGTCGTGCGGTGCACACACCCATGTCATGCAGTGCCGGCAGAGGACATCTTTGTCAGATCCACTGGAACTGGCATTAGGGAAGGTTGTTAGCCACCATGTGGGTGCTGGGATTTGAACTCAGGTCCTCTGCAAGAGCAGCCAGTGCTCTTAACCGCTGAGCCATCTCTCAAACCCCAGGATTATTTTGCTTAATGTTTAGTTTCTTGTGTTCGTTGCATATTCTAGATACTAATCCTCTGTTGGATGCATAGCTGTAAAGATTTTCTACCATTCTGTGGCCATTTCTTCTACTGACAGTTTCTTTTGCTGTACAGATGCTTCTTAATTTCAGGGGATCCCATTTGTCAATGATTGGTCTAATTTCACAATATTAATCCCGTGAATCCATAAGCTTGGGAAGTCTTTCCATCTTTATACTGTGCTCCTCAATTTCTTTCTTTAGTGTTTAAAGTTTTCTTTGTAGAGGTCTTTCACATCCTCAGTTAGGTTTGTTTCCAGGGTCTTTGGTTTGGTTTCTTGGTTGGTTTTGTTTGAGGCTATTGTGAATTGGTTATTTCCTGATTTCTTTTTTGTATGTTTTATGTTAGTATACAGGAAGCCTATTGACTTTTTTAATTTTTTGCTTTAGCAGTTTCAGAGTGTCTGGTCTTCTATTGAGGTCTTTGACCCATTGGAGTTTATTTTTGTGCAGGGTGAGAGATGGGTATGGATATGGTTTCATTTTTCTACTTGTAGGTATCCAGTTTTCCCAGCATTATTTGAAGACATTGTCTTCTCCAATTTGTGTTTTTGAGTATTTGCCTACCAAGCTATACAGAAGGAGAGCTATGGCAAGCTTGACAGTCTGATCTATGAGTCAATGGCCTACTTGATTCTGATAGGCCATCCCTGAACATGCTCATGTCTGCATTGAAAAACCAGAATTCACCCCTTCCATAGAAGCCTGCCAAACAAAGGTGGTGTTCGCCGACCGGCCTAATAAACTGATTTGTATTTATTTGCTAACGTGAATCATTTGGTCTAATAAAAATGATATCTCACAAATGGGATGCTGTAATGGGAAGATGACCTCCCACTTTGAAAATAAATGTCAAGTCTTTACCTCAACATTTATTTTTGGAAAATGCAGAGTCTCTGCCTTGGCATTTAAATAGCAGCAGGAGACCTTAATCAGACCAAAGGAGGCTGGCTCCCACACTGGCTGGAGGGAACAATTGACTTTTGTTGACTAGAAAGAAGTTCAAAGTGTAATGCTGACTACTGTATATTCCCTGGGGTGGCCTGTGAGGGAAGAGGAGGGAGAAGTGATTACCCAGCCATTTGGATTTGTTTGTACATTTGAACCAAAAGAAATGACCTTCTTGTATTCCTCCTCTTGTAGATGAAGGAGCACCAAAGGTCATCTAACTCACTCTCTTTGTGTTCCCAGAGCTCCCATCCCCAAACACCACCAGCACACGCCAAGGCCAAGTGTACCGGCAAGAACCTCCGGACAGGGAATGGGAGGCAGAAACAAACACAGACTACATTGTCTGCCCAAACTGGTTCAGAAGGAATTCGTTTTTACAATTTATTTCCAAGGTTTCTCTTTCTTGTGCCATTAAAGGAATTTTAAAACCCTGCAGCATCCCCTAATTATTTTTCCCACGATACTAATTGATGCTTTTCTTAGGTTTTAAATATGCACCATCTGTACTCATGATTCTAAGTTCAAATTTCAACGCACGATTAAATTGTTTGCATGCCAGTATCCAGCAGCCACAGCTATTGCTTCCTACACACACTGTGTGCTGCTTCTCTGCCTGGATCATCAAATGTGGCAGCCTCTCACAGCCATTTAAAAACAATAGAAAGAGGAGCTGAGGGTACAGCTCAATTGGTAGAGTGTTTGCCTAGTATGCATGAAGCCCTGGGTTCAGTCCCCAGCACTGTATCAACTGAATGTGGTGGGGCATGCCTGTAATCTAGAAGTGGAAACAGAAAGATCAGAAGTTCAAGATCATCCACGAGACCGTGTTTGCCAAAAATAAAAAAGGAAAGAGCACATCACTTAACTAGGTCAGAAAGCCACTACTTAACATTAAAAATGAAAAGAAAGTGATACCATCCAGTTATCCCTCCTGGTATAGTCTGGCTTCAGGATATCATTAAGGGACAGGCCAAAAGCCTCTATCATCCCGGTCCACCTGTCACAGGGATGTCCCCCAATCAGCACCCACTCCCACTGCTTTCTGGAAGAGCACACATGGCTTCCAGAAGAGCAGGTGTCACTTGCTAAATCACAAACTACAGATTACCCCCTGCCAGGTGTACATCACTCAAATTCCACTTGAAGTGTTTGCAGAGACATGGATTACTTAGCACTGTCTCATCTCTGAATGGGATGATGGCCATTTTATGATGCTAACATCAAATAGATACTACACAAGGATTCATTGGGTGAATTTTTATTTTTGACTCATTAATTTGAAAACTAATGGCATAGAGAGTTTAACAAAGACAAAGATAACATATTCTTCCTTCCAAGATCGTCTTCCTCCACTTACAGAACATTGGCCGGTCCTGGAGGAGGGCCTAGGTGTGAGTACGGCTTGGGGAAAGTGACTGCACAGGGGGAGTCAAATTCTCTATGGGAAGGTAGAGCGCTGGCTGCTCTTCCAGAGGACCCGGGTTCACTTCCCAGCACCCACGTGGGAGCTAACAACCACCCTTAACTCCAGTTCCAGGGGATCTTACACCCGCTTCTGGCCTTTGCAGGCATTGCAAACACAAGGAAAAACATACATTTTATTTACATAAAATAAAAATAAATAAACATTTTGAAAAAGTCTCAATGATCTGGTTCAAAGGTTGTCCTTGGTGTTATAGACAGACACAGCATGGAAAATACATATGCTAACCAAGATGGAATAAATCCCCCCAAAGAAAGAACACTGTCCTCTAGGAAGTCCGTGGGGAACTGATAATCAATTTGCTCTCACTCAGTTCTTCCTGTTCAGAGTATGTGAAGTTCAGAACACACTTCATCAGTCCAGACAATGACAAGTGGCAGGGTCAGGACTAGAACTCAGATCTCACCCCTCAAGGCCTCAAACTCCCTTTGCTTTGCCAACATCTATCTACCTTGAAGGTGCTGGGCTCTCTCCTCTGTGACTCAGAGTTGGGACTTCATGGCATGTAACCTGAGCAGTCCCACAGGTTCCCACACTGGGAAGGGCTCTGAATTTGACTTCATGATCTTCTGTGTTCAAATTCGTGTGTGTGTGTGTGTGTGTGTGTTGCAGTGCATGCATGTGTAGGCATGTGTACAAATGTGTTTACCTGTGCGGGAGCATACGGAGGATGGAGGCCAGAGGCTGATGTTGGAACTTCCTCAACCACCTTATATTTTGAGGAAGAATGTCACACTCAAGGACCAATCTGTGTGTGTGTGTGTGTGTGTGTGTGTGTGTGTGTGTCTTGCTCTCACTCGTTCTCTCTCCCATCCCTCACTATAAAGGTGACTGCAGTAAAGACAGCAGGAGGCCTCTACCCACCTGGGTTTCTAGACCACAGTCCTGGCACCACCAGAGTGGCTCTAAAAGTGATGAAGAGGAGCTGGAGAGATGACTTGGCAGTTAAGAGCACTGGCTGCTCTTGCAGAGGACCTGGATTCGGTTCCCAGCACCCACATGACAGCTAACACTCATCCATAACTCCAGTTCCAGAAGATCTGATGCCCTCTTCTGACCTCCATGGACATTGCACAACACAGGTGCACTTATATGCAGGCTATACACTAATACACATAAAATGATGAAAGTAATAAAATAGGGATCTGGGGGTTAGTTCAATGGTTAAAGCACTTGCCTACCATGCATAAGGGCCTGGGTTTGATTCCCAGCACAGCAAATTAAATATCTTTTTTAAAAAAAAAATAATAATAATAAAATATTTTTTAAGTCTTAAAAGTGATGGAGAATACAAGGTGGCTGGCTTGTCTGGAATTGACTGTAGTCCTTCCAGGGTCACACCTGAGGCATCTGCCATCAGCCCCCTTGTGGCAAAGGATGTTCCCCTCAGCCGAGCTTTCTGCTCATCTTTCAGAGATGGGAGGGATGTTGTTGGGGGAGGTTTTAAAAATTCCCCTCAAATCTGATTATAGTAGGATATATGGAGATAATAGAACCTATGCCCACACCCACCAGTCCTCTTGGTGATATGGAGAAGCCCCAGCCTCAGGTTCTGACACACAGGGCAACAACAGGAACAGGGATAAGACTCTCCCACCTCTTGAGATGCTGTGGTCCTGGCAGAGGCAAGTCTACATGTAGACGCCCCACCCTTCACCTTCTATTTTATTTTAATGGCCTTCATATGTATTTCGCTGGGTTTTAACTCTTTTTTAACCTTTTGGTTCTTCAAAACTCTCCCTTCCCTGGCATCAAGCAAGAGCAGCTGGGAACACACTGGTGTAAAGATGGGCTTCCTCTGAAGCATTTGTTTTGGACTCAATTGTAGACAGGGGAAGAAGGTCCCAGGGACAAGAAAGTCCAGGGGAGTAGGTTATGCTCCAGCCCTGAATGGAGGAGATGACATCATTCTCACTTATCAAAGGGATCCTGAGCTAGCTCGCATTTCTGGAAACTGCTATTTCAAATTGGGTACATGCTACCACCTTTAATTTCATGATTAGTGTCATTTCATCATTGAGAAAGCCAAGCTTTTTCTTGTTCAGTGACATAAAGCTAATATAAAATCAAGCATGTGGTTCCTGGAAATATTCATAGAATGTTCTTTAAAATTTGACATAGAGCCAGGCGTGGTGGCAGACACCTGTAGTCTCAGCACTCAGGAGGCAGAGGCAGACGATCTCTGTGAGTTCAAGGCCAGCCTGGTCTACATAGTGAGTTCCAGGACAGCTGGGGCTACAGGGAGACCCTGTCTCAAAAAGACCAAAAAAAATTGACATAGTTCAAGAGTTTGGCAATAAATTTCCTCCCTAATGAGACACTAGAAAGAAGGCGAACATTGATGTTACACCCAAAGAAAGCAGGTTATTGAAGATTTATAGGCAATCTGCACAGACTGTCCTTTCTTTCCAATGAGTTTTTAATTTTGGTTTGATGGTCTCCAGGTGTCTGTATTTGCCTGTGACATTAGATGCATGAAGCTGCAGCAATAGACATACTTTTCCTTCCTTCCTGAGCGGGTTCTTTTCCTTGGTGTAGTCACAGCCCAGTCATATGTCAGTTGTGCTTACATATATGTGAATAGATGACATTAAATAAAGACAGGCCTGGTTCCACCCACACAAGCAGATGGTGTGAAAAAAAAAGGTTCTCCTTTCTACAAGTTTTCCCAAAGGAAGATGGCCTTCCAGGCAAAGACTTCGGAACTTCCCTGCTGAGCCTGGGATGCCCCCCCGACTGCAGTGTTCAAAGGCCTGATGGCAATGTCTGCCTTGACTTGAAACAGCTTGGATCTTTCTGAAACAAGGTGACTGTATTCATTTGTTGCTAATAGTCTGATAAAACTTGCCTTGCATGAGATCCTTCTGGAAGACTGGCTATACCATGTGATTTAAGTTGTCCCAGGGAAAGTACAGTGACTCGTTCATCAGGAACATGGGGTTGGGAACTTTGTGTCACTCCATTATTACCCTAAATATAAGATGAGGACCAATGAGTAGAATTCAAAAGTCTTGCAAGTGTCAGTCACATGTGCAGTGTCAGTGAGGAGCCAGGCTGTCCATCTTTTAAGCTCAAGTCACCTGTTTCGATCCACAGGGAGTTCTCCATGGGTGGAAAGGCAGGATGGAGCTATTCTGGCTTCTCCGTACGAAGCATAGTGGACCTTACCACCTCACATTAGTGTCATCTACTCAGTCACTCCACTTCTGGTCTGCTAGGGATCATCAAAAGATGACACAAAAGGGTCAGACATACCATGTGAACAGAAACCATAGTTACCCAGGTCTCCTGACAGGCTGTGTCTCCTGATTTTATTGCCAAACTATGAAAGCAGAACTCAAAAGGTGGAAAACATATAACAAATGGAAGTTGTTCTACAATCTACAAGGCTATCTAGACACATGGTGGTGATGGTGGTGATGGTGGTGGTAGTGGAGATGGTGGTGGTGGTGACAGTGGTGGTGGTAGTGCTGATGGTTGTGGTGGTGGTGGTGTGGTGATGGTAGTGATAGTGCTTCTGATGGTGGTGGTGATGGTGACAGTGAGGGTAGTATTAGATGACAGTGGTGTTATATGATGGTGATAGTGGTGATGATGGTAGTTGTGGTGAGTGTGCTGACAGTGGTAGTGATAGTGATGGTGATGGTAGTGGTGGTGCTGATGATGATGCTGATGGTCATAGTGGTAATGGTGATGGTGATGGGGTAGTGATAGGGTAGTGCTGGAGGGTGATAGTAGTGATGTGGTAGTGGTGGTGCTCTTGATGGTGCTGGTAGTGCTTCTGGTGACAGTAATGATGGTGTGACCATGCTGGCAATAGGGGTAGTGGAAATGGATGTGGTGGAGGGAATGATGGTGATTATGGTGGCAATCATGTTATGCCCATGTGTTGTTAAGTTCAGCTCACCAAACCCTGATAAAGGACACTATTGCTTAAGAGAAATCTTGATTAGTCTTTCCTTGAGTAAATTTAGATCAAAAGCCAACTGAACTACACTGTTATTTGGCCAGAAACAAAAGAGGCAGTGACTTTCCTACGGGAGGAGTGTCAGGCGCAACAAGGCTACAAAGAGGTGAGTCCCCATGGAAACTCGGAGGAGGTTTATAAAAGATGATTCGATATTTGGCATCATCACCACTCCTGAATTAATTTTCCTTTTAAAATATTTTATTTATTTACTGTCCTAGTCTGTTTCTCCATTGCTGTGACAAAACACTCTGACCAGTATCCACTTGGGGAGAAAAGGGTTTATTTAGCTTACATATCCCAGGTCACAGTTCATCCGGGAGCCCAAGGTAGGAACTCAGGGCAGGAACCTGGAAGCAGGAGCTGGAGCACAGGCCATGGAGGAACACTGCTTACTGGCTTGCTCCCCTGGCCCCTGCTCAGCCTGCTTTCTTATGCAACACAGGCCCACCTGCCCAAGGGTGGCACCACTCACAGTGGGCTGGGCCCTCCCACATCACTCATCAAGAAGATGCCCCTCAGACATGGCCACAGGCCAGTCCAATAGAGGAAATTCCCCAATTGAGGCTCCCTCAACCCAGGTGTGTCAAGTTGACACTAAAGCTATCCAGCACATTTACTTAATTTAATTTTGTGTGTGAGAGTGATTTGCCTGTGTGTATGTAAGTACACATGTGTGTAATGCCTGCAGAGGCCAGAGGAGGGTGTAAGATTCCCCAGAACTGGAGTTATGATTGGTTGTTAGCCACCATATGGGTGCTGGGAATGGAACCCGGGTCCTCTAGTGTTCTTAACCAGAGTCATCTCTCCAGCCCCCTGGATTAATTTTTTGACTTACTTGAAACTTGAAGAAAATGAGCTTCTGATAGAGAATGATCAAGACAATCTTTTGTCTCATGGTTCCACTTTTGAAGAAAGCCCAGGCTTTGGGCCAGCCTGCCAATCCCAGGTGTGATAACCATCTCCCTCCCTTGTACTTGGGCAGCCTCGTACAAACGACCCAATTGCTCTAAGTCTCAGCATCTTCATCTGTAAAATGAGGGCAGCAGCACCCACCTTCAGGGCTGAGGAGGATGTGAGGGTGAGGCATGGTGAACAATTTGCACCTGGCATGGTAACCGAATCCACAGGTACTCCAGGCATAAGATGTGAGAAATGGCCCAGTGCCACCTCTACCACTCAGAACTCTGCCTTTCATCAGATTTATTTGGAAGCAAATCTTAGAATAACAGTTTAACTGGAAATGCTCTGCATTCTTTCAACAAAAGAGAAATCTTCTGGGGGGGGGTCTTTTTGAGACAGGGTCTCCCTATAGCCACAGCTGGCCTAGAACTCGCTATGTAGACCAGGCTGACCTTAAACTCAGAGCTCTATCTGCCTCTGCCTCCCAAGTGCTAGGATTAAAGGTGTGCACCACCATGTCCAGCAAAATAGAAATCTTTTAAAAATTATCTCATTATTTCCTACTTCCAAAATTATAAATGATGCTATAATCCTATAAAAAATCCTATTATATACCTTAAAAATGTTAAAAATTGTTTCTTCATTTTGTGAAATATTCAATCAGTATTTCAGTTTTCCCTAATCATCCCTTAAACCCTATTCTTCACAGTTTATTTGGTCCCATATCAAAATAAGATCCATGTGGTATACAGTAGGTCACCCATGCCCGTGTGTCAGGAGACTAGTGGGTATTTCCCCTCATTCTCAGGTGTGTAGGTTTCCACTTTCTCCCTTTATATTCTTGCAAAGTCCATACTGAAGAAACAAGGCCATTAATCCTATAGAATTTTCCAACCTGTATTTTGTTACTTGCATCCCCTTTATGTCATTTAATATGTCCCTATATTCCCTGTGACTTCTATAAATCAATGTTTGGAGCTGGAGGTTTGATCAGATGTGGGTGGTGGTGTGTTGTACCACGAAACATCATGGCTGGGTATCTTCCCAGCCACTGAAGAATATTTAGACCCAATATTTGATTAAAGTTTTCAATGGGATGGTATTCTGATTGCACCTCTCTTTCTATTTGTTATAAAATTTTTAAAAAAAGGAAGCTATAAAGAAAAGGTTTGGGGCTGAAGAGATGGCTCAGCGGTTAAGAGCACTGACTGCTCTTGCAGAGGACCTGGGTTCAATTCCCAGCACTCACATGGTCACTACAAGCTGTCCTTGACTCCAGTTCCAGGGAAATCTGATGCCCTCTTCTGACCTCCACAGCACTGCACAAACAGGTGCACTCATACATGCAGGCAACACACTCATACACATAAATTTTTTATTTTTAAAATCAAATTTTTTTTAAAAAAAAGACTTTTAACAGTTTCAGCATGGCTCAGACAGCCCTTCTTTGGGTTTATCCATCCTAAAATTCATTAAACGACTTAAATCATGTAAATGCATAGTAAAGTTGGAATCATTATTTTTTCAAATATATACTATATGTACCAGTCCTTGGGAACTCTGAACCCACATAATGCAGTTCTGTTAGTTTGTATAAAATATCCTGGAAATTTGATTCTTCTTTTTAAATATCTTTTTCTCTTATTTATTTGGTCCAGAAATTTTATGCTATTGAAATTTCAAATTTAATGATTATTTCTTCTTTTCTCTTTTAAGCCCTAAGAGATGTATTGAATTCTCTTTTATCATACAGGTATCTAATTATCACGACTTACTTAAAGGTCCATCTTTAAATATTTTATGTGTTTGTTCACTATGTGTATGTGTTTTACTTGCATGTATGTAAATGCACCTGTGCTGTGCAATGCCTGTGGAGACCAGAAGTGAAGAGGGGGAGCTGTGTATGGAAGCCAGTGTTAGTCTTCTGGCCACCCCCTCCTTCAGGCAGTCTCCCTTTCCCCCATTCCACATGTCCCACTCAGTCCTGATGTTTAAAAATCCAACACAAAAGATGGCACTAGTCCCCTGGCCATGGAGTTCAGTTCAGGAATGTCCACAGGACCCAAGTAAGAGGTCAAGTATTATTGTGCACATGTCCTGTTTGCTGATGGCCATCTTCTCTGACCCCCAAGAGAAGCCTCTTGCTTCAGAGAAAAAGAAGGCAATAGAGATGCAGGTAGAGTCAAGAGGCAGAAATGACAACATAGACCCTGGAGAGCTCCTACCTCTCTACATCAGCTAGGCCTGAAGCCAATTCCAGCTCTCCACGTCAGGACACCCCAAAGCCAATGCAGTTCTGACACTGCTGAAGCTTTCATGCGCTGAACTTGCAGTGCATGGAGGTCAAAGCACCCTGACCAAGCACAAGATCAGAGGCCGATATGACAGAGAAGCTGGGGACCCTTTGCACAGCCCTGCTGTTGATTCATCTCCCAAGGCAGAGCTGTATCTTCTCTCCTCAGGGCTCTTCACTTCCTTGTACTGTGACCCGTATGGAAGCAAAGACCAGAAAATGGTTGGACTCTGCAACAATGTGGACTCTGTTCAGAGTGCTCTGCACCTCAGCTTTCTCATCTTTAAGATGAAGAAAAGAACACATGCTTTATGTCGCATCCTAAGCATCCTATGAACAGCGACCATTAATGTTCTATGAAGTACTGGACCAATGGAGAGTATTCATAGGGCAGAAGCATCTGCTTCATGCTTTATAATATACGATCACTAAGATTTTTTTCCAGGTCTAACATCACCAATATTTTAAAATTTAAATTATGCCATTAAATGATGAATTTTGCACATGCAGTTTCTTGATTTATTCTGTGGCTATTGTGGATCACAAATGTCATAGGGGATGCATTATCTATATTGGAAATGAAGAGCTGTAAGCAGGTGTCTGTTTTCTCCACCAAGGCCAACTCTTTTACTGGTAGCAACTGTTCTGTATGTAGGATGGGGAATGGGACTGTTGGCTGTGAGCACAACACAAGACTAGGTATGGTGCCCTCGTCCCTCAACCCCATTTCACAGATGGGAGTGTGAAGATTGCCCAAGGCTGTCACACCAAAGGGGGGGTGAACCTCAGACTGCCGCTCACCCCTGGAGTCAGAACTCAGCCCAGGTCTGACCCTGAAGCCCCTTTCCTTCCATGTCACCTGGCTGCTCCCTTAGGAGAAAGCAACACGGGGTCCACCAGGCATTTTCCTGCTGTCTTTGCTAAGGCGAAGGAGGAGCCTGGAGTCTTCTAGATTTCTGAGATGCGGTTTGCAGAAGGCCAGCAGTGATGGAACTCACCCAGGCCAGAAGTCTGGGTTTGTGTGCATGGAATTTCCAGACAGACTGACAGAAACTTCCCTGTTCTTGTTTACCTGCAGCATCTGAAAGGAGGAAGAAGCCTGGATCCTTCAGGTGACTCAGTCAGCATCTGCCCCCTCCCAAACAGGTAGAAGTCACAGAGGGACACTTTCCTGCTTAGAGAAGAGAGGGACTGACAGACCACTGGGAACCGCCCCCCCCCCCCCAGGCAGATGCATCAGAATCCCCAGTGCCATCTGCTGGTCCCACTGGGTATGACATTCTGGAAGGTTAAGCTGTCCTAAGGTTTGTGGCTATGACTTGAAGCAAACACCCTCAGAGGTCCCTGCACTATACAAGATGTTGTGTGAGCTCCATGGATGGACAGAGGGGCCTACCTCATAGGCATTCTGGAAAATCAGAACATGTACCAAGAGATGATACAGTCATTAGGGACAGCCACAAGCGAGTACTTTCTGGGTCATGAGAATAGACACAGGTGTGGCCAGGCATCCCAGGGGACTTTGGAAAGCTGGTTTTGAAAGGCTGACGCCAGTGGGATTTTGCATTCCACAAGACTAGAAACAACAAGAGGTAAAGCAGGAAGCCTGCACCTCACCTTGGCCCTAGAGCACATCTGCAGAGCCCTTCCAAGCAGCGGCGCAGAGCACAGTAGGGAAGTGGGAGTGGATGGATCCAAACCACTTGGAAAAGGTCTTGAAGGATGTGTCAACAGTTAAGGCACCAACTTGGCCTGCTTCCTCAGAGTGTGCCCAGCAGTGACCCAAAGTACAGAAAGAAGCTCGACTAAAGGAGGGAAAGCCCACATTTTCTGGAGAACATTCCACTGGAGACTTGGGAACAATAATAGCAATCTTAATGACATTTAAATTAAACAAACTGGGGCTGGAGAGATGGCCTAGTGGTTAAGAGCACTGGCTATTCTTGCAGAGGATCCAGGTTCAATTCCCAGCACCCACATGGCAGCTAACAACTGTCCTAATTTCAGTTCCAGGGAATCTGATGCCTCTTCAGACCTCCGAGGGTGTTGTATGACATGGGTGCACTTACATATATGGAGGCCATATGCTTGTACACATGAAATAATATGTATATATTTTAAATTTTGTTGAATTTTTGTGTATTTCATATAGAACATATCAATCTTAATCATCTTTATACACCTTCCCCACTGGCAGACTTCCATACCCCCCTCCTCCACTGAAATTCATACATTCTGTCATTTGTCTTAGGGCCTATTGTATCTAGTGTCCCCAGATGTTCCTCATTTCAAGTTCATCTACTGAGGTCTAGTCAGCCTATTTAGAGTCCCTTACTTTAGGAAGATCAGCTCTTCCTCATCCATTCGCTGCATGTATATTGGCAGAGAGACTGGATGAGTGATGTCAGACTAAAAAGGACCAGAACTTCTGGGGCTGGTGTGGAGCAGGGAAGAAAAGGGAGAGATCTCCAGTAATCAGCTGTACTGTGATATCATTGACAGTCAAGTGTCTCCTTGTGTGTAGCTGGAAGATGGTAGCTCAAGGTGAAAGGCATCTGAGAGAAGGTAACCCAGGTTACCACATGGCACAAGAGCATTGGCAGAAACAGTAGCTCAACTGGCATCGTGAGTTCTCACAGGGGCTAGAGAGACGGCTCAGTAGCTAAGAACACATATTGCTCTTGCAAAGGACCCAAATGGTTCCCAGTGCCCACATCAGGCAGCTCACAGTCACCTGTAATTTCAGCTCCATGGCATCCAACACCCTCTTCTGGTATCCGTAGGCACTTACACTCGCACATGTGCATACACACACACACACACACACACACACACACACAATTAAAAATAAGTCTTTTTTTAAAAAAAGGAGTTCTTGCAAAAGTTGGGTGTGGTGACACCTGTAATCCCAGTACTCAGAAGACTGAGATGGGGATTGCTGCAAGCTCGAGGCCAACTTGAGTTATGTAGTAAGACACTGCCTCAAAAAAATAAATCAAAAAACATTTATTGTAAACAGATGTGACTATAGGAACTAGAGGCAAAGAACTGTGTTTTCCAGCTACTCTTCAGCCTCCTACCATCTATGTATGAAGGAAGAAAGGAAATGTTTTCTATAGAAAGCCTCACCCCTCACATCTGTAGACAGCTTATAGTAGAAGGAAGATGGTTGGTTAGAACCATTCATTATTTAAGGCATCTGTTCAATGAAAATACACACCCTGACATACCTTAACATTGGTCACTGGATTCCCATGTACCAACCCTTCTCAATCTGTCTCTTTTGGAAATACATATGGACATATTTTCCTCCAAAGAAATTATGTCCCTAGCCTATCACACCGACTAACCCACTAATGCTGCTTGCATTGTTAATATAAATATTTTCTCAGTGGCCAGGCAGGTAGCTCTTTGTAAGCCTGTGACTTTAATGGGATGGGAAGTCCACCAATTATTTATTAGATACAGAAGGTATTAGGTCATGGGCCTGTCCCTTTAAGAAGCTGGTTACTCCAAGAGGCAAGATCCCACAGCCTGAAGAAATCAGGCTACTCTGTGCTGCAGGTCTCTGAGACAGAAAGCTGTGGATTTCACAGCTCCTAATTTATGGTTCTACCCAGTACCTGGCTCCTCCATGTTCTTTGTCCCTTAAGCCATGTTGAACCAAATCACATGGTGTGGAGTTTCCCCCAGAAAGGATCTAAAATTCAGGTATTTCCTTTGTTAAAGGGATTTCTCTGAAGGCTGAGAGCCTCGCCCCCGCCCCCAGCACTGTATAAACCAATCATGGTGGGGTTTACCTGTAATCCCAGCACTTTGGCAGTGATGTCAGCAGGATCAGACATTCAAGATCATCCTCAGCTACTTAGTTCAAGGCCATCCTGGCTTACTTGAGAGCCTGAAAAGGAAAGAGAAAAGAATGAAGGAAGAGAGGGAGGGAGGGAAGAAAGCAAAACTGAAATAGTGGAGTAGCTGTGAAATGAGGAAGTCCCTCACCAGAGGGGAGGGGAGGGATCAGGTTCAACATCAGTAGTGTCTTGGTTCATATTTCTCCAGATATTTTTCTTCATTGGCATATTACAATTTTTTAAAAGTAGGATTGTACTCTATTTTGTCTTTTTTCTGGGGCTCGAGAGAGGGCTCAATGGTTAAGAACACTTGCAGATTTTACAGAGGACCCAGGTTCAATTCCCAGCACCCACATGGTGGCTAACAACTGTCCATAACTCCAGTTTCAGGGTATCCAACACCCTCTTCTGGCCTCTGCAGCTATTGCATACATATTGTGCACTTACACACATACAAACAAAACATTCATACACATAAAATAAAAATAATAAATAAAATATTTTTTTAAATAGCCAGGCGTGGTGGTGCACAACTTTAATCCTAGCACTTGAGGCGGGGCAGAGGCAGGCAAATCTCTGTGAGTTCAAGGCCAGCCTGGTCTACATAGTGAGTTCCAGGACAGCTGGGGCTATAGAGAGACACTGTCTCAAAAAGACCAAAAAAAGATTAAAAAAAAAAAAGTTTTTCTTCTAACAGTGGAGCTTGGCTCTGTCAAATCAAAGAGATTTATCCACCTCAATATTTCTAAGAGTTGGGTAGCATTTTATCTCTAGGCTATAAGTCAGTTAACCTGTCCTCTAACAACTAACTATTTATGCAACTTTATTATTGAGAATTTTGACTCCAAGAGAGATTGGTGACACAGATATTTACATGTGGTCCCCAGACTCAAACTTCCTCAAGACTAGTCAGTCTTTCCCCTGCCCTTCACTCCCCTAGAGATTCAGTTCTTATTCCAGTTTCACGGGCAGGGTCTTTGCCAACAAGAACTCAAGCCAACTTTTGTCTAAGGGATTTCAAAGAAGAACAAAGAATGGTCAGCAGCTAACAGAATGCCAGCCAAGCCCTTCCATTAAAGAATCAGTTAGACACGTGCTTTCCTGCAGAATTAGTAAGAACTTGGAGACAAAGAACATGAAAGGATCCAGAGGGGAAAAAAAACCCTGCTGTCTGGTCCTTAAATCAATTTTTGATAATGAGTGTCATATATTTAAATGTTCACACATAATCATCACCTTAGCATTAACTATACCATCAAAGACAATCTGATCACATAATATGCTTCTTCATGTAGCACCACCATGAACTTGTTAATACATGTAATTATAAATGAAGAAGCAGATTGGGGATAGATCCAGGAGAAGTCTCTGGAAGTCCAAGTGTTTATCCTGCTGTTTGCTATCAACTTGAATGAGACAGAGCTGAATGACTGTC
This sequence comes from Nannospalax galili, assembly GCF_000622305.1. NCBI lineage: Eukaryota > Metazoa > Chordata > Mammalia > Rodentia > Spalacidae > Nannospalax > Nannospalax galili. Next base: position 5,269,545 of record NW_008332149.1, on the reverse strand, counting down.
CTGGAGCCCCGACGCCCAAGGAGCACTGCTCAACTCCATTTCCTCTGGTCTCAGCTGTCACTCGGACATTTGTGGCTCCATGCACCATCCAGGGTCTTTGAGCTCCAAGAGACTGATCTCCGGCTGCTGCTGGTTTCATCAGTACAGGGGTGAGGGGAGGGATCAGAAAGTCCCTGAGTGGCATCCAGGGTCTAGGGAGGAGGCACTGAATTCTTACCAAACCAGAATGGAGTAAGTGATGGAGAACCAGTTATTGTGTATTTTTCCTAGGGAGACATGAGCAAAAATGTGTTCACTCCAGATAAGGCATGGAAGACAGATTTCCCTAAGTCTAGCCTGGTGAACCAATGAATTTAATTGGGGTTACTTAAAGGAGACTGGGTGAGGGGTTTACCTAGAGGAGTATGGGAAACTGATGGGCAGCTACACCACCAGAAAGTCTCCCTCCCAGCCACCATTAACGGCTTTTAAATCCTCAGAAGGGCAAGAGCAGAGCCTCCTGCTGCCTCTGCACCCTCCCCATTTCCACAAGGGAATGTTAGCGTGTCCAGTCTTGCGAGGGTCTCATGGGGGTAATCACATCTGTTCTGATTTCAAAATGTCAATGGCCATGTCATGTGCAAAAGACAGATTCCTGAAACCCGTGCTGGTCTGTTTTTCAACCACGAGGTGATGATGGAGGTAGAGCTGGGAAATGGTTTATTTTGCTGCTCCTTAAAAATGTTTATTTTTTTATGTGTATGAGTGTATTGCCTGCATGGATGTAAGTGTACCCACAGTGCAGAGGTCACGAGGGGGCATCAGATTCTCCTGGAACTCGAGTTACAGATGGTTGGGTTGTTAGCCACAAAGTAGGTACTAGGAATCAAAGCCAGGTCTTTGGCAAGAACATCCAGCATTCTTAACCATTGAGCCATTGCTCCAGCCCCAAATGAGCACCTTTTAACTCCAAAATTCTGTGCATCATGGAAAAATAAGTGGTACCCTTCTTTACACTAAAATGATAATGGCACCATCTCTAGTCAGTGTACAACTTGTCATCCACACCCTCCTGGGACCTCAGTGGTCCCCAATAGGTCTTTCTGGCACCCCCACAAGACTGCCTCATGATCAGCCACTACAGTCACCATGTGGGGTTGGTCCTCTCTTTCCCTCCTGCCACAGCTCCAGATGCTCACGTCTGGGTGTCTCCTGTGGCCACCCCATCATCTGAACCTCAGAAGCCACCTGAACAGCCTGCCATCCTCCAGGTCTTCTCAACTAAAGGTGGGAGATCATTCTTGGATACTACTGCCTCCTTTAATTTCTGTTTGTTTGTTTGTTTATTTGTTTTGAGATAGGCTCTCCCTGCAACCTTGGCTGGCCTGGAACTCATACTGTGTAGACCAGGCTGACATCCATCTCACAGAGATCCACCAGCCTCTGACCCCTAAGTGCTGGGATTAAAGGTGTATGCCACCATGCCCAGCTCCTTTTGTTTCTTGAGTCCCAAATTAGCAACAGTTTGCCCTGAATCGAATAAGTATTCTCAAGGAATAGTTTTGTCCATCCCAACTCTCATTCCCCAGGGACCAGCTGAGCACTGTATCTCATCAACTCCTGCTCCTCTGTTTAACCGTGGTCCTCTCCTTCCAGAACTCCTTCTCACCAGCAACAAAGCAAATACCCCAGTGTATCTCAATGGACACCCAAGAATGGAAGGGAGGATGTAGTTCTCACTAGTAGTGTTTGAGCTTCTGACAAAAGTACGCTGGATGTGCACTTTCTCAAGGACAGAATAGTTCTTTGAGTATAAGTAACACAGGAATTAAAATGTGAAAGAAAAGTAGAGATGGCTTCCAAACTTCAAAGGTTCTCTTATGGCCTCTGATGTTCTTAAGATTGAATTTGAAAACAGGTAGAGTACACTGCCTTCCATACAGGGCTCTTCCCTCTGCATCTCCACTCCCACAGAAGCAAGGAACTAAGTCCTTACTCTCTGGCCTGTTCCCATAGACTCACCTGTTCTATGGACATGGGCCCAAGGACAACCTCCTAGCTACTGTTATCTGATGAGTTCCTTAGCATCTCACTATGTGGGGGACTCTCAGGAGGCATGCTGTCAATGGCTTGATAAGGATTTCAGACTTCCCCGCATTGAAGCTAACTTTTCCAGAACTTTATCCCTCAATTCTGGCCCCTTATGGCAGACTTAAACTCCATGTACTGGTTCCTTGACCCAGCAATATTGTAACATCCTGCTCTGCTGTTGCCTGGTTCTTTACTGAACTGGAAAATGTACTCAAGAGAGAAGCTGAGCTAGGCATATAGTTAAACATAAGGATGGGGCTCACTTCAAGCATTTACTCTCCTCCAAGGACCATATTCTTCCCGTTCTAGTGATTAGGCAGCTCTCCAGTGCCTTCAAACACACATATACACAATGACTTTTCTTTTTTTCTTTTGAGACAGGGTTTCTTGCAGTTCAGGTTGGCCTCAAACTCAATATGTAACGAAGGTTGACTTTGAACCTCTGATTCACCTGCTTCCATCACCTGAGTACCACGATTTCTGAGGTGTAGAACCACACCCAGTCAATGCCGTGCTGGGGATTGAACCCAGGGCCCTCTATCAACCAAGCCAAAGCCTGAGCGCCACACAAATTTTCTTCCGGCTTTTCCAGTTACTGTAAGTGGAAGAACTGACCCAATGCATGCTGCTTCAACTGGAACTAGAACTCTCATCTTCCATTAACTCTGTTGTCACGTCCACAGATTCTTTCTTCCAAAATAATCTATGTGAAAGCCTAATATATAAAACCATGGAAGAAGAGCTAGGTCAGTAGAAAGTT
>NW_008332149.1:5256921-5266682 GCF_000622305.1 Nannospalax galili | reverse complement strand
TCTCTCTCTCTCTCTCTCTCTCTCTCTCTCTCTCTCTCTCTCAGAAAATGGGATATGTGGTTTGTCATAGTCTTTAAGACTTCAACAGTTTTTTAAAAATCACCAAAAGAGGAAAGAATACAGCCTTCATATTTTTTAAGATTTTGTTTTTAGTTATATATGTACGTGTGTGTGTGTGTGTGTGTGTGTGTGTGTGTGTGTGTGCATTTGTGAGTACAGATGCCCATGGAGTCCAGAAAAGGTGCCAGATCCCCTGAAGCTGGAGTTACACGCAAATTTACAGCCACCCAGTGTGAGTGCTGAGAACTGAGCTTGGGCCCATGGGAAAGTGACTTTACCTCTCAGGCTGTTCCTTACCTGAAAATGGAGACAGAAACACCTCTCTCTCTCTCTCTCTCTCTCTCTCTCTCTCTCTCTCTCTCTCAGCACACGTGGAAGTCAGAGGACATGTTGTGGGAACTGATTCTCTCTTTCCACATTGTGAATCCCTGGAACTGAACTAAGGTCATCAGAACTGGTGGCAAGCACCTTTCCCCCTGAGTCATCTGACTAGCCCACCTACCTTGTTTTTTGTGAGAAGTTGTTATAAGGCTCTTCACAAGGGACCCAAAAAGCAGGTTGCACATTGCCCCATCTGCAGTGGACAGGGCTGTGAGCAGGTTGCACATTGCCCCATCTGCAGTGGACAGGACTGTGACAGGTTGCACATTGCCCCATTTGCAGTGGACAGGACTGTGACAGGTTGCACATTGCCCCATCTGCAGTGGACAGGACTGTGAGCAGGTTGCACATTGCCCCATCTGCAGTGGACAGGGCTGTGAGCTTCTCCGGGTCAGGGATGTTTTCTCTACTTCTCTAACTCACTTAGCTCCCATCGCAGGGTTGGACATATGGCTGCTGAATACATATGTTCTATTTGACTTGCCTTTTCTCCACCAAAAGAATTTTGCATACGACGACTTTAGCATAAGAAGGATCACAAGTTCAGGGCCTGCCTGAGCTACAGAGAGAACTCGAAACCAGGCAGGGCAACCTAGCAAAACTCTATCTCAAAATGAAAAGTGAAAAAAGGGCTGGGAGTGTAGCACAGTAGCAGAGCACTTGGCTGGCATGCATGAGGCCCTGAGCTCAGTCTCCAGGATGTAAAAACAAATGGATTTCAACATAAATCCTGAACTATCATTAGTTCAGGGGACATAAGACAGTATGGAGAGGTATTAGGCTAAACAGAACCTCTAATCCCAGATGAAAGATAAATGGAGATGGACTCCTATGTATGTGTGCACATGAAAATTGGCAGTTCAGAGAGCTGATACAAATTTGAACTGCTGCCTTCAATGCTTGACATGAATTATAAACTGATCTTCTGTAATAGCCCACATATCTCTAAAGATGCCTAATGTAACTGTTCAGTAGCATGCTCTTTTTAAAAATTAATTTGCCTTATTGAATGTGTAAATGGATTAATTGATAGAGGATCACGGAAGTCCTTGTGTCTATGTTAATAATCTTGTTAATAAAACAGCATAAAATTTTTCTAGGGTGAAAGAAGATGGGTGTTCTGATTTTAGTCTCAACAGAAGGGCAAGGTTCTTTGCAATACAGCAAATCTAGGAAAAGTTAGCAAATAGCAGAGTGGTATAAAAGTGAGAGGCTAGAGAGACGGCTTAGCAGTTAAAAGCACTGGCTGCTCTTGCCAAGGACCTGAGTTGAGGCCCCAGAACCCTCGTGGTGGTGAATGACCGTTTGTAACTCTAGTTCCAGGGAATCCAATGCCATCTTCTGGACTCCAAGGGTATTGTATGCACATACTACACATACATGCATGTAGGCAAGCACTCATAACACATAAAATAAACGAGGTCTTTAAAATAATAATAGTAATTAAAAGATGAGACACTGATTAGTCAGAAAACAAGAAGAGAGCACAGTAGAACAAGCCAATCTCCAGACAGTGCAGGAAAGAACAAGGACCACACAGACACTGAGAATCAGGAGTTAAGTACGAGGGAACGGGGATGAGGAGATGGCTCAGTTGGTAAAATGTTTGCCTTGAAAGCATGAAGATTTCAGTTCAACCCCCAGTATTCACATAGAAAAGCCAGGTATTGTACACACTTGTAATCCCAGCTCTGGGAAGGTGGAAACAGGCAGATCCATGGGGCTCGCTAGCCAGCTAGCCTAACCTAATCAGAAGCTCGAGATCAAGGGACAAACTGTCAAAAATTACAGTGAATAGTGTCCTAATGGCATCCTGAGGAACAACATACGAGGTTGACTTCTGGCCTCCACACGCACTGGCTGCTCTTGCAGAGGACCTGGGTTTGCTTCCCAGCACCCACATGGCGGCTGACAACCATCTGTAACTCCAGTTCCGGGGATCCTATGCCCTCTTCTGACCTCCTTCTGTGCATGACACAGATGGACTTACATACATTCAGGCAATACACTCACACATTTTTAAATGTCTATGAAAGTCCATTCCATGAGTCTGTAAAAGATGGACAGTTTCCCAGTTCAATTCATTAAAAATGGTATATCCTTGGTGTGGTTCTATGAAAACAACTGACTGTAATAAATTTTAGGTTTTACCTGAATCTGTCCCCTGTCCCCTGTCCCCTCTTTTGGCCACAAAGGACTAAGCGGTTCATGAAAACACAGAACATGGAGATATTTGCATTATCTACTTTATGGGGGTATTGTAACAATCAAATAAAATGTGTAAAGATGTTTGTATTGATACCTTGTACATAGTAAGCCCATTTTTTAAAAGTGCTTGCTAGGTAAAATAAAACCTGAGTCATCACTGTCTGTGTCAATGGTGAAGTTGGTCATTATCCCCAGTTAGAAACCCTCAATAAGGTAAGGATGGGAGCACCATAAAGAATGTTTATCTCAGGTTAACAGTGAACGTTGCTCCTCTGAGACAGTAAAGGGACACCATTAAAGCCAGGAGCAGGATCCTGATAGCTACTGTCACCCCCAGCCTCTGCCTGACCTATCCTCAGCGATGTCACACAGTTAGTCAGACTGCAGAGAGAGAGAAAGTGACTGTGTGATTTACTCTGCTGCTATCTTTTTATCTCTTTATTTCCTTGATCATCAGTGAATATTAAAACTTTTTAATTATTCCTTCTCATATCAAGCCCCAACACAGAGTGCTCTGTGATCCCAGCACAAAACAGTGAGAGACTCAATGGCAGAAGGGTTCAAGGATGGCGCCCACAGTGACCACAGCTCTGTGATGAGTCACTGATAGCTTAGGGGAGAAAAAACTCCAAATAGAGAATTTGACACTAGAAGGGAATTTCTTGACTTGGGCTAAGTCACTCTTCCTCTATTATTTATTTATTTATTTATTTATTTCCTCTTTTATTTAATAAGAAATGTGCCCTGCTGCTGGGGAGGCAGAGACAGGAGGATGCATGGAGCTAGCGGGCCAGCCATCCTAGCCAAATCAATAAGCTCCAGGTTCAATGAAAGACCCTGTCTCACAAAGAAAATAAGGTGGAGAATGATACCTAATATCAACCTCTGACCTCTACACACAGACACACACATGGATACACACACACACACGCACGCACGCACGTACGCACACACACACAACTTCTACACAAAAGTGTAGTACAAGAAACCTTCAGATATTTAGACATTATTAGGCATTATGCCATTACATTAAAGTCTAAAAAACTAATACTGGACTTTCTCAGAAAGGAGAGAGAGAGAGAGAGAGAGAGAGAGAGAGAGAGAGAGGAGTTAGCAGTTCTAAAACTACATTCTGTATAGTCTAGGACCAAGCAAATAAATAATATTCAGAGGCTCATGGGAGCCAGGTTTCTACGTGTGCAGAAAGAAGAGAGGTAAGAATACACCCTGTGGTGTAGGACTGGAATTGGAGGTTCCAGTGGGAACTAATGGGTTTTAATTTATTCACATTGCTCAATATAAAAACAGAAATTTTGTGTATGTGTGTGTCCATGACCTAAATCTGTTTTTAAGGTCTGCCCACTATATGGGTCTAGAAATAATGACATCCCAATAGCAACAAGCAACCAGTGCCCAGAAACTAATTTCTAAAGACTATTACCTCTGAAAAGTAATGGGATTTTTAGAGGAATTGCTGATGCCAAGGCCAAGTAAGAGAGGAGCCTGGAGCATCTCGTACCATAAAGATGCACTGAACAAGGATGAGTTAACGTCAAAAGGACTTGGGATCTAGTTTGAATGGGATCTCACAGCAAAACCTGGGACAATTAACATGAGCATCAAAATATATCACAATATCCAGGTATGGGGAGCTTTAGAGAGACCCTGTCTCAAAAAGACTCTCTCTCTCTCCCTCCCTCCCTCCCTCCCCCTCCCTCCCTCTCTCTCTCTCACTCTCTCTCACTCTCTCTCTCATAAATGCATGCACACACACACACACACACACACAGCAACAGATTAACCTGGTGAACTAAGAATCCAGGCGTCCATAGAGATTAAATAAGTAAAAATATGTATTAAAGTTCAGTGGTAGAGTGGCTGCCTGGGAATAAATCAAATTGTAACTATTAAACTATGGGTGAATGGTATACCAAATTCTTTGAGCTATTCTTACAACTCTTTTGGAAGTCTGAAATTGCTTTATTTTTAATTAGCACAGGGCTGGGGATGTAGCTCAGTTGGTAGAGTGCCTGCCTATTATGCACAATGTCCTGGGTTCAATCTCCACCACTATGTAGATCAGGCATGGTAGTGCACACCTGTAATTCCAGCACAGGGAGAGTATAAGGATCAGGAATCCAAGGTCATCCCTGGTTACCTATGGAGTTCAAGGACAGCCTGGAATACATGATATCCTGATACACACATACAGGGAAAGAAGCGGGGAGAGACAAAGGCAGAGACAAAGAGAGAGACAGAGATGAGAGAATTGACTGGCCATTTAGTGCATGCCTATAACCCCAACTTAGGAGGCTGAGACAGGAGGGTTATGAGTTTGAGGCTACTCTGGGCTATATAGGGAGATACTGTCCTAAAAGAACTATTTTTAAATAAAGGAAGAGTATGGCTGTCTTAAAGCACGGCTATGAGTTCTGTGGCACTCTTGCTCCTGAAAGGCAGGTCTATGCCCCCTTTCCCTGAATATGGTTGGTCTTGCCTGTTCTTTCCCCATTAGATGTGATGAGTAAAACACCCCTGAAAGTTCAAGACCAGGTCTTCAAAGACCACGATGCTCCACCTTTCTCCCTAGAGTACTGCTGCCTGGCAAAGCCCAGTGCTGGCTTCATTGCACAGCCTCGGCCTGACATCTGGTGGAGAAGCACGAAGTGGCACATTGATTTCAATTGCCTAAGGAAGATGGTTGGAGCCATCTTGGAAGAAAAGGAGGCATCCAGAGTCAGCCTAAAACTTCTTGAGGGAAGGGGTTTTCCATGGATGGACCAGTAAGAGCTTACTACATCTCCAGCTAGGAGCTTGGCCCCTATCAGCCCACGAAAGCCTAATGCAAACCAGCAGTTGGCAAGCCTGTCATCTCATGGAGGAGATTCCCACCAGTCCAGAGCTACAAAATAGAAGAGGCTGATGTCACCAGGATCATCTGGCTCCAAACCATGTTGTTAACTACACTGCCATCTCATCTTAGTGAGTCGCTCCAAGCATGGAGCAGAAGGGACCATCACCAGCAATTCAATCTGCTTAACTGGCAGACAGAATGATCAGGGACCTGAATTCTGAAGAATATGGAACTGATGCTGAGTCCTGAGGGACCTGAATTAGATATGCACATTCTGAGCTCTGTCTGGCCCCAGGAGCCCCTGTTTAACCAGCAAGCAGGAAATTGCTTCCTTGATGTTAATTTGGGAGACTGTGGTTCTTTTCTTTCCTGTGTAGGAACTGTGGGTCTGGCCTCATGCAGTAGATAGTTTGACTTATCCCTGATCCCTAGTAGCTGCTCTCCATTCAAAGAGCAAAGTCCAAGAAGTAACCCCAAAGGCCTCCAGAGCCTGGGGCCTAAGACCAGGCCAGAGAATGCTTCTCACCCACATCATCCTTGAAGTACCATATAGCACCTTGGAAACCTCCTTTCTGTGGCTTCTCCAATCTCATACTCCAAACTGATCTCCGCATCTCTGACATGACCTGATATCCCTTCATCCTCAGTCAAAGGCACCAGCCAGATGCCAGTCACCACACCAAACACACAAGCATCTCCTTCTTCCCTCCCGACCCCACATCTGGTCTATAAGCAAGTCCTGGCAGCTCTCCCACAGAACATGCTCCAAGTCTCCTCCCATGTACCACCCCCTAATCTTTGCTCCCACTGTAGTCTAAGACCTCGTTACCATCTCCACTGATGCACTGGGACCCAGACAACATCAAACAAGCTCCTTCCCTCCTTTTCTGTACCTTCATATCCATGGCCCAACAATTCTCTTTAAAAGGAAATTGGTGTGAAATTCTCACTGGCAACCAAAGCAACTGAAATAAAATCCTAATGTCTCACTAGAATAGTCTCTGTAGAAGGGGAGAGGCCTTTTCATCCAGTTCACTTCTCTATCCCAGAGACCTGAAACAGCTCCTGGTACTAGCTCATATGTAGTTGTTTTCATAAATAGCTATTCTTTTGATGGCCCATGTCATTCTCTGTAGCATTTCATATACTGAAATAGCTGGTCAAGTGACAGGAAGAGACTGTAACATCCCCAAGCAGAGGGAACCCGAGGAGAGGGGTGCCAGTAGGCATTTCACACTCAAGCCAGGGAAAGAGCTGGCCCATCAGGCCTTTCATTTGATCAGGCTCCTCCCAGCCAAGGTGCCTGAGGCAGAGTTTCTTGTCTTTTTGGTTGTAAGCCTGAGCCTTTAACAGCTGTGCCAGCTCTCCAGCCCGAGGCAGAGTTTCTTACTGAGAGGCTTGGGCCTGGAGAAAGCCCAGAGCCCTGTCTCTTCCAGGAAAGCCCTGTCTCTTCCAGGAAAGGCCTGGGTATAGTGAGCCTTCCAGAGCTCTGGGAACTGTGGCTCTGACAGGAAGTGTGCTAACTCATGTCCCATGTACAAAAGACAATGCACCAGCAAAGATTTCAGCTTCTAGAACACAAATTCAGGGTGGAGGACCCCATTGCAGCTGTGTGCTCAGACTTCATGTTCTACAGCATCCTGTATGCATAACGAACACTTTGCTGAAGGTAGCACAGTTAGTTTCAAAGCAACACTAGAACTGGATGGCAACATGATAAAACAGATTCTTTGAAGACTATCACAATGGAGGAAAGAGACCTTGGTGTGGAACTGGGCTAGATCCACAAGTGACCTGGGCCTGTGGACGTGAGAGCCAAGAAGTAAACTGGGTGGAAAACAGCTAAGGACACCTTGGGGCAGCGGGTTCTCAGTGAGCCTCCCAGTCAGGGCTCCTGCTGAAGACAGGCCTGGGGGTAGGGGGGCATGCCCTGGGGAGGATGACAGAAGAAGCAAGGCCGAGCAAGTCTGGAGGAGGGGACTGACAAAGCTGGCTCAGCCAGATTCTTGCTAAAACTAAATTTTTCCAATGAAGGACACAGTTGGTCTCCAGAGAAATTTCCAGAGTCTGGCTGATGTTTGGCCAAGCAATGACTATTTATCATTGCCAAGGAAAAGTATTGATCCTAAAATCCTAAATAAGAAAGCAAATAACAGGCCTTGGGAAAGAAAAGAAACGTTTGTTCTGAGAAAGTGGAGATATGCCAGAGACTAACGTTAGCTCTGGGAACGTGTTAATAGAAAGAAATAGAACAGATAGATGGAATCTGGAAGGAACCATTGCCTATTCATTCACTAAACATGTATGTTGTGCCTGCTCTGGACTGGCTTGCTAGTGTCAGGGAGGAGACGGTGCCTCTCTCTCCCAACCCCACAGCACATTTGTTATAGTCTCTGAGGGTGCAGGTGCCTTCATGTAGAGGCCAGAAATCCATCTCAGGTGTCATTCCTCAAGCACCAGCCACCTTTATTGAGGCAGAGTCTCCCACCAGCCTGAATTTCACCAAGTAGACAATACTGACTAGCCAGCAAGTCCCAGACAGCCTCCTGTCTTCACTTCCCTAGTGCTGAGACTGCAAACACATGCTATTATGATTAGCTTTTAAAAAGTAGGTTCAGGAGGTCTGTGTGGTGGCACACACCTTTAATGCAAGCGCTTGGGAGGCAGAGGCAAGCAAATCTCCGTGAGATCAAGGCCAGCCTAGTGTACATAGTGAGTTCCAGATCAGTTGGGGTTACAGGGAGACCCTGTCTCAAAACTAAAGTGGGTTCAGGAGATCAAACTGGGTCCTCACTCTTGCAAGGCAAGCACTTTACTGATGGAGCTATCACCCCAACCTCCTCATCATATTCTAAAACTGTCTCTGCCCCAATGTATTATGTTCCCTGAGCTGGGGCACTCATGATGGGGACTGTGTCATTTCAGTGCCCCTGACCTAGAGCTCAGTGCTTCCCAGTGCCATCTACTGCTTCAATCAGAAGTCTTTTTGTAATGCCCCCACCACTGAGAATAAATGGTACCCCATGGGGCAGCCCCCACCACTAAGAATGATTGGTACCCCATGGGGCAGCCATGTGGTGAGACTTCTGCCCTTCCCTTCTGCTGGGGCTGTTCATCCTAGGAAAATACCACTGCCTGTCACTAGGTGGAGATGAAGGCTCACACAGTTTGGACATAGCTCCTGGAAGTTAATGATGCTCCTGTTCTTCCAAGCCCCAAGAGGAGTTTGGGGTTTTGTTTTGTTTTGTTTTGTTTAATCTGGGGTGAGGGAAGCAGCCCCTCAACTGCACTATCTCTACCTAGTTTTTCTTCAGTCCATACTTGTGCCATGGGATGGATGCTGAGAGCCACAGGGACACCAAGCTAAGGGAACTTCCAGATGGCTGATGACTGGAAGGGTCAATAAGTTTGTCAAGTCCTGGGAGGCCAAAGCCTCTGGCATCATTCAGCCTGTGGGCAAAGCTGCATATTGCTGCCTCGCTGGCCTGGACCACGTGGGTCTGATCTGAACTCATTCCACAACCCATACCAGAATTCTTGAGTTAAGAAAGAAATTCTTTTAAAACAAAGCTTGCTATTAAAAAGCTGTAAGGCTGGTGAGGTGGCTCAGTGGATAAAGCACTTGCCCCACAAGCATGAGGATGGAAAAATGAGAAATAGAGATCAGAGTCCCCATGTAGCAGGAGGTCTCCAAAGATGGAGCGGACCCAGAGCCCTGGGATTCAGCGAAAATTTACTTCACTTCTTGGTCCACAAATAGCCTGCCAAAAGGAGCCCACACCTCCGTACCCTGCTCGTGAGCCCAATGACTGCTGACAGACTGCATGGCGCGGACCAATCAGAAAATGATACGCTGACTAAAGGGACTTGGGGGCAGAGAAAAGGGAAATATAAGGCCTGCCCCCTCCTGCATTAAAGGAGCCTGTAGCGCCTCACCTAGTGCTTGCTTCTACCCAACTCCCAAGGTCTGTTTGTTGACTCCGCACCTCTTGCCCCCCCTAATCGGCAGGGGACCCAGTCCAGGTCAGGGTCTTCACAGCTGGCCTGAGGAGAACCCACAACACCTGGTGCCTGAACAGGGACCCCTGCCCACATTGTTGGCGACACCCAGAACCTCGGTTTGTTCGGTAAGTAGGCCCCTGGATTTGTTTCTTCGGCTGCTCCAGGGTAAGCGAGTAGCCCCTGCCTCTGTCCCCTCCACCCTGTCTGTCATCTTTATTGTTGGACTAGTTTGTTAGATCAGGGAGGCACACTCTGC
>NW_008332149.1:5247502-5256715 GCF_000622305.1 Nannospalax galili | reverse complement strand
AGTCACCCTCATCTTCTACTTTTGTGGTGAATTCCCCTTCATGAGACCCTCCCACAATGGGCAGTTTACCACCACAATGTAGGGAACCACAAACGGTAGCACTCAAGGTGCTCCTTAAAACCAGAGGGTTGAAAGTGAAACCAAAAGATATCGAACACTTTTGGGATGAAGCCACTAATTTGGCTCCATGGGTCTCCCCTGAAAACATGTGGGACATGTTTTCATGGATGCGGGTCCTCTTCCTGGCCCGAAAAAGGGAGGTTGGGTCAGGGATCACCCCCCCACACATCATTTGTACCAATCCTCCTAGCCATCATTGCTAGCCTTAAATCCTCCTCTCCTGAGGAAGTCATCTTGGCCCACAACAAACACTGCTGGGAGCAATCCAGTGTAGATCTGGCTATTACCTTGACCCCAGACCTCCCAGACCCGGAGGTGGACGCAGCCTCTGTGCCCACTTCCAATAAGGAAGGAGCTCCTTTGCCTCAGAATACTCTCCTAGAGCTACCATGCCCAGAAATTCCCCCGCCCCATTACCCGTGGAAGGAGTTACTCTCTCCCCTGCCCCAGTAACCATCCCGCCCCTTCCCCTGCTAACATGCTCCTCCCTCCTTGACCTCCCTCCTTAAAGCCTCACCTGCCTTTGTCCGCATTTCCAGTTAACGTCAGCCCCAATGCAGTGCAGCGTCCATGGCTGCCCACCCCACTTGCTGACCTTGTTCTTATCCACAAGGCAGCTGAGCAATCGGGCCCTGACTCCCCATATTTCAAACAGATTCTTCGCCAGTGGTCCTTACATTTACAAACCCACTATGATTGGTATTATTTACTAAAGGTAGTCCTAGAACACTCAGTCTTTCTAAACTGGTGAGCAGCCTATGATGATCAGGTTGAAAACCAGGCATGCCTAAATCTCCAATATGGCTTCAACATTATGTTGGACATGCTCACAGGACGTGGACAATATACTGACCCCATCTCCCAGTCTACTATTGGCCTCCATGCCTATTTTCAACAAGTTCTGACTTGGCCTTTAAGGCCCTTAAATGTTGCTCCCCCTGCCCCCCATGACCCACAAGTCTTTTTCCATAATTTGATTCAACAGTCAGGGGAGTCCTTCACAGACTTCCTTACCCATGTCACCGAGGCAGTAGAGTGGAGGGTGGAGTCTGGACCCACCCAAGAGGTGCTTATCAAACAGTTAACTTGGGAGGGACTAAACATCCCTAATGTAATGCTATCTGCCTGTCCCCTGTCTGCAATGATAACATTCACAAATGGGTACTAGAGACTTGGACCCTAGGGCAGGCTCTATTGAGGCTTTGACCGCCTCCTTGGAGACTCTTTTGTCTCAAGGAAACACCACCACTTTGGCGCACGGGAAGGCCAACAAAGGCTTCATAGTGAGACCCTGTCTCAAAACTTACACAACTTTGATTAAGACACCAAGTGATCATATGCATTCACAATGCCAAGAAGTTTTTTTAAGGACATTTTCATTAAAAGCTCATTATTGTGGTTATTGTGTGTTGCATGTGTGTACATGTTCATGTATGTGTGTTCATGTGGATGTACATGCATGTGCACATGCATGTGGAGGCCAGGGGTCAATGTTGGGTGTCTTCCTCTTTTGCACCCACCTTGTTTTTTGAAACAAGTCTCTTACTGAACCTGGCTCTCACCAATTCCTCTAGGTTGACTAGCAAGTTCCAGGGATACTCTCTCCAGTCCCCCAGCTCAGAGGTTACAGACACACAGCACTGCACCCAGCGTTTGACATGGGTGCTAGAGATCTTAACTCAGGTCTTCATGTCCACACAGTTAGTGCTTTACCCACTGTGCCCTCTCCCCAGCACGATGGTCATTATTTTTCTGTGAGACAAGGAAAAGGTGATAAAGACTTTTTTAAAAATCCCCCACAGCTCTGGGACTTTGAGAATAAGACACAGGTGTGAAAAGACAGGGTCCTATAAATAAGGAGTGTTCAACCCAGGCACATTCAAACTATTTAGGGGAGTTCTTTTAAAATTCTCCTGCCTGAACCCCACTTCCAGACCAATTAAAACCAGCATCCTTAAGGACAATGGCCAGACGTCGGTCTGTTTCAAAAGCACCCTGGGTGACTAATGTTCAGCCAGGATACAGAGCCGCCCATGGGGCACATGAGAGTTTGGTCTGAAGGAAAGTGTTGGTGGCTCTTCGCCAGCTTTCTTCTTGAAATAGGAGGGAGTGATGACTCCGGCAGTAAAATCAAAGCTCCGGCCTCACTCCGACAGATTTACACAAGGTTTGGACAGGTCTGTTCTCAACCTTAGTGTTGCAATTAGCAGCTTCTCCTGGCTTTGGTGGCGTGGTGACAGATGGATGAAATGAATACACCATGAGATTAAATAACAAGGAGATGTTATGCCAACAAAATTAACTTGTCCAGCCCCGTTCCTTAGCAACTGCACTATTATCGCAGGTTTCCTTCCCAAGCCTCTGGTCCTTCACACCGCTCCCTTTCATTAATATGTGAGGCAGTTATTTATAACTTTAATGACAAGGAAGGGAAAGCAAGGAATGAGGTGAAAGAAACTTGTAACCACCCTTCAGATCGCATCGGGCCTGTCCCAGACAAACGGAATCCAGTCAGCAACTAGTAAACCGAGGGCTGACTTCAGTTTCTTACAGGTGTAGCTCCTCTGGTTCCCCCCTGCCCCCCGGGCTTCACAAGGTGGGGCTGCCTTTGATGGAAACAGTTCCTTTGCCAATCCAATCAGGGGCTGCCCAGGGAGGCATTGTTTGGGAGTCAGGCCTGAACTCTGGCGTGCAGGACACAGTGTTCTCTGAGGAAAATCACTTTTGTGTAGCAGCTCAGTGCTGGTAATTGGGCTAGTAGTGGGGAGTGTTCTTTCTTAAACTGTCAAGTAGAATTGCTTACCCATTCACTTTACAAATGGAGACATCTGGGGAACAGCAAAAGCTGGAACGCCCTGAGCCTTCCCAGCTGGTCAAACCAAACCCAGGTCCCTGGCCCTGGGGATCAGGCACCACTGAGACCCAGGGTCTGCACAGAAGTTTGGCTTCATGTCCCCTCCTGATGGGATCCAGCCATGCACTAGCCTTTACCTGATGGTCTTTGTTACTGATCACTATGAGCCAGGTAGTATTTTTATTAATTCTTTGAGAATTTTATATGCTGTATTTTGATCATATTCACCCCTAGATCCACCCCCATCCTCCTACTCCCCCCACTTTGTGTATTTTTTTTTTAATTTAATGAGCCATCGATTCCAATTTGTGCTGTCCATATACTTCTGGGTGTGGAGCATTGGTGACCTCCCTGAAGCCACACCCTTAAAGAAACTGACTCTCCTTCCCCAGAAGCCATCAACTGTCTATAGCTCCTCAGTTGTGGTGGGGGCTCTTAAACCCTTTCCCACTCTGTGCTAGAAGATTGACTGGCTTGATCTCCTGCAGGCAACCACAGTGGCTGAGAGTTCAGAAGTGCAGAAATCCTATCATATGCAGAAGACACTGCTTTGCTTAAGTCCTCCTTGACCTCTGACTCTTAGAATTTTTCCACCCTCTCTTCCAAGATGGTCCCTGAGCCTTGAGAAGTCCAGTATTTTTAAAGTCTTTTAATTAATATTTACTTCTGCCTTTCTGGGCCTAAGGTTAAGAATCTGTTCAATTTTACTCTTAGCAGCAAAGGATCTTAATGAGGATTAAGGACTCCATGGGTCTACAAACTGATGTTGTGTAGTGATTTCCTTTGCAGTCAAAACATTCTTCCAGGAGGGAGGAGGGACACTCATGAGACTTAGGAAGTAAACAAATCTCATAAGTTCCAGAAAAAAATGAAACTTACAAGATCCACACGGCCCCTACCCAAGGTTATAGAACCAGGAACTCAAGAGAGAAGACCCTCAGGTCTGCTGAGCTGTTGCAAGTAGAGCAGAGGGCTCCAAAGTCACTGTTCTCCTGAATCGTCATCCAGCCTGGTCAGGCTTTTTAGGGATACAGCTGCCTTTGATTCATCTATGCTCCTGCAAGTAACCCCAATAAACTCATTGGTTCACCAAGATAGACTTTGGTAGAATCGTCACTTTGATCAGCTGTTGTCGGTTCCCAGTCTGGAGTGAGTAGACATTTGTTCACATCATACCAGGATCATTGTCACAGCAACTGGGATCAGAAAATACTTGAACTTAATTTAGGACTTGTTTAAAACTACATTTTGGCACTTCCATTATAAATGTAGGCAAAAATGCAGAGTCATTGGAGATATCAGTGGTTCTGTCACTGGTAAAAAAAAATCACAAATCACTGGACAGGAGACTGCAGTGGTGGCAGGCTCTCAAAGCACCATGTGTGGAGGTCCTTACTTCAGCATTGCATTGAGTGTTGGACCTGCCATTGGGTATTATATTTAGTATATTAATAAACATATATGCTAACACCTCCCAAAGGTGGGTTTTTAATACTCTGGTAACTATTTTTTAAACATGATTGACTTCCTTTGTAGAACTGTGTATTTTATTTTCAACATTTAAAAACATTTTGGGGGGACTCCAGATTCTGGAGCATAATGTACTCCATAATGTACTATTTCTCCTGCTAAGTACATCTGAAAACTGATATTATACATAGAGAAAACATAAGAAAACTCTGAAAGGTAGAAAGAAGGCAGACCAGGTAGGGATCTCAACCCTGGGGAACCATGAGCCCCTACTGTCTCTAGCCAAGCATAGAGACAGAACTGAGAGAGAGAACTCACATAACTGGTCTTCTCCAGCCAAAGACCACAGAAAGCTCTGCCCATGACCACACTAAGGAAAACCAAGTGGGGAGCATAGATTTCCACCAACATGAGTCCCCCAACACTCCCACATGGATAGTGTCAGAGAGAGTCAAAGAGGGAGCAGAATTTTCATTCT
Source organism: Nannospalax galili (assembly GCF_000622305.1). Classification (NCBI taxonomy): domain Eukaryota; kingdom Metazoa; phylum Chordata; class Mammalia; order Rodentia; family Spalacidae; genus Nannospalax; species Nannospalax galili. The sequence continues at coordinate 5,251,793 of NW_008332149.1, read as the reverse complement.
AGCCAGACCTGGTATAGCACTAATTAATCAACTAGGGATGGTCTCCTAAAAAAGAAAAGACAGGAAAATATAAATAATAAATAAGTAAATAAATAATAAATGGTGAATCTTGGAAGAATAGCTTAAAACCCCTAACCCACTATTGGGGCTCATACTATTAACACAAAACACCATAGAGAAAGTAGCTTGAACAGAAATATATTTCTTACAGTCCTGGAGGCTGCTGTCTAAGATAAGGATGCAGCATGATCAGGCTCTGGTGAAGGCCCTCTTTGTCTTCCCATAGTAGAGAAAGCCCTGGAGTTTCTTCCTTTTCTTATGAAGACACTGTTATGATTTATATATAAAGCCCCCCACAAGCTCATGTGTTTAAACACTTGGTGCCTAGTGCTGATCAAGTTCTTGGCACTGTCTTGAGAGATTGTGGAACATCTAGGACATGAGGCTTAGCCGGGAGACATAGGGGAAGATCTTAGAGGGTTATAGCTGGGCTCTGCTTCTGGTCCCATTTTCTTCTTCCAACCTGCTATCATGAAGTAATCAAATGCCTCACATCCCTGCCAAAATGGACTGAGTCACTCCCACCACTGTACTTTCCCTGCCAAGATGGACTGAAACCATGAGGCAAAATCCTGCCTCCCTTGTTTCCATCAGGTGTTTTGCTGCAGCAATAAAAAAGTAACAAATACAGAAAATCGGTACCAAGAAGCAGAGAAATTGCTGTGATAAACCTGACTGTGCAGTTCTTAGGCCTTCAGAATTGGTTTGTATGAGGAATGTGGAAGAGTTTGGAGCACTACACTAAAGAAGCCCTAGAATGCTGTGAGCAGAGCCTAAAAGGCCATTCTGGTGGAAGTTCAAGTCAAAATGACAATGGAAGTTCAGACAACAAATGCTGTGCTTGTGGGTTTCAGATGGGAGCTAGGATTCTCTTGAGAACTGGGTAGAGGTCATTATAGTCCAGCAAAGAATCTGGCTATGTCCTGCCCATGTCCTGAAACTTATGAGTGAGGCGGAGTTCAAAAGTAATGAACTAGTTAATTTGGTGAAGGAAATGTCAAGAATGCATAGCATTCAGGTTGTGGCATGGTTCTTACTGGCCACGTTCAGCCAGATTTATAGCAAAATTCAGAGCAAAAAGGCAGGAAGACATGGAAATGTACAAGTTGATGAAGAAGGGAGCATGAGGACATTTAAGGCTGCAGACCCAGAGGGTGTGGATTAAGTGACTATAATTGTTAAAAAGATTGGCATCATTAAAGAATATATTTTGGACAGCCTGAGAGGGTGGGTTCAGGCCTCTTCCATCGGGGTAGTTGCTTGGAGCTCAGCAGACCGCCAAAGAGTGCAAGGTTCTGGCCTCCCTCTGGCCTCCAACTACCAGAGAGCCTGAGAACCCAGGGGACAGCCTGACAGCTCCCAGATCCTGCCTCCATGTGGTGGTGAGCTTCCCCTAATTGTGCCATACCATCCCCCTACCTGGGATTTTGTGAGACCCCTCCCAAGGCCCCGAGGCAAATCTGCCTTTGATAGGCTAAAGTTGGGATCTCAGCAGACCACCAGAGAGTTCTGGCCCCCCTCTGGCTTCCCTCTGGCATAGGGTTGACAATGGCAATGCATTCTCTGAGAGAGCCTGTATCCTGCCTCCACATGGTGAAGGAAGCCTGAGTATACCTGACTGGAACCTGAATTGAGCTTCTGTGGGAAACCCTCAATAGCTTATCTGAAGCCATCACTTCCCTCCAAAATAAACCTGAGAGAACCTGAACCCTGTACCAACCAGTTTTACATAACCAATAAAGAAAGGACCTAGGCACCTGGATAATACAAACAGAAGCATACTTCAACTTAATTCTCATATCAGAATCATAAACAACAAAAGAAATTCACATGTCAAAACCACAACGAAAGAATAATAAAATGGAGAGCCAAAACACTATGTCCTCAGCAAAGCTCACCAATCCTGTAGAAGAGTTCTACCAGGAGAACCCCCTAGAGATAACCCAGGACACTGAATTTAAAAGAACAATCATAAACATGATCAAGGAATTCAATGAATTTAAAGAACACATGAAAAAACAAATCAAAGAGCTAAAAGAAGATAAGGATAAACATCTGAATGAATTCACAAAAGAGAAACATTGAAGAAAACGTAGGCAGAAATGAAGAAGGAAGTGCAAAACTCAATAAGTCAACTTGAAACAACAGGGGAAAGACTCACCTCTAGAATGAATGAAATGGAAAACAGAATATCAACACTGGAGGATAAAGGTGAAGAACTGGACCACTCAAGAAAAGAGTATGGAAAATTTTTAAAAACACAGGAATGGAATATGCAAGAGATGTGAGACACCATGAAAAGACCAAATCTACAGATCATAGGAATAGAAGAAGGAGAAGAATTTCAGGTTAATGGTGTTGACCAGATCTTAAACAAGATTGTAGAAGAGAATTTCCCAAAATTAAGGAAAAACATCCCTATACAAATACAGGAAGCACATAGAACACCAAATAGACAGGGTCAGAAAAGAAACTCCCTATGACATATCATAGTAAAAACACTAAATGTACAGAACAAAGAGAGAATACTGAAAGCAGCAAAAGAAAAACAACAAGTCACATACAAAGGAAAGCCCATCAGAATTACAGCTGACTTATCAATGCAAACTATGAAAGCCTGGACCAAGGTATTTCCAGTTCTACAGGACAATACATGCCAGCCCATAATGCTATACCCAGCAAAAATGTCTATTATACTTGAGGGAGAAAGAAAAATCTTCCATGACATAAATAGCCTGAAAGAATGCATATCCACAAAACCAGCCCTTCAAAGAACTTGAAGCAATACAGAGAGCAGAGAGAGAAACAACCATACCTTGTGGCAACAAAAGAAAATAAAGATATAATCTAGGAAACACAAAATTACACAGTGAACACAAACAGCAATCAAAATGACAGCAAACAATACATACCTTTCAATAATAACCTTAAATATCAATGGACTGAACGCTCCAGTCAAAAGACACAGGCTAAGGAAATGGAATAAGAAACAAAATCCATCTCTTTGCTGTCTTCAAGAAACCCATCTCACCATCAAGGACAGGCACTACTTTAAGGTAAAAGGATGGAAAAGCAGAGCTCTGTGAGTTTGAGGCTAGCCTGGTCTCCATAGTGAATCCAGGAAAGCTGGGGCTGTAGGGAGACCTTGTCTCAAAAAGACACAAAAACAAAAACAAAAAATACAACATTACAAGACCTTAAGACACAGATTAACTCCAACTCAGCAATAATAGGGGACTTTAATACCCCACTGTCTCCATTAGACAGGTCAGCTGGACGAAGAATAGAGAGACATCTGAATTAAATGATACCATACATCAAATGGACCTAATAATCTTTCAATTATTCCACCCAAACACCAAAGAATACACCTTCTACTCAGCACCTCATGGAACTTTTTCAAAAACTGACCACATACTGGGCCACAAAACAAACCCCAACAAATACAAAAATACTGAAATAATTCCATGCATTCTACTGGACCACAAAGCAATAAGGCTCAAAATCAACACTGGATGAAGCTCTAGTCACGACATGAACTTGTGGCGATTAAAAAACACACTCCTAAACAATGAGTGGGTCAAAGGAGAAATCAAGAAAGAAAGAAAAGAATTCCTGGAATTCAATGAAAGGGACAATACAACACAACACAACCTCTGGGACACATTAAAAGCAGTCCTAAGAGGGAAGTTTATAGTTCTAAGTACCTACATTAAAAAATTAGAAAGAGCCCAAATAAATGACCTAACACTGCAACAAGGGGAAACATCACACGAGACAGCAGAAAGATACAGAACATTATAAGGGAATACTTTAAAAACCTATATGCTACTAAGTTTGAAAACCTAAAAGAAAAACCAAAAGAAAGAAAGAGCAAATCCAAATCAACAAAATCAGAGATGAGAAAGGAAAAATCACAACAGACACCCAAAAGATCCAAACCATTTTAAGGGAATATTTTATAAACCTATATGCAAATAAATCTGAAAGTCTAAAGAAATGGATGGATATCTGAAATCATGGGAACCTCCAAAGTTAAATCAAGAAGTTCAAACAGACCTGTAACATATAAGGAAATTGAAACAGTAATACAAAGCCTCCCAAATAAAAAAAGCCCAGGCCCAGATGGATTTACAGCAGAATTCTACCAGACATTTAAAGAAAACCTCCAACCAATACTACTTAAATTATTCAAAAAGATAGAAATGGAGGGAGAACTTTCAAATTCCTT
>NW_008332149.1:5228065-5247024 GCF_000622305.1 Nannospalax galili | reverse complement strand
ATGAAACAAGAGAAGGAAATTAAAGGAATACTAATTGGAAAAGAAGAGGTCAAATTTTCCTTTTTTTGCAGATGATATGATACTATACCTAAGAGATCCCAAAAGTTCCACCAGAAAACTCCTAGAACTGATCAACACTTTCAGTATGGTGGCAGGTTATAAAATCAATCTAAAAAAAATCAGTAGCTTTTCTATATACCAATAACAAGCAATTGGAGAAAGAATACAGGGAAATGCTCCCTTTTGCAATTGATGCAAAAAAAATTAAAATATCTTGGAATAAATCTGATGAAAGATGCCAAAGATCTCTACAATGAACAATTTAAATCATTAAAGAAAGAGATTGAGGAAGACACCAGGAGATAGAAGGGCCTCCCGTGTTCATGGATTGGAAGAATTAATATTGTTAAAATGACCATCCTACCAAAAGCAATATATAGATTCAATGCAATCCCAATCAAAATCCCCATGACATACTTCACAGAATTAGAAAAATGCATCTTTAAATTCATACGGAGTCACAAAAGACCCTGGATAGCCAAAGCAACCCTGAGCACAAAAAGCAATGCTGGGGGCATTACTATACTATATCACAAAGTATACTACCAAGCCATAGTCATAAAAACAGCATGGTACTGGTGCAAAAACAGACACATAGATCAATGGAACATCATTGATGATCCAAACCTGAGCACATGCAAACCCTGAAACTATTAGAAGAAAATATTGGCAGATATAGGTGTAGGAAAGGATTTTCTAAATCAGACAGAAGTTGCTCAGGAATTAAATCAGCAATCAACGAGTGAGACTTCATTAATCTAAAACGCTTCTGTACAGCAAAAGAAACAATCAAAAAAGCAAAGAAGAAAACCCACAGAATGGGAAAAAATCTTCACCAGTGACACATCTGACAAAAGTTTAACACCTAGAATATATAAAGAACTCGAAAAACCAAGAATTGAGAAACCAAATGACCCAATTAAAAGATGGGCTAAAGATCTAAACAGAGAGTTCTCAAGGGAAGAAATAAAGATGGCTAAGAAACATCTCAAAAAGTGTTCGACATCATTAGTAATTAGGGCAATGCAAATTAGAACCACCCTAAGGTATCACCTTACACCAATCAGACTGGCTAAGATCAAGAGAACAAATGATAACAAAAGCTGGTGAGGATGTGCAGAAAGGGGAACGCTCATTCCCTGCTGGTGGGATTGCAAATTCGTGCAGCCCCTATAGAAAACAGTGTAGAGAACTCTTAAAAAACTAAAAATGAACCTACTGTAGGACCTGGTTATACCACTCCGTGGGATATACCCAAAGGACTCATCCTACTGTAGAGACACTTGTACAACCATGTTTGTTGCTGCTCATTTCACAATAGCTAAGAGATGGAAGCAACCTAAGTGTCCCTCAATGAATGGTTAACAAAAATGTGGTATATTTATACAATGGAGTTCTACTCTTCAGTAAAAAAAGATAAAATAATGAAATTTGCAGGTAAATGGATGGATCTAGAAACTGTTATACTAAGTAAAATAACACAGATTCAGAAAAATAAATGACATATGTTCTCCCTCATAAGTGGCTCCTAGCACAAAATCCTTTTAAATTCCAGGTTCTTTTAATAAGATGATGGTATACAGCAGTCCCTTCTGCATGAAATAACTACCATCATCACAACTTCGGCTGAGCCTGATCACTAAACATAGTCACAATGGGCTTGTTGACGGTTGTGCTCATTCATTAAAGGAGAGCCATGCAGTGTCACTGGACCCTCACCTGAGTATCCAGCCATTCTTCTGAGCCAACTAGTTCAGCCTCGGAAGACAAAAGAAATATGAGGAAGAACCCATGGAGGAATGCTTTTGGAAGCATTTGAAAATTGCCCTGTTCTGACTTTTTTCTAGTTCCCTGTCTAGAACTTTTAATGCTAATTACTCTTGTCTTTACTTCTCCTTCACATCTCCCATTCATGATTCAAGGACTTTTTTTGCCCCTTAAGAGATAAAAGTTATGCAGTTTGTGAGTCTTTTAGATAGACCCACTGAAGGGGTACTCCAATTGCCTCATTCTGCATCCCTGTTCATCATGGAAGAAGCCAGAGTGGTCTTTGTCCCTATTCCCAATTGGCAATTTGGGTAACCCCTTCAGAGGATGGCATGATAAGAACAGGAGGTAGGGACTGGCTAGGCAGTTAGGGTAAAAAGACCCCAAAAAATGTAGCCAATTTCTTGGCTAAAAGTCAAAATGTCCTTGGGCCTGTTAGCAACATACTCTATTCCAAGGCCAAAAATGTCAAAAGTATTTGGGAGCTTGTGTCTAATCCTTAAAAGAGTTTAGGGTTACCTCTTCAGAGGGGGGAATGTTGCAGGGGAGGGAGTGGACATGGATTTGATCAAGACACCTTATATGCATGTATGAAATTCTCAATAAAGTTTTTGTAAAAATTTTTTTAAAGAATATTTTTCAGCTAATTTTATATGACTAATATTATTCTGATACTAAAATCAGACAAAGACAGTACAATTTTTTTAAGTAGAGACCAGCATCCTTTGTGAATACAGATTCAAAAATTTGACCTAGTGGTGTTTATTCCCAGGATATAAATCTGATTTAATGCTTGAAAATCAGTTAATCAGTGTTTGTCACTGTTTCATACAAGGAAAAAAAATCATCATCATATCATTTTATACATACAAGCACTGAATAAAATTCAAACTTGTTTAGACTAATTGCTCTCATGAATGTAAGAACAGAAGGAAAGTCCTTGAACTTGACATAAAGCATCTATAGCCAACATCAGGGAACAAGGCGAGGATGCCCTTAGCACTGTTATTCAGTATTGGGGTAGAGTTTCCAGATAAGGCAATAAGGAAGTAATCAGTAACAAAAGTTTCACAGGGCCAATAAGGTGACTCAGAGGGTGAAGGCGCTTACTGCCAAACCTGATGACCTGAGTTCAATCCCTGGGACCCACATGGTGGAAGGAGAAAATTAACTCCTGCAAGTTATCCTCTGACCTCCACATGTGCACACACTAAATAAGCAAATAAATAAATAAAATGTAATAAGAATGTTGTTACATAGATAGAAAGGAAGAATTAGAACTATTCACATTAACAAACAACATGATCATCTGTATATAATATGACAGAAACAACTCCACTAAAATTAAAATAAAAACTCTTAGAACTAAATGAGTTTCACAAGTAATACATAAAAGATAAACAAAAATCAATTATAGTTCTATATATTAACATTGAACACATAAATACAGGAATTAAAAATAGAGGCTGAAGAGATAACCCAGCAGTTAAGAGCACTGACTGCTCTTGCAGAGGACACGGATTCGATTCCCAGCCCCTACATGGTAGCTAACAACCATCTGTAGCTCCAGTTCCAGGGGAGCCAACTGTCTCTTCTGATCTCCACACAGGAGCACTTACTTAGACACATATAGGCAATACACTCATACACATAAAATAAAAGTAATAAATAAATAAAATATTTTTTAAAAATAAATTAAAATTAAACTCCGTTTATGATAGCACAAAAAAGAAATATTTAGGCAAAGGATTTTGTGATGATTAGTTTTGACAATCTAGAATTACCTGGGAAGAGAATATCAGTGAGAGATTGTCCTGAACAGGTTGGCCTGGGGGCATGTCTGGGGGATGGGGTATCTTGATTATGTTAATTGAGGTGCAAAGACTCACCCCAGAGGGGGACCATTCCCTATGCAGGAGACCCTGGAGTGCACAAGAGTGGAGCAGGTCAGCTGAGCACAAAACGCATGCATTCTCTGCTCCTGGTCATGGATGCGATGTGACCAGCTTCCTCAGTCTTCTGTCACTGTGACTTCCCATTATGATGAGCCTTGCCTTTGAACTGTGAGCTGAAATAAGTCCTTTCTCCCCTAAGCTGCTTGTGTTAGGGTTTTTTAATCACAGCGACCAGAAACAACATTAAGCTACATTTGTAAGCCTGGTATGCTGAAAACTACCAATGAGAGAAATAAAAGGTCTAAATAAATAGACCCACTATGTTCATGGAAGGCATGGCATCATAGAGCTGCCAATCTTCTGCTTTTCCAATATATCAACAGTATAGAAAGATTTTTTAAAGTTTATTATTTGAATGTTTCAATATATTTGCTTTTTTTAGGAGAGAGAAGTAAATCTCGATCCTAGGACTGGAGAGAGGATTCAGTGGTTAAGAGCACTGGCTACTTTTGCAGAGGACCTGGGTTCACTTCCCAGCACATGGTGGCTAACAATTATCCACAACACCAATTCCAGGAGATTCGTGCATCTTCTGGCCTCTATGGACATTGTACACATGGATGCACTTACACACGTGCCGGCAAAACACTCATATACATAAACAAAAATAAATAACGGAATAAAGCTCCACTGTTTGCGCCCTTTCACGTCCACACTTACAGTGAAGAAGGTGTGGGAATAGGGAACCCTAACAGTTGGTTTTCTCTTGAATTTTCTAAAATGATAGAAGAGGAATCTGAAGAAAAATCATCTTTATTTTTTTAATTTTATTTATTATTTTTATTTTATGTGCATGGTGTATTGCTTGCATGTAGGTAAGTGCACCGTGTCGTGCAATACCCACAGAGGTCAGAAGAAGCTGTTGGATCCCCTGGAACTGGAGTTACAGACAGTTGTTAGCTGCCATGTGGGTGCTGGGATTCTAACCCAGGTCTTCTGCAAGAACAACCAGTGTTCTTAACCACTGAGCCATCTCTCCAGCCCCAAGTCTCTTTATTTTAAAAAGCACACAAGTGTGTTGTGCACTGTGATGTGTCACTCAAATCTGCCTCAAGGCAATGACAATGGAAGTGATACCAGGAGATGGTATCATCTTTCAGGCTCTTCCAAGGACTGCAATAGTGGAAGACTGACTTCTCCATAGTCCTGTTCCTTCTAGGACAGCCTGTATCCATCGACTGATTAGTGTCAGAGAATAAAGACCCAATGCCCTGGCCTGGCTCAGGATAAAACTGAAGGGGCATCCTGGGTTCAGAGTGTAAGAAATGGGTCTGAGGGTCTCAAGAAAATGACCCCACAGTTCAAAATATTTTGGCAAGGCAAGAAGTTTTACTTCTACAGAACGGTGCATAGCCATGCTAAATCAAGCAAGCAAACACATCCAGCAGGAGGACCACTGGGTTTTTATTCCTAAGGCAAAGGGATCCTGTGCCCCTCTCTCAGTGGTCAGAGCTTAGCCTCACATTTTTACATAGTTAACTAATACAGAGAAGTGGAGTTTCTAGGGAGAAACGAAACAAGTATATATTTTTCATTTCAAAAAGTGCTGACCTTGGGTGAATTTGAATTTCTACCAAATTCTGGCTTCTTTACAATTTTTTAGAGGGAGTTTTGTCTTAACACTTTGATAGAAAAGACAGTACATTTTTGTTTACATGTCCTACAAGAGTAACTTGGACCAGCTGTAGCCTCAGCAGGCATTGATGGTAGCCACCTCCTCTCTGCACCCTGTCCTGTCCTCCAACCTCCACCCAAGGCCCTTTTATAGACATCGATCCAAGATCTCTCACACATCCTGCAGGCTAACCTCCAATCTGCTTTCTGGGTACCACAAGTTGCAACCATTGATGCCAAGAATGGTCCAAGAAAGCAAAACACCGAGTCAGAATTACTTGGCTGAGCTGCGGACCCCATCAATAGCAGTAGATGATGCTCAGATAGTTTTTGGCTCAGGTGGCAGTGTGTCTCGCAAACTGTACTTGGTGGCATAGGAGCGGCAAGCTGGTGAAAGAGGATGCACTAGATGGTACAAGTTACAAGGTACTCAAGAAATACAGAGGAATTTATGTCTAAGAAGATACTGGAGGGCAGTCAACTGTGACTAACCTTGGCTATGGCCTTTTTTAAAAGTTCAGAAGGGCTGGGGAGATAGCTTAGCAGTTAAGAGCACATGCTACTCTTGCAGAGAATCTATGAGTTGTTTTTAGCACCCACAGGACAGTTCACACCCACCAGCTCCAGATCCCAAGGATCTGATGCTCTCCTCTGGTCTCTAAGGGCACCTGCACTCATGTGCACATAAGCACAACAGACACACAATTGCACATAAACTATTTTTTAAAATAGTCCAGAAGTCTGAGAGTGATCAGTTTATAATTTAAAGCCATTATACAAAAGTCATAGGGTTTTCTTGGGAGAATGTAAGTTTCTGATCTGTGGCCAAAGAGGAGAGAAAGTTGAGGACCAAACCCAGAACTTACTTGTAAAAGTTGCTGTATTGTTTGCTTTGCTTGTCGTTATCACAGAATTCCTGACATCAGTAACTTAAGGGACAAGAGGTTTATTTTGGCTCCCAGTTCAGGAGGTAGAGCCCAGCCCACTAGGGAAAGCATAGCTATGGGACCAACTCCTGCCCACGACATGAGAAGCGTGAGGCTGCCTGCACACGTCTAAGTTGATCAGGAAGCAGAGGAAAGAGTTGCTGATGTGCAGGTGGTTTTCTCCTTGTCTGCTTTCTCCTCAGCCTGGGAACCCAGCCCATGGGTTGGTGTGTGTGTGTGTCTTTTCCCTCAGTTAATCCTCTCCAGAAGTGCTCTTCCAGCATGCTTCAACATGTGCAATGCCCCAAGAGTTTCTTGACCCAATCAAGTTAAAGACCAAAATTAACCATCACAGTCACCAAGCCTCTAGCTAAGCATGTTTATCATGGCCCTGTTATAGACAGGGTGACAGTCTATAAAGTTCTAGCCACATCTGACTCACAGGAGCACTGGTTCCGTCGTCTTATCTAATGTCCATTTTTGTGGTTCCCAAACAACCAGAATGAACTCACTTGATGGTATGACCTCACACTGGTTAAATCAAGCACAACGCGGTAATCCTGAGGGAACCACATACAACAGAGCCACCTTTAAAGACTCAGTGTAGACATTGGGTTATCTACTATCTCCATTTTATTCATCAGTTTGAGCCTAACAAAACCCAGATGGATACTGGGAGGTGGCGTTGGAACATAGCTGACAACCAAATATACCGAGGCTTGCCCTGGCAGTGCTGTGGTGGGTAATATCTTTGGTATAATAGATCAGTGTGGCCCTGATGTAGCAGGCAAATGCACCCTTCTCCATCCTGATTAGAATAAAAGAGCCTGAACCAGTGCGTATCCAGGACACATCGATAGCCTTGAACCAGCCTGTAAGACTCCTGCTGTCCAGAATAGCAGGGTCCAAAGAGGCCGACCTGGTTGTTTTCCCCTTGGCCAGAGAACTGGATTCTATTCCCAAAGCTGTTTGGGGTTTCAAGAGTCTAAAACCAGGCAAGAAGAGCTAATTGCCCCCAAAGAGAGCATGGCATTGGAAATGGAATGGCCGGCCCCAAACGCAAACACCCTAGAATAACTCCCTCATTCATTCACACATTCATCCACTTACTATTTTGGACACTGACTGGGATCTTTAGGAAGTGGGAAGGATGAGCTGTGGGTTCTGTCTCCACAGAGTTACAACTGCCTTGGAATCTGAGGACATGAAAACCCTGACCAAACCCTAGAGGATTCAAACATGGGCCCACAGACTGGGAGTAACCCAGCTCCACCAGATAGCACCCTTCCTGACATTTTAAGCTTGATTTAGGAACAGAGGGTAAAAGAAAGCAGCATCCATTCTTCCCACAAGGCTGCACACCAGCCACACCTTCTTCAAGCTCATTGTTGGAACCCTCTGGTGAGAGAAACTCACTTCTCAGCACTTAAATGTGTTTGCACTGATCACACAGAGTACCACTCATCTCTTAAAGGTTACTGACAAGTTAAGACAAAATAATAAACCCCAGACATAACTCTTGCCTACCGGGAGGTTAGTATACATGACTCCCCTGACTCCCTCTCCTTTCTCTTCTCCAAGAATTCCTCAGGATGCAGGATGCAAGTCAACATCCTTATCTTAAAGCTTCACTTAGAACTGAGTCCTCTTACCTGAAGACATTGGAAAAGCTGTGTGTGTATGTGCTCTCTCTCTCTCTCTCTCTCTCTCTCTCTCTCTCTCTCTCATTCTCGTTCCCTTCTTGCTGGCTACTTTCTTTTTTAAAAAAATATTTTACTTATTTTTATTTTATGTGTATGTGTGTATTGTCTGCATATAGATAAGTGCACCTGTGTCATGCAATGCCCATGGAAGTCAGAAGAGGCTGTTGGATCCCCTGAGACTGGAGAACAGACAGTTGTTAGCTGCCATGTGGGTGCTGGGATTCGAACCTGGGTCTTCTGCAAGAACAACCAGTGCTCTTAACCGCTGAGCCATCTGTCCATTCCCCCCCCCTTTTTTTTTAGAGTGAATAGAAGTTTTATTTTCATTTTTGCAGATAAAAAATGAAGAGCCATAACAGTTAACTCACTAGTTTGTCAATTCATTTGTTCTTTCAGCAACTTTAAAAAAAGTTTTTTTAAGTCTTTTTGAGATAGGGTCTCCCGTAGCCCCAGCTGGCCTAGAACTCACTATGTAAACCAGGCCTGTCTTGAACTCTCAGAGATCTGCCCGCCTCTGCCTCCCAAGTGCTGGGATTAAAGGTGTGCACCACCATGCCCAGCTTTTCAGCAACTTTTTTTTTTAACTTTTACAAAAACTTTATTGAGAAATTCACACATGCATATAAGGTGTTTTGATCAAATCCATGCCCACTCCCTCCCCTGACAGAAAGTTTTAAAGCAGCTGATAACAGAACTTTTTGGCCTTTCTCTGAAGCCATGAGACTCCTGTGAGAGATGCCCTATACTTTGAGGAAAGGAACATGCTTCTCTCTGAAGACACAGGGGTGTGGAGGATCTGAGCCTTTGGCTGTTCCTTGAGTTATTGTCACACTCTCTTTGCTCTTTGAGACTTCTGCTTGCTCCTTTACCAAACAGCATAAAATACACAGATTTCCCTGTCTCTCAATCTTCATGTCTTTATGAATTTTCCCACATCATATAAACAGCCCCATTTTTTAAAAAATAATTTTTATTTATTATTTTTATATTTTTACATGTATGTGTATATTGCCTGCATATAGATAAGTGCACCTGTGTCATGCAATGCCCTCGGAGGATAGAAGTGGCTGTCGGATCCCCTGGAACTGTAGTCATGAACAGTTGTTAGCTGCCATGTGGGTGCTGGGATTCAAACCCAGGTCTTCTGCAAGAACATTCAGTGTTCTTAACCACTAAGCCATCTCTCCAGCCCTCTACTTTCTTCTTAGTGGTGACTGAATGAGTCTGGTCCTGCAGGAAGGCACAGCAGCAAACTGTAAAAATGAATACATCACTTGGTTTTCTCTGTCTTCATTAAACTTTTATGTATTATTTGGTTTTTTAAAAATATTTTATTTAGGGGCTGGAGAGATGGCTCAGCAGTTAAGAGCACTGACTGCTTTTGCAGAGGACCCAGGTTCAATTCCCAGCACCCACATGGCAGCTACAAACCGTCCTTAACTCCAGTTCCAGGGGAATCCAAAGCTCTCTTCTGACCTCTGCAGCATTGCACAACATGGGTGCACTCACATACATGCAGGAAATACACTTATACACATAAAATAAAAATAATGAAATTTATTTTTTGAAAAAAAATATTATCTTTATTATTTGTGTTTGAGTGTATTGCTTGCATGTACATACACCCATGTCATGCAGTGCCCAAAAAGGCCAGAAGAGGGCATTGGATCCCCTGGAACTGGAGTTATGGATGGTTGTTAGCCACCATGTGGGTGCTGGGAATTGAACATGCATCCTCTGCAAGAGCAGCCATTGCTCTGACCTTCTGAGCCATCTCTCCAGCCCTTTATTTGGTTTTTTAACATGAGGTTAATAATATATAAAATCAGAAAAAGAATAAATCCAAGAGCTGAAGCAAAAGCACTGTTTGCTCGCTGACACAGACTTTGTGCCCTGGTAAGCCCCACCTCTCTCATTACCACCTGATCTACTACAAAAAGGAATCAGATCAGGTGCTGCTTCCAGATCCTTCTGAGGATCTCAGACTCCAAGTACATTTCAGGGCCTCTCTCTCACTGGAGAAGGGTGTTTCATTTTGTAGCTGTACCAACCAGAGGGAAGATCTCAGGCAGGCATGTCCAATCTGCAGCCCTGATGTAGGTAAGGATAGCTATGAACACAGACAACACAAAATCACACACTTACTTAAAATATTATGCTTATTTGTTTATTATTATTTTGTATATGAATGTTTTGCCTGCACGTATATAAATGCATCTATGCATTCAATGTCCACAGAGGCCAGAAGAGGGCATTGGATATCCTAGAACTGGAGCTACAGATGGTTGTTAGCCACCATGTGGGGGCTGGGAACCGAACCCGGATCCTCTGCAAGTGTGGTTAGCGTTCTTTACTGCTAGTCATCTCTCCAGCCCCCAAACATAATATTTTTTGAGATTTTTTTTTCTTCAGCATGAATTTAACATGCCACAACATCATGTTGCAATGTCAAAAGATGGACAAGAGTCTTGTCCAAAGCCCAGATGGCATAGCTGCAGTCAAGAGTCTATAATGTGAGCAGTGCTTGCCTTGGCCAGAGGGATAACCCACATTGAAATGCGGATTCTGCCTCATTTCTGTGGAGTGTGAGGCTGTGTCTGACCCTCCTAGGACTCATTCTACTCACTGTATGTATACAGGAGTTGGCCTGTCTGCCACAGCCTTGGTTCACATCTCTGGGAACATGTGC
The DNA here is from genome assembly GCF_000622305.1 of Nannospalax galili. Lineage (NCBI taxonomy): Eukaryota > Metazoa > Chordata > Mammalia > Rodentia > Spalacidae > Nannospalax > Nannospalax galili. The sequence goes on along the minus strand of NW_008332149.1, from coordinate 5,236,310 downwards.
TCAGCCCAAGGAGATGAACATTCAACCTTGAGAACTCAAGGAACTATAGGAACTCAAAGCCAAATCACCTTTAATGAATAAACCCATGAAGACTCACATACTAACAGCCTTCACAATGGGTCTGAGAAAGCAGCAGGTGACACATTTATCAGGTTCTTTCTTTTCTTAGGTGCCGGACAACCTGATTTCTATTCAGGCTACAGCAGCTGCCCCAGAAGATCATTACCTCTGATTACCATAATGAGCACCTGAGCGGTAGCAGCCTGATAAATGACTGCTGCCCGTTGTGTATTTCATAGGGCATTCATTCAAGCAGCTGAGTGTCCTCTCACCTTCCATTCAAGTGGAAAATAACCAGTATCAAAGTCAGAAAGATAAGAATGTTTGCCTCGGGTGCTTCCACAAAGGGCCTAGGTTTGTTTGGGAGACCCACTGCAGATTCTGTAACACAGGATGGGAGGCCACATGAGAAAAGTTAAGCTGTTCTGGCTGGGGTGTATCTTGCAGTCACTTGCCAGTCACCAGACTTGTGAAGAGGTCACTCAAGATGTTTAGCCCTAGCCAGTCCACAGGCAGACAGAACTCAGTGGAGCCAGCCAGACAAGGACAGCCTGGCTGACCTAACAGAAATATGAGAAATGATTATTTCTGCTGTTTTCTTATTTTTTATTAATTTATTGTGTGTACATGAGTGGCCGGGATGGGGACACACATGCCCCAATGTCTGTGTTGAAGTCAAAGGACTATTTTGTAGACTTAGCTCTCCTACCATGGGGCTCAAGAGATCAAACTTGAGTCACCAGGCTTGTGTGCAGCAAGTATCTTACCTGCCGAGCCATCTTGATGGCTGTTCTAGTTTGTTTCTTCATTACTGTGATGAAACACTCTGCCCACCACTACCAACTTGGAGACGAAAGGGTTTATTTATCTTATATCTCCCAGGTCACAGTTCATCAGGGAGCCCAAGGTAGGAACTCAGGGCAGGAACCTGGAAGCAAGAGCTGGAGCACAGGCCACAGAGGAACTCTGCTTACTGGCTTGCTCCCCTGGCTCCTGCTCAGCCTGCTTTCTTATACAACACAGGCCCACCTGCCCAGGGGTCGCACCACTCACAATGGGCTGGGCCCTCCCACATCACTCAACAATCAAGAAGATGCCCCACAGACATGATCACAGGCCAGTCCAACAGAGGTAAGTCCCCAATTGAGGCTCCATCAACCCAGGTGTGTCAAGTTGACACTAAAGCTATCTAGCACAATGGCCCTATATGTGCTATTTTAAGCCACTATGTTTTGGGGGCTGTTTGTTACACAGCATATGGCAAACTTTCAATAAAAATGTAGTGATAGTTAGTATTGCTATTTCTTGTCTTTTCTACCATGTCCAATGTGTGGTACATGGCAATATGAAAGGGGGTTCTGGAACCAGTTAGGGTTATTCACATCCTGGTGCTGCTCATTGAACTGGGGAAATTACTTCCCTGGGCTTAGGTTTCTTCATTTGTAAAACTAGGATGCCTATGTCAGCACTGCAGAGGCTGTATGGATATTGGAGATGAGAGAGTGTAGCTTAGAACAAGAATCTCGGGAAAGGATGCTTATGTGCCACCCTCATACTGCACCAGGTGCACAAAGGGACAGCAGGACCCTGAGCCCCCTACCACTCTACCAGGTCTCCAAGGCTGTTCCTCTAAAAGAGCAGCAGCACTCTTAACCACTCACCCATCTCTCCAGCCCCCCAAATACCATTTTTTAAATTGATTTTTTATGTGTACAAGTGCTATGCCTGCATGTGTATAGTAAGTGCACTCGTGTTGTGCAGCGCATGCAAAGGACAGAAGAGGGCGGGGGAATCCCCTGGAACTAGAGTAATGGATGGTTGTTAGCCACTACATCGGTGCTGAGATTCAAACCCAGGTCTTCTGCAAGAACAGTCAGTGTTCTTAACCACTAAGCCATCTCTCCAGCCCACCACACATCATTTTTTAAATGTATAGAGATCCACACCAAGATATCCTAACCTAGTAGGTCTCAGGTAGGGCTGAGAAATTTTATTTCCCAAAGTCATATCAGTGTAGCTGGTGCCCTTCTGTACCCTCAGCTAATGGCACCTTCTCTTTGGAAGCAGGTCACTTAACTCCCTTGTTTTGCAGGCTATGCATGGTGGCGCATGCTTTTAATATCAGCACTTGGGAGGCAGAGGTAGGCAGATGCCTGTGGAAATGAGGCCAGCCTGGTCTACAAAGATAGTTCCAAGCCAGCTGGGGCTATAGGGAGACCCTGTCTCAAAAACAAAGAAAGAAGAGGGGGTGTGGCCCCCAATTTCACCACTGTGTGACAAAAGGCAGTCCTAACACAAAAATCAGGAAGGAAGTTTAGACCATAGTGGGGGTGCTTACAGAGAGGACACTGGAGAAGTAACAGGCCTTCCTCTGGCAAGGAACAGGTGAGGACTAGAAGACCACTCTCTTGGGCCAGCCTGGCTGGTTACAGGGAAGAGCTGTGGCTGCCAGCAGCAGTGGCAAAGGGCAAGTGTGGAGGGTCCCTGGCCAGTCCTTCTAACCTAATGCTCAGTGGACAGGACCTGGGTGAGAATACTGCCCCCATTGATAGCACAGTACCTGGATTGCCGCTTCCCTTGTTCCACCCAACCTCCCAGATGGTACTGTGTAATTGTTCCCTGGGAAGATGGGCAGAAATACCTATTCGCCCCGGGTATGCCACCAACAAATCAAAGAAACTTCCACCCACCCAATCCAGCTTAGTGAGCTAATGAGTTTAGCAGGTGACTTACAGGAGTCGGGGTGACTCAGGCAGTTGCATCAGCTAAAAGCCCAGTCACAGCATGGGTGATGGCTCACAGAAGCTGCATCCCTGAAGTCCTTCCCCTTCAGTCAACGTCCCCTCTCCTATATACACCAGGACTCGGTGAGCAGCAATAGACCAGCAGCTGGAATCACAGCTGAGGATCTGATGACCTTCCCCTGCCCCCACTCCTCCTACCGGAGACTGTCAATAGTCCCAGTCTTGTGAGGTTCGCCTGTGGGCAATCACAGGTGCTCTGGTTTCAAGACAGCAACAGCCATGCACTACCCAGAGTTCTGCTTTTCACGGGAACAACACTTGCCCAAATTAACCCTGGCATCCCAGTGAGCTCAGACAGATCCGTTCATTCAACACAACACATGTGAAGTACCAGGCCCCACACTGGACTCAGGATGTTTGGTGAACTACCCAGATGTGGCCTATGCAGGTTGCATGCTGCAGAGGCCCCAGGTGTGTCACACCACTGTGACATGTTAATGTCTTGTTTGGTTTCTCATTCTGGGATAAATCACTCATACTAAAAGCATCTTGGGGAGGAAAGGGGTTATTGCATCTTATTCTTCCAAATGACAGTCCATCACTGAGGAAAGCCACGGTAGAGACCACCTGCCCAAGGGGGGCACCACCCACAGTGGGCTGGACCCTCTCAATCACTCAAGAATCAAGAAAATGCCTCACAGACATACCTACAAGGCAATCCCACAGAGGGAATTTCTCAACTGAGGTTCCCTCTCTCCAGGTATGTCAAGTTGACAACTAAATATCCAGCATAGCTAGGAAAAGCAAGCGAGAGCTGAACCAGGGAAGGAGAGGCCAAGCCACTGTACATGAGGCAATTAGGGCTGTCTTCAGTCTTCTCCAAGATGGTGACATGGCCACTAAGACCTGGAGGAAGGATCTTTCCATTCAGGAGCGGAGCCAGGCAGAGAGCACCACCATAGGAAACAGAGTGTTCTCGTAGACTGTTCTAGGAGTGCCTGGCCAAAGTTAAGACAGACTGAGCTACCCACAGTTCCTTAGAGCCATTGAGCTATAGATTCCTATGTGTATTAGTTATTTTTCTTGTTGCTGTGACAGAATACTTAACAAAAGCAACTAAAGGAGAAAAAGCTTTCTTTTGGCTCTCAGTTTAACATCATACACGCATTATGGCAGGGAAGGTGTGTTGCCGGGAGTGTAAGGCAGTTGGTCACATTGTATCCACTGTCAGGAAGAAGGAAGCTATAGATTCCTATGTGTATTAGTTATTTTTCTTGTTGCTGTGACAGAATACTTAACAAAAGCAACTAAAGGAGAAAAAGCTTTCTTTTGGCTCTCAGTTTAACATCATACACGCATTATGGCAGGGACGGTGTGTTGCCAGGAGTGTAAGGCAGTTGGTCACATTGTATCCACTGTCAGGAAGAAGGAAGAGACAATGGGGATCGTCAGCTTGCTCTCCCCTTTCCACGTCTGGTACCTCAGCCCATGGGATGGAACCACCTATATTCAGGGTGAGTCTTCCCTCCTCAGTTAAACTTTTCTGGAAACCCTCACAGAGACATCCAGAGGTATGCCTCTTAGGTAATTCCAAATCCAGTCAGGTTGACAAGATGAACTATCACAGTATCGCTTACTGATAAGCATGCCCTCCTTCCAACAGTCTGTTTCTCTGGGTGACCTGGCCTGGGCCTGGGAAGATGTATTCCTGATCTCATATAACTAAGTGACAGAGCCTGACTCAGAGGATCCCCTTCCAAAAGCTCCAGGTTCTGACCCCCAAGTCACAAAGCCCCCAGCAGATGTACACACCAAACCTGACCCCAGGAAAGGATGACTGAACATGTGGTGGTAATTCTCCATTGCCACAAGGACCAACCCATGGGATCGAGCCAGAAATCTCTGCTTGCGAAGACGGCCTTCAAATGCCCAGCGAGTTTGGAGACAAAGTGCATAACTGACTCTTACTGTCATTGATATCTGAAGGCATTGGCAATGTAAAAAGGAAAAGAAAAAGAACCTGAAGTGTTGTGGAAAATCTTGTGACTGATTTTGCCTTTTGCCTTACATACCTATCATGCTGGAATGCATCGCTTCTAATGGGCATCTGGCCCGCTAGAGTGTAATAGGATACTAGTCTGCCATGCAAATAAGGGATCCCATATGCTGTGTTGTGATTGGACTATTACCCTTATATAAGCCCGTACTTTCTTGCAATAAAGCAGATCTGTGTCACTGAACCTGGTCTCCTGCGCCCAAATGCAGTGACGCTGGCACAGACTCCTCACCAGCCCTGGGGTCCGGACCGCTGATCGGAGGAACTAAGAGAACAGAAGAGCAGCCATAGCTGGAGGAGAGCAGCCGCAGCCGGCAACCACACTGAAGTAATTAGAACAGTCACACTTGAACACAGAAGATCTTTACGTTATGGTTCATCCATATTCATGGCCTCCAAGTCTCTGGACTTCATGAATATCTTATGGTATTTTTAAAAAAAGAAATTAACTTTCTGGCAGCCTTCTGCTGAGATATAGCTGATGCTCATAAACGTGAGTCACAACACCAGCAGGCATGGATGGATGTCATTAGTGAGCAGTAGTGATTCTATACCTTTCACCTTCCACAAGCCAGTACTTAGGTTTACATCACTTCAGTTCTTCCCCGAATGTGAAGCAAGGGCTTGTGATGGATGCCATGAGCTAGGTTACCCAGCGGTCATTATGAATCTTCCCTTGGAAACATGTAAAAGCATTCCCTTCTGAGCCTCCCTTGCAGCTAGAGATACCAAAGGTGCAACTGAGAAAGTCTGCTTTTCAGCACTGAAGGACAGCCATGGGTGCTTCTGTTCTCTCTGCCTCTCCTTACAAATAAAGGAGCATCTACAGTCTCAGCAGCCCTTTTGAAAACTTGAGGAAACAACATGAGGATAAAGATTGACCAGTTAAGGATGGATGGAGGCAAAAAGACAAAATGACCCTGAGTCATCAGGAGCATCATTCTAAACCTTCCATGGATCCCTACTATCTCTCCAACAGGGCCAGGTTTCTGGGCTGAAATTCTAAGCATGATGTAGTTCTATGGCTACAGGCTTTGGAATCCATAGCTCAGTAACCCCACCTACCATGGTGACATCTTGGCAATTTCTCAGCTTCACTAAATGTCTGTTTTCCTCTCTGTAAAATGAAAATAATGTGATGAGAGATAAATAATGTGAGGTGCTTGGCACTGTGCCCAACACACAGTGCAATCTACAATGTAACTGGCTTCATTCATCTTCCTGGGACAGCCTGTCTCTCGGAACTCTCCTGAGCACAGCTTACACTCTTCTGCTGAGCATCACCTGGTCCTGAGACATCCCTCCCACTAGCATCCTCTTCATTACTTAAAGTCCCAGGCATCCTTCAGCATCTGGTTCAAATGTCATCTTACCCAGAAGACTCTGGGTTACCAAGGCCTTGTATGAGTGGTCTCTCCACTGAATCTACATGGCACTTACGTGTCACTTTTCTGGTACTTGACACCTGTCTGGAAGAATTCAGTTTCTTGTAAAATTACTTTTGCCATAGGCTCCCTCTCCATGGGGACACCTGGGACTAGCTCTATCCCTCCACCTAAAGCTGCTGCCCCTCTGGAGGTTGTTTCCACTGAATGGCCCTGCCATGAGCAATTACTGTCTGTCCTCCCTCTGATGGTGGTAAGAGCCCCTCTGTTCCAGTAAGGTACTGCCCCATGCTTGTATGACCCTATCCTACATGCTTACCTTGTGAATGAACCCTTCTCTGCTGTGTTAGGATGTGGATCAAAACACTCGCCTGTGTTCAGACAAGATGAAGTACTTTACTCTCCCAGATCTGTGACCTTCTGGACTTATAGCCAAAAAGGAGATCCTCCTCCACCTCACTCCTTGGAGGAAGATCCGACATATGTCTCAGCCAGCAACATAACCAACATAAACACCAGCCACTGGTTGCTGGCAGCAGCTGGGGGACTATGCCAGCCAGGATTGGGTGGGCAGAACCAGGAACAGTCAAGGAGATGGCACCCCACTGACCCAATCCCTCCAGATTGTACTGGTCTCTGGGGAGGGATTGGGAGAGGACCCCACTCTCCACACTCCTTGCAGACAGAGTGTAGGTTTTCAACCTCTGTAATTCCAACCCGATGCATTTCCTGCTGAGTCTGGGAGACCCATACCTGGGACCTGCCTCTTCCAACCAGCACCATTCACTGGCTGAAAAATGATGATGTGATGGATAGCTTTAGTGTCAACTTGACACACCTGGGTTGAGGGAGCCTCAGTCGGGGAATTGCCTCTATTGGAATGGCCTGTGGCCATGTCTGAGGGGCATCTTCTTGATGTGTGATGTGGGAGGACCCAGCCCACTGTGGGTGGTGCCACCCCTGGGCAGGTGGGCCTGTGTTGCATAAGAAAGCAGGCTGAGCAAGGGAGCAAGCCCGTAAGCAGCGTTCCTCCATGGCCTGTGCTCCAGCTCCTGCCCTGAGTTCCTACCTTGGGCTCCCTGATGAACTGCGTGCGACCTGGGAGATGTAAGACAAATAAACCCTTTCCTCCCCAAGTTGGTACTGGTCAGAGTGTTTTGTCACAGCAATGAAGAACAAACTAAGACAGATGACGTGGTACATCCAGGCCATCTACTCTTCAGTTCCAGTGATGTGACCCATAGGGAAGGCTGGCCTTGAGGTACTCTTAAGGGCAGGGAGGTAGGAACTAGTCACAGAACAGTTGTGGTCAGGTTAATTCTAGTCTGGTGAACTGTAAACTATGAATACCCATGCGTGCATGTTCCTAGAACAACAGGGAAGGAAAAGTACAAACTGTTCATTGCCCCAGAGGAGATGGGAGGGACATTCCTGATTTTGTCTTTTTTTTTTTTTTTTTAAGACTTGGTGGGAAGTCTTTTTTTTTAATGTATATGAACGTTTTGCCTGCATGTATGTAAGTGCACCACGTGCATGCAATGCCTGAGGAGGCCAGAAGAGGGTGTTGGATCCCCTGGAACTGCAATTATGAATGGCTGTTAGCTACTAGAAATTGAACCCTTCAAGAGACAGGAGTCTCTGGAGCTAGCTCACTGATTCAACTAGATTTGGCTGGTCACTGAGCCCTAGGGACTCATTGGTCCTCCTATGTCTCTGTCTCCTCACTGCTGAGATTACAGGCATGTGCCACAGCACCTGTTTTAGATGGATGCTAGGGATCTAACTCCAATCCTCATCCAGTGTGGCAAGTATTTTACTAACTGAGCCATCTCCTCAGCCCTGTTTTGTTTTGTTTTGTTTGTTTTGTTTTTTGTTTTGTGAGACAGAGTCTTGATATATAGCACCAGCTGTCCTTAAACTCATGATCCTCCTGCCTCAGTTTCTCAAGTGTTGGGTTTCAAGCATGTGACACCATACCTTTCTCCTCATCTATTGTTATC
>NW_008332149.1:5204036-5227182 GCF_000622305.1 Nannospalax galili | reverse complement strand
AATGTAGGAGCCCTGGCATATGATGGAAAGGATCCCATTGATAAAGAGATTAAAGTGATTAAGGAGGGGCCTAGAGATTCAAATTTAAACAATGGAGAGTGCCTCCAGGGCAAGACCACACCCAGTTAAGCCTCCAAATCATGAAAGGAAAATGCTGCAGGGGCCACTGAAGAGAAAAGCTTCTAAAATGGATAAAGCAGGCTGGGGTCCATCCCAAACTTGCAGTGAAATTTGGCAGTGTCATTCACCTGGTGCTGGCTTTAGAGGCATGAAAGATGCAAGAGTGAAGGGGTCATCAATTCTTCCTCCATGGTTTCAGAGAGGTGCTGAGGCCAGGCAGCGTGAAGCGGGGTTCCCCTGCCTAGAGAAGGCCCTGATATGTCATTGTGTGAAGCTGTGAAGGTGAGGCCTGGTTGGCACTGGAGACCCCAAGAAGACGTTCGTGATGCCAGAGCTGTGAGGCATCTGCCAAGAAGACCTGCACACAGGGAGTGGTGCCAGCACAAGAGAGAAATGTGTGTTACATGCAACAAAGCTAGAGAGGCTGAGCCATCTAAGCCCTTTGGAAGTAAAGTTGCAGAAGTTGGACGTGGAGCTACTGGATTTGGTGTTTGCCCTGCTGTTTTTCAGTCTTGTTTTGGTCCAGTATTTCCTTACTATGCCTCCATTCCTCCCTTTTGGAATGGTAATGTGTATTCGGTTCCACTGTATGTTGGAAGTATGCAATTTGTCTTTTGATTTTATAGAGACTTACAGTTAAGATATTTCACTGAGTCTCAGAAGAGACTTTGGACTGTGGACTTCTGAATAGTAATGAGATTGATAATGACTGTGGGGACTTTTAAAATTGGACTAAATGCATTTTTCATTTTATATGGTCATGAGCCTATGGGGGCCAGGGAGTGGAATGTGGTAGTTTGAATGAAAATGTCCCCCATAGGCGCCAAGTATTTGGACCTTTTGTCCCCAGATGGTGACGATGTTTTAGGAGGTCTTAGAAGGTGCTGCTATCCTGGAGGAAGCAAGTCACTGGGGGTGGGCTTAGAGAGTTCTTAAGCCTTGCCAGATCTCCAGGCCAGTCGCTCTCTTGCTTCCTGTGCCTGTGTGACAGTGTGAGAGCTTAGCTTCTGCTGCTCCTGCTCTAGCCACCTCCAGCCACCATGCCTCCCTGCCATGACGGACTGTATTCCCCTGGAACTATAAGCGCAAATAAACTCTTCCCTCTATAAATTGCTTGGGTCAGTGTTTCTATCTAACAGAAAAGTGACTTAATACACACCTATAAAAATGTTTGCACATGCCATGCAAGCGTACTGCTCCAGGTGCCCCCACTACAAGAGCACACATAGAGCCAGCCTCCCACTGACCTTCAAATTAACCTCCTTCCCCTTGATCCCCAATCCTGACCGTTACTTGTGGCAGGAAGAAGTAAGGATGTGAAGTCCTGGCTCCACAAATAGCATGTGTGCTGACTGCTTGGACTTAGAGATGTTGTATGGAAAAGAGGGAGATGTGGTAGTCAATGGTACACTAATGCCTGCCACAGGGCAGGGTACCTAGCCCTTACCAAGCAGCCCACCCTTCAGGCACACTTCCCACTTTCTTGCTGCACTAGCAGGGGCCCCACCGTCTTGCAGGTTGGGTTTCTCTCTGAAATCAACACAGTGATCAATGGACACCGGAAGAAACTAAGTGTGGATCACATAGAAGGTGTCAGGACCTCACATTGCAAAGAGCCACAGAGATCTTCCCTGGACTCAGCACTCTGAGTGGAGCCCTCTCTGACAGGGCTGGACTATCAGCTTCCCAGGCAGAAAGCAAAAAGTCCCTTCTGAATGACCAGATTGGGATGTTTGTGAATCCCTCCAACACCACCACATACACTCTACCACCAAAGTCCAGTCTCTTGAACTGAGATGCATCACTAGGCTAACAGGACCAGACACACCATAGGGCCAAGTACACATACACACACACACACACACACACACACACACACACACACACGCACACAGCCCTGGCACCACTGCCCATCATTCTCCCTCCCCCGCATCCACAGGGTGCACCCTGGTGATAGGGGCCAGGGCCCTAGAAAAAGCGAGGATTCAGGAAAGATACACTGCATGTGGCCCCTTGCCTTCCTTGGGCTTTGAGATTAAGAATAACAGCCAGAGGCTAGGGGTGCAGACCCACCAAGAACTGGGGGCATCTTGGGTGATGCTGGTGCCCACCACTCCAGGGACAGAGCAGTTGCAGGGCTCTGGCAAAGTGTTGGAGATGAGGCTCATGTTCAGACCCTAGATCAGGTGAAAAACTTGCAAGAGGTAGAAATAAAGAGGCAGCAGACTTCCTAGGTGACCCTAGCAAGCAGCAGAAGACCCAGCCACCCAAGAGCACACTGCTTGGCCTAGGGGCACTTGGTGGATGAATACCCTCAGGGACCGAAAGCAAGGACCTTCTAATGTCTGAAGGGTGGGGACTACTGAGTTCATGTGGAATGGCATGGTGGTTCATCAGCGACAGATGCTGAAAAGTCACTTGGGAGCTGCCTGGCAGCCATGAACTCATAACACACACTGCAGCAAGGACAGTAAACAGGAACGGTCAGTCAGAACAGGAGGTCACATGAGGTCTACACCGTAAGAGAAGTAGGCATCTGCCTGCCCAGTGCAGCCAGTGAGCACTGGGCAGAGGGGCATGTGGCACGTGACTACACCCCAGAAGGCCAGAAGGTGGGTTGGTTAGCTTGCACAGAGGTCACTTGCTGCTGGTAGGGGGTAAGGAGGAAGAGAAGGAGGAGGAGGGAGGACAGAGGACTGCCCCAGGGTCCCTCTAAGATACAGGGAGGATCATCTGAGAGGAACAGTAACTTGCCGTTGGTCAAAGGGAATAACCCGACAGCTGTTTCTTAAGAACAAGTCTCTATTCAGCCCTAGTCTCCTGTGACAGAGTTGCTAAACTTTCTATCAGCATGCTTCTAGACCCTCCTTAGCTCAAAATCTAGACACCTGAGCCAGCAGATCCCAGGCCCCATGGCACCTGATGGAGCTCAGGCCCCAGCAGCTAAGGTAAACAGAAGCTCCCCTAGTGTGATGGTTAACGGTGTCACCAGGCTCTAGACTCACCTGAGAGACAAACCTCTGGGAATGTCTATGAAGGAGTTCCTGGATTTGGGTCAATCAAAGTGGGAAGAGCCATCTTACTGTGGGTGGCACATTCAGTTGGAATCAGGAAAAGGTCAGCTGAGCACCAGCATTCCTCTGTCTGCAGTGCCACCAGCTGTCACACGGGCTCCTCTACCCTGACTTCCTCACCTCAATGCACCAAGCCCTCAACCTGTGCACTACAATAATTCCTTCCTTCCAGAAGTTGCTTTTGACAGGTGGCTGTCACAGGAAAGAGAGAGGTAACTAATACACCGAATCTGACCAGATCATCTGCTTTGGTGCCACTGTATGGGAGACTGTGCTGGGAAATGCCCAATATCAATTTCAGTCTAAGCTTGTAGAAGACACCTCTGTCTCCCAGAAAGTAATATGGATGTATAAATGCCTCAAGCTTTGCAATTACATAAAGGTAGTAAGGAACATAGGGTGGGCAAGAAATGTGAAGGCATAGAGAACTATCTACAAGAAAGATTTATATCATTTGGAGATGCACAGAACCTTGGTTTTTCCTGAATGAGATCAGTGTGCCACCCAGCATTTGCCCTGCAAAGGGCAGTGGCCTCAGAAAGACAATCTCCTTGAAGGAGCCTGTTGTGGACACACTGACCATGGCTGGGTGGTCAGATCTGGCCACCCTAAAGTGTGTCCTACCCAGAGTCTACCGCCTAAAATCTACACCCACCCAAGGATAAGATTGATTGCTTCAGCCTAGCACCTGACTCTAACTCCCACTTCAAACCTGAAGTCTTTATTTAGTTTTTCCAGCTCAAAAGGATTCTTTTCCTTTGTCTGGCAAAAACTGAGGGGCTGGGTGGATGGTGGCAGTACAGTGCTCCATTCATTAGTGGCTGTCATCCAGGAGGAGATGTGCTCTGGGACCAGGGGACTTCACCACCAGCAAGTCAAGAACAGATTTTATGAAAGCTGAGGGAAGGCGGTGGGGAGACTTAAAAATGGAGACTGTTTGTTTGTTGCTTTTTCTGGCTCATTTTTCTTTACTCCAGCCCCAGATGCTCAAATGAAACCATTTGACCTTTTACTGTTAGGCCCCCCTTGAGAGTCCTCAGTGAGATTTATCAAGTGAAGGGTCCTGTGGAAATTCTGAGCAAATTTTTATTACCTGTCCTGACCTGGAGCTTGACTGTGGACTGACTGACGATACAAGTTCTCAGACCCCATGACGTTCAGGCAGCACTGGAGTTGCAGCTCTGGGCACACCTGGTCTCAAGGCACAGCCTGCCGCACTCTGTAACATCTATAATGGAAACAGCCAGCTCTCCCTTATAAGAATCAAATGGAGGATGAATGTTTGAATCCTGTCTCCCCTCAGTTCCTGGGACAGAAGGGGCTTCAGGCAGGAGAGAGTTTATAGATAAATAGAAAGGTAGCAGGAACGAAAGCCTAAAGAGAAGAATAAAAAGTGGGAGCTGAGAACTGACTTGAAAAGCAGAGAAATTTCTGCACTTGGCTGTCATGATGAAGTTTGCTGTGTGTGAAAGTGTCCAGTCTTTTTATAAGTCAAAACTGTAGCTCCCATCCATCTGAGCATCTTCCCTTTCCAATATCTGTACACAAACTTATCTCATGTTGAAGGAAAAATGGGTCCCAGAAAAGGCATCCATAAATTCATTTTTAAAATATTTTTAATTTATTTATGTGTGAATGTGTGTGTGCACACACATGCATATGTATGTATTTATGTATGTGCTTGTGTGTAGGTGCCTTGGAGGCCAGAAGATGTTGCCAGATTCCTTGAAGCTAGAGTTACAGGCATTTTGTAAGCCACTCCACATAGGCACTGGGATCTGAACTCCAGGCCTCATGACCAAGCAACCACTGCTTTGAACTACTAAGCCATCTCACCAGCCCACCCATAAACCCGTTTTTGGTACTTTATTTTATTTGGGGGGCAATGTGCACACCACAGAGCATGTGGAGGTCAGAAGACAACCTTCAGGGCCTGGTTCTCTCCTTCCACTATATATATTCTGGGGGTCCAACTCGGGTCCTCAAGCTTGGCAGCAAACACCTTTACCAGCTGAGCCATTTTGCTGGCCAAACATAAATCCATTTTAAGTAATATTTTATAAGTACTAGAAAATCTTGTTTATGACTCTTGTCATAAATATTTTGGAATGTTCTAGATATTATTTATAGACCCACACATATGTTTTTAGAGGTTTCCCTGCGGAAATAGTCTTTAAATACTTATCTACATTCATGAAAGGGTAGAAACTCAACATGAAATCCTCTACTTCCATTTCGCTGAACCTGAGGGTTTAGGCTCATGCCTCTGGGGTAGGAAGAGCTTGGTGCCATAGCCTAAAATGCCATAGCCTAACACTACTCAGGTTAGGCACAGGGTATCACAGAAGATTCAGCATGAACAGTTCATCTCTGGCAATAGTTGAAATTGATGAATCCAGATTGGGTATTAAGTTTCCCTTGGAGTAACTCTGGCTAATACCAAGGTTGTGAAGTTACTTCATGGCTAGATTTATTAATCACAAAGCTAGAGATTGGGCAACCTATTTAATAATTATTGTGTCACCCACACTACAAGCCCCAGCTTGAGAAGCAACAAAGATGTCTCACATATACAGCAAAGACATCAGTGTATGGAGGTAAATCCATCAGAGATATACCTTGGGGAACACAGGTGCTCCCAGCTTCTCCTCAATGAGGGATGGGCCCTTGAGGTCAGGTCCTGACCTTGTATCTAAAAGACTACTAGAATCTAAGGAATGCAAACCAAGGATGGTTGACTAGCTGACCAGAGAAATCAAACCTGGAAATTAGCCACCCTGGTAAAAGAGCAGCCTGAAACAGAACAGAAGCTCAGAAAGGTTGCACCGATTGGAATATTGTTACCTTGCATCCCTCACGCTTGCTGTTCCCAGGTGACTGTTGCCAACACATATTGAAATACTCCTCTGCTGATTTAGTGAGATTAATCTATTGATCGGCTGCCAGAAGTGAGGCCTTGTGACAATGCTTGCAAAGAGGATTACAGAACCTCCTGTCAGCCTTGGGAAGGCTGCTGCCAAGTCCCCAAGCTGGCTCAATTCCCAGCTTTGTTCCTGACTGACTTCCTGCAGAAGCAGGCCTGTGTACATGTCTTAGGTACTTGATATTAACCAAAAATGAATTATGAAATACAATTTTCTGTCTATAATCCGATGTGGATTTCTCTGGGACCCATCTCTTAGAAATGTTTTTACAAGTCAGTTTGTTTGACAGACTACTTCCAAATAGATGTCACATGGGGTAACAATTAATTAGCTGCTGTTCCATTGCCAATTTCACAATTTGTAAAGATGTTTATAAGCACAGCCTAATTCACTCCCTTCTTTAGGCCCTCCTAAGTCCATGGACATGCTTACATTTTTAACTTAATTTGCAACATGACAAAATGGTGGGCAAAGTTAATTACTTTCTAGTAATTAACCAGGGCATCTTCTCACGATTGATACAGACTTAAGCTCATCAGGGAACATTTTATTTTTTTTTAACACCTTGACAATGAGGATTTGAAATATTTCAAGACAGGTAGCTTTATAATGTAGTGAATCTAAAATGGAATAATGTTTCTTCTAAACTGATCAGATTCACACAGGAGCTGATTGAGAAGACTGTTGAAGGAATGCCTAAATATTCCAGTCCTGAGGATTGCCCTCTAAATGACAGATCAGGGATTGTCTGAAGACTCACAGAGCTTTCTCCAACTACGGTATGCAACTTACTGTCAAATTTAAGTCCAGATTCTCAATACCTTTGGCAGATACAAATGAACCTTCATGTAGACGTTTCTGAAGGCATTAGAAAAGAGGGTTTTTTTTTTAAGGTGCTTTACTTAACCTGCACATTAAAATTTCCTGAAGTGCTTTGCCCTGAAAAACGTGGAACCTCAAGGCCCAGCTCAAGTCAATTAGATTTGGGTGAGGGTGGGTAGGGACTAGGTATCCATGTATTTTATTTGGTTAGGTTTTCTAAGCTCCCTGGGGGATTCTAGGAGCATCCAGGGCTGAGAACCAGTGATTTCCAACAAAGAAACCACAATTAACTACCTCCCTCCCCAGCTAATCCCACCTAGTCCTCCATCCCCTATTCTCTTCACATGTACCCATCAAAAGAATGCTCTGACCTTGAACCCCAAATGCAATGGAGCTTTCAGAAGCACAGGAGCCCATCACTGGATACCTGGCAGATAAGGTCATTTGGGGCAGGGAACATAATACTGTGACATTACACTTAGGCTCAGTTTCATTATTAGAATACAGGTTCTTGGTGCTTCAGTCTCTAGATGAAGCTCAAAGTCACTTAGGTGCTATTACCAGAGACAACTACCATCTCCCATCTTAACCTTCCTTATCCTTTCTCCCAAGTCAGCATCTCCTGATCTGTTGACTCTAACCCTGTAGCTACTAAGATTCCTAGAGCTGCCTATCCTAGTAGCGAAAACTCACTGTCCCTTCCATTTATTGGTATGAGCCTAGTGGAATTTAACCTTGTCATGCCAGTGCTGTCCTCTCTCTCTTTGATTCAGAGAGCACTCTGATAAATGGGTGAGGCTATTTCGGGGGGGGGGGGAAGCTTTGCTTCTCCATGAGCTGGGGAAGCACTGGAGCCTCACAAAGTTGCTGCAGACCCTAGTCCATACTGCATATAACACAGAGGCCAGGCTGACAGCTGGATGCTGTGTGTCCTTTCCCCCAGGCTCCTGCTCTCACCATCCCAGCTACTGTCCCAGCATCCATTGTGGAGACCCTTGTCCCAGGTACACGTCCTTATTAACAGAACTCTCAGGAGCTTAATATGATGATCGTCAGCCTGGGTTCCTGTCCAAGAGTCTTCACCTATTCCTGTAACCCTGGAGGTAATTAGCTTCTGATCTATGCCTCTGGTGGATGGGAGTTTATTTTTTCTGTGCTGTCTTCAAGTAGTCTTTTTGCATCCCTTGGGTTCTGGGCTGATATGCAGCAAAAGTGTCCAGGGAACAGGTGCTGGGTAGTCAGATGGCAGCTGTTGATCTGTCAAAATTCAGCAATTACAGGATGCGTAAGAATGCTGTGGCACACAGTTTACACTGAGCATTCATAAAGTCAAATATTTGAGGGTTTGTCTTATGGCAAATACTGGATATACAAGTACACATACACACACACACACACACACACACACACACACACACACAGGATGTTGGTCATGGACCATTATATGTGCCCTTAAGTGAAATGGATATTTTTCTCTTTGATCATTGACTGATTCCTTTCATGTATTCCAGGCTGGCCTCAAACACATCGTATTTCCAAGACTGGCCTTGAACTCCTGATCCTCCTGCCTCCACCTCCTGTGTTCTGGGATTACAGGTATGTATCACCACACCCAGTTATGCAGTACTGGGGACTGAACCCAGGACTTCATGCATGCTAGGCAAGCACTTTACCAACTGACCTACATCCCCAGCCCTCATCTTTTTAATATAGCAACTGGGGAGTTTAGGAGGGGAAACAAAAGTAAACCATTTTAAAACATGGTTTGAAAGTGGTTTCGTGCTATAAATTCAATTGGTTTTAAGATGAAAATCCTTATTCAGGAAATGCTGAAATCCTCAGTGTTGATTTGGGATATATATTTATCTGAAATCCTAGAGACTCCAGGGCTCACATTGATAGAAATAACATCAGGCATTATATCTCAGCTGGGTTCTTTTAAAAAGGAAAATCTTCACCAACCCCAGCACTGTCAGTTAAATGCCACCCACAGTTTCTTCGCCACCGCAGTAGAGCAAAAGAAAGAAAGAAAGGAAACGGTAAAACTACATTTCTGAATTATTTTTTTCTGTACCCAGAGAAAGAGCAGTATTTGGCTCTCTAGGGTAGAAGGAAGAATAATAAATCCACTTCCCTCTCCCTGGCCTCCTGCATACCAAAATCCACTTAACATTTCACAGAGACAGAAGAACAAGACAGACAGCTAGACAATGCTGGGATGGGAATTTTGCACTGTGTTGGCTTAGCTCTGGTGCTGGAAATAAGGTCTCAAGCCCGACCTCAGTGCGACTTCTATAGCAAAGGGATGTGGAGCTTCCCAGAGCAGGCCTGGCAGGCTGGCATCAGATGACCACACTGACAGTCATGCTTTGGCCCTGGGGCACGATCCTGCGGGGCCAGGACAGTAGCAGCTTGCGCAGCTCCTCCCGGAAGCTGTCGTGCAGCCAGGCGTAGATGAAGGGGTTGTAGCAGGCAGAGCTCATGGCGAGCCAGTGGCAGAGCAGCTGCACCAGCCCGAAGGCGTAGGGGTCAATGGCGCGCGGGTCAAGGTCCCGCAGCAGGTTGAAGATGTGCAGCGGCAGCCAGCAGACTGCGAACACCACCACCACCACCACCAGCAAGCAGAAGGTGCGGCGGCGGCGCGCTCGGTCCCAGTCAGCCTGGCTCTGGGTCACACTGCCAGGCACCACGCGGTTCCGGAGCTTCACCGACACCCGGACATACGACAGGAGGATGACCAGCAGAGGGAGCAGGTAGGTGCCCAGCAACAGCCCCCAGGCGTAGAGCTGGCGCTGGCGCTCCTGCGTGCCCCAGAACTCCTCGCAGAGGCGCACGTCGTGGGGCTTGAGCTCCACGTGGTAAGTGTGCAGAGCGGCCGGCAGCGCCAGCACCGCGGACAGCGCCCAGATGGCCAGCACGGCGTAGGCGCTGAGCCTCAGCGAGATGCGCCTGCGCAGCGGGTGCACCAGCACGACGTAGCGGTCCACAGCGATCGTGGTGAGTGTGAACACGGACACGTACACGGTGACTGGCTGCAGGAAGAAAACCAGGTGGCACAGGCCGCCACCAAACACCCAGCCGCGAGGCTCGAAGGCGTAGGCCAGCGTAAGCGGCACGCAGGCGGCGCACATGAGCACGTCGGACAGAGCCAGGTTGCCAATGAGGAAGTTGGTCACGTTGTGCAGCCGGCGCACCCGCGCGATCACCAACACCAGCAGGCAGTTGCCCACCAGCCCCACGACCACCACGATGCTGTACAGCAGTAGGATTAGCCCCTTCAGCTGATGCACCAGCTGCAGGCTCTGGAACGGCGTGACCGCTGCCGCGCGGGGCCCCGCAGCCGACCCATTGCTCCGCGAGGCCTCTGCGCTCTGGTTGGCTGGAGGTGAGCCTGCTGGCGGCAGCCCAGAAAACAAACCGGGGTTCCCGGGGCTTCGAGTGGGCAGTGAGGTCATGGCCACCTGTCCAAAGGTAATCAAGGCCATCACTTTCCGTCCTCCATCAGTCCCTCCCATACCTTTCTCCATCACCCAAATCCTCCCTTTGAAACAACTAGCCCTAGAACAGCAAACGCAATAGAGAGGTCCTTCCAACCTCTAAAATAAACCTGAGCACAGGTGCTTTAAGCGTCTCCTATTCATGCATAGCCCTCAGGGTCCACAGAGAGTAGACCCAGGAACTTGTCCTACCTGTGGACCCGGCTTGGCCGGCGGGTGTGCGCTCCCGGGAGGGAGGAGTGGACAGCCTGCTGTCCCTCAGTGGTCCTCGGCCCACGACGGCCGCCCGGGCTGCTCTCTTCTCCTCGGAAGCTGTACCAACGGATCCAGGGGTTTCCAGTGGGCCAGCAGCTTTTGAGGGGCCTGGGAGCTCCTCCCATCCGCTCCGGCCCCCTCTCCTGCGCTCCCTAGTACTAAAGATGAGGGCGGAGCGTGCTGTCCAACTTGGTGCTTAGAAAACTAGTGAGGGGGGCAGCGGGTGTAGGAGGGGCGGAGCCAGAAAGGGGAGGGGTCACGAGCCAGGGTTCCAGAAGGGAAGGGTGGTCTCCACTGCGAAAGTGTACAGCGCCCCCGAGAAGATGCACCGGAGGGGGCGTGCCCCGGGGGAGGGCAGAGAAGAATCTCGAAGCGTCGGGCTATCAGGACAGCCCAGTGCAGCCTCAAGAGCGAACAGGGGAGGATGTGGGGATGAGGGATCAAGATGTATTAGAGTGGAGGCGGGGGTGGGGCGGGGGAATGGGATAGGCGGGTCCTTCAGCTCCCGATTCTGCAGAGTCCTGGTTGTGGTCCACAGAGTCGCTGCAGCGGGGGGTCTAACCCTGTCTTGCGGAGCTGGGAGCTGGTCCGGGACCTTGGGGCTCTCTCCCTCTGGCGGACCCTCTGAGGGTCCTGTATCATGAGCGGAGGCTCCGGATTCCTCCCAGCCAAAGGGGAAACTACGGACAGCTCCCAAGTGACTTATAGCACCTTTGTGTGGGTGCTGCGAGAGGGGACGAGCGACAGTCGGGAAATTTCAGCCTTTCTGTGTGTCAGAGGCATCGGGTCGAAAGGCCTACCTACCTAAGGGATTGCGTTTTGGGCTACGGGCTCAGAGAAGAGCAGAGGGAAGAGTGGAGAGTTGGTGACTTTGGCTCCTGTGCAGATCACCACATGCAGGGACCACATTTACATACCTGGCTCAGAAAATACCGGCCTCAGGTCAGTTACGTTATACAAGCTGAATCCCAGTGTCTGAATCCCACACTCCCTTCTCACTCTTTTTCCTCAAGCCGCAGCTGCCTGACTCTCCCCATAGAGACTGTTGAATTCCTGACCTGTATCTCTCCTTTCACTTCTTGTATAAAAGCCCTCGCCTCCTTCTCTAGTTTTAGGATTAAAAATAAATAAATAAATAAATAAATCAGTAATTTCAAGATTTCTACTAGAATAACAGTAACAGACATTTGAAAAGCTTAAAAGTTTCATAAAATCTTTAGTAGCATTATGTTGCCTCCAAAAGGTAAATAAATCTGCGCTGTGGGAGATATGTGTCAAGAACAGGGACTTCATAACTGCCCTGCTCAGGTTTCATGAGCTGCTTGCTTTTTGTCTTCCAGAGGTTGGACTTCATGGCCTGGTCCCCTCTTTGGTAAGTCCCCCTGCTTTCTCCTCTGGGGCTTCATATGTCTGGGCTAGACTAGAAAGAAGCAGTGAATTATTCCACCCTCAAAATTCAAGTGACTCACCCACACAAGAAGAAAAGTCAACAGTGACACAAAAGCCATCAATTTACATACTTGTATCCATCCCAAACCCACATTCCTATGATAATCAATGCAGTGGAAGCCAGTATGAAATTTAAAAGATAATAAACCCAAGGGGCTGGAGAGATGGCTCAGCAGTTAAGAGCACTGGCTGCTCTTACCCAGGTTCCAATCCCAGAACCCACATGGCAGCTAACAGCCATCCATAACTCCAGTTCCAGAGGATCCAACACCCTCTTCTGACCTCCGTGGGCATTGCATAATACGGGTGCACTTACATACATGCAGGCAATACACTCGTACATGTAAAAAATAAATAAAAATTTAAAAAAATAAATAAATAAACCTCAAAGTAGCTCACAAGTGTACTGGGGCACCTTCCATAGAAGATGGTAGTTTATCACTTGTCAAATAAGTCTGGTAAAGATTCTAAGTAGCTAACCATATTGGCACAGTTAATAAGCTGGAATTCCAACTCAGATCTGCCTCATTTTAGGGCAAACCTATTCAGTTACTATACATCTATGTCTGTTCTCATGCATGTGTTCTCCCATGTGTACATGTGTCCATCCAGAGGTTAATACTATCAGATGTCTCCCTCTATCATTCTCCACCTTACTTTTTGAGACAGGGTCTTTCACTGAACCTGGAGCTTGCTGCTTCAGCTAAACTGGCTGGACAGCAAGCACCTGAGATTTGCCTGTCTCTGCCCATCCTCCCCCAAGAGCTGGAGTTAGAGGTGTATGGCACCGTATGTGGTTTTTTTATGTGGTGCTAGGAAAACAAACTCAGATTGTCATGTAGCAGGAATTTCACCCACTAAGCCATCTCCCCAGCCGAGAGCTGAAGATTTGACACCAGATAAGTTCATGCTGATATGCTAGCATTGGCTCAATATGGGGAAACAGTCCAGAAAGAAAGAAATTACCTGAATCTTGTCTAAGTTCAGGCAGTAACAGGGCAGAAGGTCCCCTGCAGGTGAGATAGTCATCTAAGCCTGTCTTTTGTGTGTTACAAGAGTCAGGCACCCCCTTTGTTCCTAGGCTGAGCTCCTCACCAGCTCTAGAAGGTTCTCCAACATAGCAGGGCTGGTCCTCTAGGGCAGAGAACAGCCAGCAGCAGGAACTGACATGACATTGCACATAAAAATAAAGAAAATTCCATGTGTTTTCTTTAGATGACTCTGAGAAGGGGCTGACCAGAGATGTTCTTTCTCAGTCTTGACTTTCCGTGTTAACCCATGAAAAACCAAGAGTAAGACCCCTAAGCTCCCATCCCTGAAGTATTATGTAGGCTGTACCTTGTTTTTGCCTTGTTTCAGTCTGTGGTCCATATTTGGTTCCAACGTTTTGGGCTCAATGCTTAGGAAAATTTTGATTTTTCTCTACTAAAGTATATGTGAAAACTTTTGACTATGTCCTGAGCAGTGCCCACTTTTCCAGAAAGAAAACCTACCTACTCTAAGATGGTCTTCCCTCCCATGGAGTTAACAGGATGGGTAAAGCAAACATTCTTTGTCACCAATCAGGCTACACTTGCTGTAGACAGACTTTGGATCTCTAAACAATTTCTAGGAACAGAGGTGACCATCCCAAGCATGCTCCAGAACAGAAACTCTATAAAACAAATACATATAGCACAGACTTCTTATAATGGCAGTTTGTAACTAACAATGTCTTCTCTCTGCTTTCCATTCTCCCCTCAATGCAGGCTACCCACCACCCCAACAGGGGGTGGGTAGATCCCCCACATAAGGTAAAGATCCTCCTCTACACATGAGAGTTGGGAATGATGAAGCCTGATGGTTCAATGGCTCACCCCAACAGGGGGTGGGTAGATCCCCCACATAAGGTAAAGATCCTCCTCAACACATGAGAGTTGGGAATGATGAAGCCTGATGGTTCAATGGCTATTTATTGAGGATCTATTCTGTGACAAGCCCTAGAGGACAAGGTGCCCTGAGGGAGAGAGAGGACTAAGTATGATGCATTTTGGTGCTCCAAGCACCCCTTGTCTAGTGCAGAGTTTGACAGAGGGAAGTTGGATAACATCCCAGGGTGCCACTACTCTAGAAAGCCCAATCAGAAACCTTGGTGGCATCAACCAATTAACATCCTCAGGAATCTTGATTTTCAATTCTCAGACTTACCTATCTCATCAGGGCTGTTTCTTTCAGTAATTTCTCCTTTGGTAGCTTAATAGCCTTGTACACGACTTACACACTGAACTAAAGTAAGGCCTTGAGTTAGCTGTGAGGTCATTAGGATGGATATTTGCATGCAAGTACTCCATGATGACCACCACATTCACATCAAGGCTGGTGCCCACCTATATGCCAATTCAGGACACCTTTCTTTAATATCCAGATTCTTTCTTTTGAAGATAGGGTCTCATATATCCCAATCTGTCGTCAAACTCACTATAAAAATAAAGATGACCTTGAACTTCTGATCCTCCACTTCCCAAGTGCTGGAATTACAAACTTTCAGCACCACACCCAGTTTTATACAGTGTTATGGACCACAGTCGGGGCTTTGTGCATGCTAGGTAAGCACTCTATCAACTGAGCACCATCCAGAGCTTTATCCAAATTCTTAAAGAAATAAATTCAGGGGGCTGGAGAGATGGCTCAGCAGTTAAGAGCACTGACTACTTTTGCAGAGGATCCGGGTTCGACTCTCAGCACTTGTGGCTAACAACCATTGTTAGCATTGTGGCTAACAACCACCTATAACTCCAGTTCCAGGGGATCTGACGTCTTCTTCTGACCTCCCTGGGCATTATACACACAACACAGGTGCACTTACATACATGAGGGTTATAGACATACACATAAAATTTTAAATTAATTAAAATGAATGAATAAAAGAAATTCAAAAGACATTTTCTACAGGCATAAATAATCTCAAGTACAATGAAAAATAAGCATTTTGTAAAATTAAAATAAAATATGCAGAGCTACTGTAGGCAAAGCTTGTGTTCACTGCTGAGAGTTGATGTGCTTGCTATTGACCAGGGCAAGGGAGTTGTCTATATAAATAAGGGACTCATATTGAGACTGAGCTTCCCAAACCACCCCCAATGAAAAGGCTCTACCCTTCCACTCCTGAAAACACTGCCACAGGTTCTTGTCACCCCCACTAGTGCCATTCTGCATCAAGAACTCTATCTTGAGGTCCCAACTATTCTCCAAAGCCAGACACTGTCTTTTAAAAATTAGCTCCTGTTTTCTGAAGTCAGTCACTTAAGAATCTAAGTTTCATATAAGTCTGGATAGCAGAGTTTGGATCCTACACCTATTACTAGTAGTTGGGGTCTAGACCAGATGTGTCCAGATTCTTGGCCTCTTACCCAAAGAATTGGAAAATAAGGGCTCACGCAGACTTGCAAAAGTAGCAACATAACTTTATTCTGAACAAAGCAATAGTACAGACTATAGGATATGCTGTCAGGATTGACAGTGGCCACATTGGCGAGAGACTCAAGAGCCCTGATTATTGTACAGGATTTATTTTCATAATGCTCAAGAGCAATAAGAGTTTGGTTGCTAAATGGTATAGTTTGAGTGATTCTGTATTCTGACTGATAGATTAGGTCACCTATTCATTTTTTCTGCTGTGCATGTCCCTTCCCATAATGCATCTGATTTTAGTCTCATGCATGCCCAATTTATGCATAGGCATGCTATGGTGAATAGGGAATTCTCCCTAAAAGTTCATTTGAAGGGCAGTTTGTCTTACTGAACATGCACCCAAAACCAGTTCAGGTTTGATTGGAGACAGGTGGATCCTGTGGGATTCCTGGCCAGCCAGTCTAGCCAAATGGTGAGCTCCAGGTTCAGTGACAGACAAAAAATAAGGTGGGGAGGGATATGGAAAGACACTCAATAACAACTTCCGGCTTTACATGTGTGCCTACATGTACCACACGTGTACACATAAGCACACATAATACAAATTACAACTACCCCTGTTATGAGGTATTGCGGCATGTCTCATATCTTTAGAAGCTCATTTTATTTGGGGGGTTTATTTCTCATTAAGTAGGGCACATGAATGAGAATCAACTAAATTAATATACTATGAAATGTATATGTCAGCATAAAAATAACATAATAGTTTGTTCTGAGCTGAACATGAGCTACTATGCACCAGGAACTCAAGTTGCCCTGGAGAGATATGTGAAAGATGATGAAAGAAAATGGGTGTGGTTGGGCTGGTAAGCTGGCTCAATAGGTAAAGGTGCTTGCCACCAAGCCTGATGACCTGAGTTTGATACCCGGAACCTACATGACAGAGGGAGAGAACTGACTCCTGTAAATTGTTCTCTGACCTTCACGTGTGTCCTATGCTCATGTGCATACACACACACACACACACACACACACACACACACAGTTAAAAAAAAAAGGAGACTAGATGAATAGAAGTCATCAAGTGAGTGGCTACAAAAAGGTGGGGAATCCTTTGCAAGACTCAGACATGGTCTTTAACAAGGCAGGGGATCACCTACTGGATGCAGATGCTGTCTCATCATTTCCCTTAGAGTTGGTAGAGGTCAGAGGTCCATGCACCTTAATGTATGTTCTAAGAGTTTGGTCCAGTCATTACCAAAATGTGTAGTCAAACACAAAGACTGCTAACTAATGGCTGTTAAAAGAGACAAAGGATAGCTCAATATAATATTGGTCTCCTGGTTGACACCATTCCGTCTTTTCTCAAGGTCACGATGCTCTAGTTCCTGAAGATCAAGCAACCTGGAAGGTCTTAAATGTGCTTTCATGTCTTTGAATAACTTCAGTTCCCATAGATAACACTTTTATATCCACAGTCTCTAATTTTTCTTTGATTCCATTCAAAATGCTGAAGTCGTGGGCTAGAACATTAACAGAGCAAAGAGTCTTTTTGCAGCTTTTGCTTTTTAAAAGAGGTATGTCTGCTGTGGAAGATGGAACACAGGACGGCATGAACATTTGTTGTATCTCCTGGGTGTCCATCAGCTGCTTATATTTGGAGAGAAATTTATCAAAACCCAAATACTCTGCTTCTCTGCAGTTAGAACTTGGGTGTGAGGCAGGCAAGAAGAGGTGATGGTTTAGCCTGGGGCCCTATTTTGCTTGGCATTATACACCCATCTTGTAATAACACACTCGGCAGCAATCCTTCACATGCATGTACTGTACACACACGGCCCTCTCCAAACTCCCACCTACATTTGGCTTTCTCCTCCACTAGTAACAATCAAACTGAGGTAGTTTCTGTGTTAATATTTATTTTAATTATTTTTAGTCATGTGTATGGGGGTGGGGTGTGCACCTGAGTGCAGGTACCCTCGAAGTTCAGAAGAGGGAGTCAGATCTTCTGCAACTGGATTTACAGGCAGTTGTGAGCAGCTTGGCATGGGTGCTGCAAACTGAATTTAGGTCCTCTTCAAGAGCAGTACCTGCTTGCTCAGCAGGCACTTTACCCATTAAGTCATCTCTCCAGCCCAGCTGGTGAGTACAACCCATGGTGGGGTGTAAAGCAACCACCCCCTGCCTTTACCCCACTCCCCAGGTATGATGCAGGAAATGCATTCAGATAATACCACCTATTCCTGGAGAGGGAGGTGGAGCAATACAGCCCCTGGGCGAGAGCCAGTGCTTTACTATACTATGTCACACTCCTGCGTTCTGTGCTTTGAAACCAGGATGCCAGCAACCACGGGGGCAGCTGTCTTCAGACACCTTGATCTCAGAACAGTATTGTGAAGACATTCCATTTCCAGGCTGTCTTCCAAATCCTTCCTGAAATAGCAACAGAACAAATGGAGAACGATGATGCTTTAAAAAGAAAAAGAGGAAAACTCTGTAAGAGAAAGTAAATTACTGAGAAGGAAGAGAGATTAGCCACAAAGCCCTAAGATACACAGTAAGGAATCGCACACCCCACACATTGCCTTGGGGCTTTGCAGCTCTGTCACTGTTAGGTGAGAGTCACTGCACAGAGTCCTCGTCCTAGAAGAGTCTCAGAGAAATATAAAAATCTATAACCATGCCTGCCTCCAGGGGGAGTGGAGAAGATGGGGTGATGGCCCTGGCAAAGGAATGTGGCTGGCACCTACTCTTGGACAACCCTTTTGGCCTGTCTCACTGTGCTGTCCTTTTTTGTCAAGCAATTTTCTGGGGTCTGAGTTTCAATTCAGTGTTTCTCCACCAAATTGACTTTGTGGTTTGTTGTAATGTAATCATTGTTTACCAGGCACAGGGAGCCAGGGCCAGATGTTGCAGAAGTAATCAGATAGTAAAAACTAATAAAATAAATAAAGACATTGTCAGGAGGCTGGAGACATGGCTGAGTGGATAAGAGCACTGGCTGCTTTTGCAGAGGACCCGGGTTCAGCACCCAGAACGCACATGCTGGGTAGCAACTACCCATAACTCCAGTTCCAAGGGACCCAACACCCACTTCTGACCTCCATAGGCATTGCATGACATGGGTGCACTTACATGCAGGTGATATAATCATACACATAAAATAAAAAATACAATAAAAGAAATTTTAAAGACATTAACATCTAAAATCCTGTGGTCTAGTGAGTGAGAGAGAAGTCTGAAAAACCGTGCTGTATATTGTGACAAATATCACCACCACATGTTATGCAAAGGTGATTAATGACTACAAAGGATGCCATTAGCTTTCATAAATTAGAGCTGTGTTCACTGTCACGGATCACGTTTATTTGAATGCACACTTTCTTTAAAGGATGCATAGCATTTTCACTCAACTGCATCAACCTTGCACATCTCGCTTAGGACTGTCCTCCTTCCTAGGTCTGTGAAATGGGTACCACAATGTGGGCCTGGTATGACTCTCCATGAGATGCTTACATATTTAGATGCTGTGAAGTAAGTGGGAAGGGGAGTTCTTTATGGGATCACTAGATGGTCTCCAGGCTGGTGTTTTGTGTCAGGAAATTCACTCCTGCTTCTCCAGTCACTGCTCAGTCATCTCCTGTTCCCCTACCAGCCCTGGGTGGGGCAGCACGCTAAGCTGCTGGATGGCATGGTTCCTTTCTTCTTCCTAATCATTTTGTTCGATTTTTAAATGAATGTTTTCCATAGTCTCCCCGAGGGCCCATGAGTAATGTTAACAGCAGAGGCTGTTTTTTGATGAGTTTACCCAGGGTTGGAAGGAGGCCAGAGTGGGCTGAATTGCTGGGGTCCTTAAAGGATTTTCCTACTGCCCTTGGTTTATCTGGGTTCTTTGGTCATGGACCTCAAAATATCCCTCAAGATCCAAGCCTTAGCTAAAGCACCTTCTCTAACAGACATTTTATGCAAAGACATCATAAGACCTGCCACTCCAGAGTTCATATGCCTTTGCATTTTAGCTTTTGATGAGGCCCTTTTAGGCACAGGGCCATTCGCAACATGGATGGAATGTCTCTACCTAGTTTACTGGGAACAGACAATCCACATAGATCCCCAATTATGTAAATAAACATGGTGATCAAAATAGAACACTTGAAAGCCATTTTGACTGCATTCTTCCCCAATGGCTGAGACAAGGCAATTTGTGTTCCCATTTCAATTCCAACCCTCCAGCATTATCAACTAGAAATGGCTTTTATGGATGGAAAAACTCATCTGGTTTCTGTGGCATCTGATGGTAAAGGGCGATTTGTAGACACATTCAAATGGAGACCTTGACCTAGAGAAGACCCTCATTTGGGTTTCCATTAATACATCTCCCCACAAAACACAATGATGAGCCCAGACAGCTCATTATGTTGCCTCAAATGATTATCTAGACATGGCTAAGTTAACTCGGGTGTCATCATCTGGGACAAAATGACTCTAGTTTCTCTTATTCTCTTTCCTTTAACCTTTTTGGTTTTGTAAATGCATCAGATGTGAATTCACATACACACACACACACACACACACACACACACACACAATCACACATCAGCACCATTCAGGGACAGCAGTTTGACTATCCAGGAGTACATCCTCCCAGAGTTTTGTTTTGTCAAGGGAAGTCTTTATCATCAGGGAAACAGCCTGGCTTTCATCCTGAAGGAGATCATGAGGAAACATCTCAAGAAAGAGAGAACAACAATATTCTTTTCCTCCTGGTGTGGCCCATGGATGACCTTCAACAGAGTCAACTCTGAGGCTTGTTCAAAACACAAATGGCAGGCTGAGTGTGGTGGTGCACGCCTTTAATCCCAGCACTCAAGAGGCAAAGGCAGGCAGATCTCTGTGAGATGGAGGCCGGCCTGGTCTACATAATGAGTTCCAGGCCAGCTGGGGCTATACAGTGAGACCCTTAGTTAAAAAAAAAAAAAATGCAGATGACTAGAACACGAGACAAACTAAGTTGAGCCACCAAAGTCACAGCCTAGGAAACTGAACTGATAACAAGCAGAGTGGGTTATCCTGACTCTTGCTCATGAGTTATAACACACTCCTGCAGCCTGATGAGAGGTGGAGAATCTGTGGGGTCCTGGACTGGACACTGACCAGGGTCAGAGAGCATGAAACTACCACCAACTGCCAACCCCAGCCTGCCCTCCTACCTGTGGAGTCCAGCAGTAACTTCAACTTCTCCCCACCCACAAACTCACTATGCAGTAGATGTAAGAAGACCCTTGTGGAGCTGGGGAGATACCTCTGGGGTTAAGAGAACTTGATGCTCTTTCAGAGTACCCAAGTTCAGTTCCCAGCACCCATATTAGCTGCCTCACAACTGCCTGTACATCCAGTTCCAGGGGATCTGACACCCTCTTCTGGCATCTCCAGGCACCTATACTCATGTGTACATACCCATACACATACACACATACATAAACATTATAAAAAATGGAAATAAATCTTTTTGTAAAGACCATTGTATTGTATTACATTAGGTCAGTGCTTCCTCTCTAGCCCATCCTTTTCTTTTCAAATGATCTTAGTGGTATAATAGGAATCAAATACATTCTCTTGTTTAATTAAAAGTAGTTAATGGAGCTTGCCACCAAGCCTGATAACCTAATACCCACAGACCAGAACTCACGTGATGGAAGGAGAGAACCAACTCCTACAAGTTGTCCTTTCACCTACATACACACACATACACACACACACACACACACACACACACACACACACACACACACACACACACTATGGTACACATATACAATATATAAATAAATAAATAAATAAATAAATAAATATTTCTTAAAAGTAGGTAAGGGGACTGGAAAAATGGCTCAGCTATAGAAGAGGTAAGCAATTGACCAGGATGGGATGTCCTGGTGGTGTGGTTGCCTGTGAGTCACCTGTGCTCCCATCTGTCACCCCCATAAACTCATTGGTTCACCTAGTTGGACCTAGACACAATTTTTTTCCTTGGTCTGTCAGTGTTCTCACTATCTCAGGTGAACTGATGATTGTTTATGGAAGATTCTCACCACAACAGTCCCTTCGGCTTTGTACTCCTGAGTGTGGACATTTCCATATGTGCATATGAACCCCAGAGCAGGCTGGTGGACATTTGGTTGCTAGTGGCCTTTTACTAAGATAGCACTCACTCTCATGGATAGACCCAGATGTCTCAATCAGCAAAGAGAAATAGGGTTGTGATGGTTAATATTGTCACTGTGCTGGGATCTGGGCTTGTCTGTGACAGCGTTTCTGGATTAGGTTAACTGAGGTGGAAACACCCACCTTAGACATGGGTATCTCCACTCCATGGGCTAGGGGCCTGACAATAAAAAAGAGGAAGTGAGTTGAGCACCAGCATTCATCTCTGTCTGCTTCCTAAGGATGCAATGTGACCAGCAGCCTCACACTCCTGCTGCCACGCCTTCCCCTCCATGATGGACTGTACCCTCTCACTGTGAGCCAAAACAAACCCTTCCTTCCCTAAGTTGTTTTCGTCAGGGATTTTATCACAGCAGTAGAAAAATAACAGAGGGCCCAGTTCACCCTCACTAGCACTGCAGGGGCCTTTCCTTTTGCTCAGTGAGTCACAGAGCATATGCTACATGGCTTGAGTTATTGTAATGGCCAAGGAAAGTGGAAAGGGGTGCTGCTATTGAACCAGGCAGAGTTCTTCAGAGATGCTGAGACCCCATGTTCTTCACTGCCTCTTTTCCTTTCTTCTGATGAGCACCCACATTTGCCCAGAGTTCCTACAGGCACCAGAAGTTACAACTGTTCTTACTTAGCACACTGCCATCCAGGGCCTCTTGAGGCTGCTGGGAATGAGAAATTTTCCGGGGATGAGTGTTGTCTGTCCCAGCAGGACTGGGGCAAATGGCACATGTCATCTATGTACTGCTTGCAGACTATTTTAACCTGCTTTTAAGTTCAGAGGCCCACGGAGACTTCATTTAAACCTACACCCCTGTGGCTAACAGAGTAACTGAGTCAAAATGTGGCTCACTGGATCCCTGGATCAGCTAGAAGAGGAGCAAAGAGAGTTTGGGGTGATCTAAGGGGGGGCAGTAAAGTTTCAGGCCTGCAAACCAGGATGGCGGGATGTGGATCCCCGTGGTGGCCATGCCTATTGAATCACCCAGAGCAAGATCTCCCTGACCTGGGACCTCTGCTTCCTTACCAGGAGCCACAGCTCATTCTGCCTAGTCATGCATAATTTTACTCAGATGCATCTAACCTCATTCTAGAACCATTTCTAGTGTGAGAAGACTCTGTCCTATCTGGTTCCTGGTTGTGACAGTGTAACACTGGAATGGTCCCCAAGGTGTTTGTTCAATGCATCCCTCCATGTGAGCATACCTGTGTGCCCGATATCTCTCCCAACTCTGCCTGTCCAGGACCCAGACACTATGATCCTGTAATGCTCCTGACAACTATCCACACACCTAGGTGGCTCTAGGAGTCTATGTTAATCTGATAATACCTCTTGTCCCCAGTTCTACCTTTGAAAATGGTGATCTACTTTCCCTTCTGCTTTCCTGGACGTGTGTGCATC
>NW_008332149.1:5183838-5203783 GCF_000622305.1 Nannospalax galili | reverse complement strand
TGTGTGTGTGTGTGTGTGTGTGTGTGTGTGTGTGTGTGTACAGGTATATGTATACATGTGTGTGGAGGCCAAGCTGTCATTCCTCAGGTGCCATCCATCTTGGTTTTGTTATTGTTTGTTTGGGGGGTTTGGGAGGATTTTTTTCAGAGAAGTTCTCTCACTGGCCTGGAACTCACTAAATAGGCTGAGCTGGTCAATGAGCTTCAGGGATCCACCTAAATCCACTTCCCCAAACTAAGATTACAAGGTTGCACCACTAAGCCCCCCTTTTTACATGAATTCTGGGGGTAAAAGTTGCATCCTTATGTTCTTGAGGCAAGCACTTTATCAAGTGAGCTAGCTTCCAACCCAACTGGGCATCTTTTTTTCAGCTGCATTTAATCTTTCCCCTCCACAGGTCTGCCCTCCCTGCCTATGTATGAAGCATCCCCAGGCCTTGGGACTCACTATTCCCTGAGGGAAGGATCCCAGAGAGCAACAGTTCAGTCTTCATGAACCCCTTAGCAAGCTTTCCACTCTCCAGCATTAGACACTGTGAGGAAAGTCAGCCTGCGTGATCACTAACAGTCTTCCAAGTTTAGCAAGCTCTGTTTTGTTCAGTTCTATGACTCACCAGATTCAATCAAAACCACTGCTCACTCACACTCTGAGGGCCCTTTCTGGCTAGCAGGGCTGTTCCTTACAATAGCGCTTCTGCGTGTAAGATTGGAATAATTGTTTTGTAATTGCTGTATCTTTTCTGATGACTTTCCTTTCATCAACATAATGGATATGGTGGGGGGGGTTGTAATCAAGTCGACAAGAATAGACAGAAATAGAGGGTTCCCTATAACGTTCTTATGTGTATCTTCATTAACAGAAAGAAAACACATGGATTCAAGGCAAGACGGTTTCCTGGGAAACCATCCTGTGACAAAGCTAGTCTGTGTCAATTGATAATCCTGAACCTTCCAGACTCAAGAGCTACATTCTGTTTCTCCCATTCATTCATTCATTCATTCAGTAATTTGAGACAGGGTCTAATGTAGCCCAGAATGACCTCAAACTCAATATGTAGCCAAGGATATCCTTGAACTTCTGGTCTTCCTGCCTCTACCTCCCAAGTGCTAGGATCACAGAGGTGCACCACCAATTTATGCAGTGCTGGGGACTGAACCCAAGACTTTGTGCATGTGAGGCAAGCACTATACCGACTAAGCTGAGCTATATCCCCAGTCCATCTTCCTTTTATTTATTTTTTTATTCTATTGACTAGACTACCAAAAATAAGCTTGCATGTTTTGGATCTCCTTACTCAAAGGATGGCCCATGAGGTGGGAACAGCAACAGCACCTTGGAGCTAACAGGCAGAAGACTAAACAGAAAGTACTCAGCCCCTGTCAGTCCAGGCCTCCTGAGTTAGGATCTGTAGTCTAACAAGACCCTGGGGGAACTGGAGCCCACATTCCTGTTGGGCCCCTACAAGGTACTGCATTCCCTCTGGGTACTGGGCGTCCGAGCCCCTGCTGTGGCCAGTCCATGCTTGCGCTTGTCTCATGCCCTTGTGCTGTTCTCTAGACTGGTTTCACCTTTGCCCTGCTTGTCTCACTGGGTTTCTATGAGATGGGGAAATGATTTATTATTTATAATCCATCTGCATTTTAAGGACAAGAGTTTCCCAAAATAAAAAAGACTTTCTCAATGTGAAGAGAAAAGGAAAGAAGGAAGACAAGAAGGAGGGGAAGTTGCCCTAGGCGGAATATAAGATGGAGATATGGGAGGAGGTGATCGGATGGGACAAGAGCAGAGATCTCTGCAAAGAAGTCAGAGGGAGCAAACTAAACCTCCTGCCAAGGTATAGACAAAGCCTGTGCCTCCTGAGTGTGCTGGCCATCTGATACTGTGGGGAAGGAAGGACCAGACTTAAAGAGCTCTGGATCTGGCACCCAGGTGAGCCTGGGTAGGGTTGGCACTGTCCTCAGTGACACCATCATTCTGAGTTGGAACTCTACACATCATGAAAGGTCCAAGTCCTTCCAGCTGGAGGAGGTTAGAAAGGAGCTGTGCCTTCCGATGCTGGTACCACCAGGACACAGCCTCCATGTGACCAGCCCAGGTGCCTGGTGCACTACCACAAGGGACAGTGTCTACAACATCCAGATGCTTCCCCTGAGTCTGTGGAGAGAGACAGCCATGGAACTTAGAGGCAAAAGTGGTCTACAGAGGAAGACACTGAGGCCAAACTGAAAGACAGCCAAGTTCACCCAGCTATTCAACAGCAAAAAGGCCATGGCCCCATTTTCAAGAGCTATACTCTGGGGCCTTTTCATCAGTGTGGAGGATGTTCTTGGGATACTGATGCCCACTGAGAGTCAAACGGGCTCTGCTGGCTTCCCAGATCTTACGATGTGTCTCTTCCATCTGTTCAAACTACAAACCCAGCTGCCCTGTACACACACACAGTAATACCAGGAAGAGCTGCAGGCCAGAGGGCAGTTTTGTTTCTCCCAAGTTCAATGCCAGTGTCTCAGCCATGTTCACTCCAGCAGGCTGAGGGCATCTTCAGGTATTTTCATCTTTTAAAGTACTGTTTATCTTACAAATCCAAGAAAAACATGAAGACTTCCCCCCACCTCATGCCCACAAGGGTCTCTCCTGCTTCTCAGCCCCTCCAAAGTCTACAGCCTCTCCTGTCCCATGGTCTGACTCCAACTTACATTTGTGTTTCAGCCTTCTCTTGGGTATTATTTGCTTGGTTTAATTGCCCCCATGAGATCAGCCAGGGCTGATGATTTATACTCCACCCCCACCCCACAGT
Organism: Nannospalax galili; assembly: GCF_000622305.1. Classification (NCBI taxonomy): domain Eukaryota; kingdom Metazoa; phylum Chordata; class Mammalia; order Rodentia; family Spalacidae; genus Nannospalax; species Nannospalax galili. Next base: position 5,200,986 of record NW_008332149.1, on the reverse strand, counting down.
GTTCTGTGTCAGTTAAATCGTATCTAGAGGAAGGAAGCTTGTCAACCTCCGGAAGGAGCCGCAACCAGCTGCGAGCAGCAGCTTTCCCATAGGACACAGGCTTCGTTCCAGTCAGCCAGGATGCCACAAAGAGAAAAATTCCCTGGAGGAGGATGGAGACGCACCTGTCTGCTGCAGAGCTCCCACCTTCGCGTTTTCCCTTTGATTCTTTGAAGGCAGAGCGTTGGTTTTTATAGGAGATTCCTGCAATAGCTCTTCTCCTCCCCTTCCCACTCAAACTGGCCCTCCAGCAGAAGCAATCACCATTGTGGAGGGGTCTGACTGCAGTGTTGGGTTGGAAACAAGGACTGTGCTGGCCTCTGGAGGGCTTTCTGGTCCTCTGAGTTCAGCATCACTCTCTGCCTTCATCCCAGGACTCTCTAGGAGGTTCAAGCAGCATTAATTCATCAGATGCTCTGGCTTATCCCATCAGTGCAGGCACACTTCTTGCTGCATGAGCCTGTGGCCTGCCCCGGGGAATCATTCTCTGTGTCAAGGATGACTGTGATCTGACGTGTACAGAATCATCTCTTGTGCTCTGCATTTCACAGATTCCAAACATCTAATCCTGTGTAGAGTTCCAGGATCAAACCCAGAGTAGGAACAGAAAAGTACAAACGACAGGGGAAATGTTTTCTCCACCAGTCTGCTCCCAGCAACTGTCCTGAGTATGAGAGGTGGCAGGTGCATCCACCCTACTGACATGCAACACTACATCCTCATCTACAAAGCTCACACTCGAGAACCACACAGATTCGGCGAGATGACTCAGTGGGTTCTTACTACACAAGCCTGAAAAACTAAGTTCAATCTCTGGAATGGTGAAAGAAGAGAACTGACACCACACAGTTGTCCTATGACCTATGCCATGGCACGTGACCCCTCCCAGAGCAAATTGTTTTTAATTAAAAATTTTATTAAGAGGGCTGGAGAGATGGCTCAGCGGTTAAGAGTTGCTCTTGCAGAAGAACCAGGTTTGATTCCCAGCACCCACATGGTCGCTAACAACTGTCTGTAACTCTAGTTCCAGGGAACTCAACTCCTTCTGATTCCACAGGCATTGCACAACATGGGTGCAATTACACGCATGCAGGCAATATACTCATATGCAAAAAATAAAAATAAACAATCCTTTTAAATTTTATAAAAAAAAAAAAACAACACAATCAAGTTACCAGAAAATTGCAAGAGAATCTCAATGTTTTGAGTAAGTCTACAATTTTGTGTTAGGCCACATTCATAGACTATTCTGGGGCACATGTAGCCTACAAAGCACAGGTTGGACACCTTGCGAAATGAAAGACAAGATGGACCCGAAAAGGGTGACTGAGCGCCTAGAAGCTCAAGAACAAGCTGGCGGTGGCTAAAAGACGTGCTGAGGCTCTGGAAGAAGAGAGAGGCACCTGGGGGTGATGGATGAGAGAGACGAGACATTGTAAAACCATATTGTGTGCAGATCTCCTGGGGGCAGTGTGCCAAGGCCCCTGGGCGTGGATACTCTCACTGGCCTAGCTGTGTGAAGCTAAAGAAATCTCTGACCTCCCTGGGCCAGAGCTCCTAATAAACCTCATTTATTCCCCAGCACTCCTATGAGCCTTAATGAAATACAAAATAGAGAGGGCTCTGAAGGGTCCAGGTCCCTGTATGTAGATGGTGCTTACACCTGGCAGCTGTCATCAGGCTTTTATCATTCTCAACAGTTATTGCCTTGTTCCCACCTCATGGATGCCCTGGGCAGTATGTGGAATTGCTGTGCCCATTTCTACAGATGCACCAAGAGAATGGTTTCCCAAAAACACTATGAAGTCCACCAGCCTCTCCACCTCACCCCTGACAGGAAGACCCCAGGACATCTAGGACATCAGCATTGAGCTTCTGTGCCAGTCCAGCTACACGAATAATCACACGTTAGACTCCCTCATGTGATAGATGAGATGAGATACTCTCACACTGCACAGCTGGGAGCTAAGCATGTGCTTGACAGAACAAGAGCTGGGTCCAAATCCAGACTCCTCCACCTGCCAGATGCCTGGTGCTGTTCCTCTCAGTAGTCTCGATTTCCCTCCATTTCTCGATTACCAATGGTAATGTTTATCTCCATAAGATTGAATGACCAAAGGACTTATATTAGCAGTTGGAACAGAGCAATCTGCCAGTAAATATGAAGTCATTATCCACATTTTAAAAAGCTACACGTAGGGCTAGAGAGATGGCTCATTGGTTAAGAGCACTGACTGTTCTTGCAGAGGACCTGGGTTCTGTTCCCAACATACACATGGCAGCTAACAACCACCCATAACTCCAGTTTCAGGGGATCCAACATCCTTTTCTGACCTCCATGGGCACTGTACTACATGGGTGCCCTTACAAAAATGCAGGCAATACACTCATACACATAAAATAAAAATAATAAATATTTTTTTAAAGCTGTGAGTATGAAGAGCAACAGAGACTGAAACTTAAGTTTCAAGAATTCTCTCTGTCCTCCCAGCCCTCTGCTGAAAACAGGTCTGCAACCCTGGGAACACCAACGTCTCTTCCATCTCTCAGAGCCCCATTAGCCACTGCCCAGCGGACCTGCCACCACAGCCTAACTCAATCCATGTGCAATTCCTTTTCCATCAACAGGTTTCTTTAAAATATTAAATAGATAATTTTTTTATCTCCTGAAGCTTTGTCAGTTTTTAGCATACAATCAAAGCCTTGGGAGTAAAGAACTGTGTAATGAATCCGAAGATTAAATCAGCATTTAAAGACTAATTTTGACAGCTGTCTTGAGCAACAGAAGTCTGATGTGCTAACAGGTTGAAAGGCTTGGTGAACATGCACTCCAGCCCTCTGCTCTGACAAGGATGCTCTTGAGTTAAGTGAAACACCATCTGGAAATGTAATGTGCTTTCCCCTGCTGTGGCATAATAAAAATCTAATTAAGCCACAGAATGTGCAACAGAGGACTCTGTTGAAGCCATGGTGTGATTAACAAGCTGGGGATTCACACAAGTGCAGTGATCATACACAGATATAAGCCATCAATTCTGGGTCACTGAGATTTACACAAACTACTACAAAGCACATGTTTCAGGTATTAGAACTGTTACCGAACTATGGTAGACCTCAAGGACCTGATGTCTGATGCAGTTGGAGTATGTTTTATCCTCAAAGCTACAGTGTGTATGTGCGTGTGTGTGTGTGTGTGTGTGTGTGTGTGTCTACTTTTGAGATAACATCTCATGTAGCTCAGGCTAAGCTCAAACTCTATGTAACCTAGATTGGCCTTGAACCCCTGATCCTCCTGCCTCTACCTCTTAAATTCTGGGATTACAGATGCACACCACCTCACCCAGCTCAGAGGTAGGTACATTTGTAATCACTGTAGTGTTTGGGAAGTGGCATGGGGTCTTCAAGAGGCAGAGCCTAGAGGGAGGTAGCTAGGTCTTTTGGAGCCCAATTAGTTCCCATGAGAGGGATGGTTACAAAAGAGCACTGGCCCCTCCCTCACTGTCTCATCATGTGATCGCTCTCACACCTATAGACTCCCACCACTGCCATGCACCCATCTTCTAAACTTTGAGCCAAATAAACCTGTTTTCTTTATAAATTAACCAGCCTTGAATATTGTATTATGGAAACAGAAAACAGATCAATACACTCTCCACTCAAAGGGCTTAGAATAGTAGAAAGAAGTTTCAGTTTTATTTTTCAAGGGTTTTAAGTCTTCAGTAAAGAATCTTTTCCCCAGACTAGTGGAAAATTATGAAGACAAGATGTGAAGGGTTTCATCTGGCTGCAGGCCCAGCATTCGCTGCAAAGGGTTTTATTAAGAAAACTAACATGTAGGGCTAAGGAGATGGCTCAGCAGTTAAGAACGCTGGTTCCTCTTGCAAAAGACCCAGGTTCAGTTCCCAGCACCCACATGGAGGCTAACAATCATCTGAAACTTCAGTTCCAGAGGATTTGATGCCCTCTTCTGGCCTCCACAGGTACCAAGCATTCACATGATGCACATACATGTATTTGGCAAAATACTCATACACATAAAATAAAAAAAATTTTAATTATTTAAAAAAGAAAACTAACGTGTACTTAAGCCACATGTACAACTGTCATTATGTTAATGGTTACTTAAAAGGGCAAAGTGTGAGTTTAAGGTGACCACCACGTTCCCCCACTTACTTACACAGACACAGCCTGACCTGGTCCCAGCCTAGAAGGAAGACATGACTAAAGTCACCTATAAATAACAAGAGTCCATAAAAATTGATGGAAGACCCTGAAACCACATCTAAGTGGGACACTGAAAACGCTAAGGCTGCTGGGAACAAAGAGACAATAGAATCGCAGTTAAGAAGACTTTGGGGCAGAGGAGGGAAAGACTCAGGGCCCAAAGAAAATGTTAATAAGATTATCTTGAATATGAATATTCCTACAAATGTATTATTTATTAACATATTATTCATAAGGCAAATATAGCCCAAAGAATTGTTTTTACCCATGCATATTCTTTATGAATATATTATATAAACTACAATTATGTGAGTATTTTTTCTTGAATATGTTTTGAATGAATTAATTATATCTAATGAGTCTGTCATCTGAAGGCTACAGTCTCGCAAGCATGTTCCTATGAATTTATGCACGATTCCTGCTCTCCCGTTCTTTCCTCCCCAGATTTCTTCTCAGTCTCTCTTGTTGTTCAGCCTCTGGTTTGGGTAACAAAGTGCCAGGCAAAGGTAAATTGAACATCCTCTGAGACAATTCTGCTCAAACATAGGGGAACTCAGAACAGAAAAGACCCCATGCTTTATTCGACTTCGTGGAAAGTGTGCAGAACTAACAACTGAAAATTTGACAAATGCAATTCTCCATGAATTGACCTATCAGTAAGCTGTGTGGAGATATAAGAGGTTTTAATTGGCCACTAGTCCAAGGTGAACCCACTGTGAAAGCCAGTTGATAAGAAAGAGAACCCACATTCAGACATAATAATGACTTTGAACTTGACTATGATTGGTTGAGTCATAGGTGGTCCATAGATCCAAGCAAGGCTAAAGTCACCCCTAACACTCTTCAAGTTGAAACGGGGAAGGAGTGTGAGCTTTCCTTCAGACTTGGGAAGAAAGATGGAGCTGTGCGTAGTGAACAGGCTTATTTCCCACCTAGTGAAGCAAGTCACCACCTGCAGAGAATAAATAGACTGCTGATTGACAGAGCAAAGGAGAGCGCTAGATGGTGTCCAAGCCCCTGGAGCCTGCTCTTCCTGAAGCCCTGCTGCCTCTCTGATCAGTTCAGAGGAGGAGGTGGCTGGCTGTGGCCTGAAGGCATTGATCATGTCTAGCTGGAGTAAGTCTTAGAGGAGTGAAACTGACTTAAAGAAAACGCAAAGACCTGGAAGGTGGCAGCTCAGGTACCAGGGATCAGGAGCTGAGCAGATTTGGTGAGAAGAGACAGGTGCACAGGGCAGGTGGTTGGGAAGCCAGGTCTAGATCTGGAAAGAACCTGAAACTGGGCTAGGGAATTTGAGGGTAACTGAACTGTGAAAAGTCAGGAGCTAGGGGTGCCCATGAGGAGGTTGCTGAAGAAGCCCAGTGAAGCAGAGGCCCAAATGTGGAAGATGTAACAAGATCACCACTAACTTCCTGCACCTGTCTGCCCCTCCCACCCCTACATGGACCAAACTTCCCCTGGGGGAGGTAGGAGCGAGGGGAGGGATATCAGAGCTTCCTAAATTGTTCCCAGAGCCTGCTACCCAGAGCTCCCATAGAGCACATATCCTCCTCTGCCCAGCCTAGGTTCCTGTAGTGTTCAGTGACTCCCAGGCACAGGACAGAGCTAGCAGAGTCAGTTCTGGTCACGTGTTCCCAGACCTCTCAGTATCAACAGGAGAGCCCTAGGCTAGTTGCTCCAGAGGGTGGTAATCTATGACTCCCAGCTGTTCTAGTTTGGTTCTCCATTGCCGTAACAAAATACTCTGACCAATACCAACTTGAGGAAGAAAGGGTTTATTCGACTTACATCTCCCTGTCACAATTCATCAGGGAGCCCAAGGTAGGAACTCAGGACAGGAACCTGGAGGCAGGAGCTGGAGCACAGGCCATAGAGGAATGCTGCTTACTGGCTTGCTCCCCTGGCCCCTGCTCAGCCTGCTCACTTATGCAACACAGGCCCACCTGCCCAGGGTAGCACCACCCACAGTGGGCTGGGCCCTCCCACATCACTCATCAAGAAGATGCCCTCAGACATGTTCACAGGCCAGTCCAATGGAGACAATTCCCCAATTGAGGTTCCCTCAACCCAGGTGTATCAAGTTGACACTAAAGCTATCCAGCACATCAGCCAAGAAACATTCTTGGTCTATAGCACAATGCACCCCAAATTCTAGTGTGAGAGTTTTCCCTGAAGGTGAGGCCATCCCATGGGGCCCCAGACCTAATGACAATCCCCTGACCTTGACTTACTCTATCAGTGTCAGCATGCAACAAAGTGAAATTGCTGCTAGATCATTGGAGAGTGAGTGGCCTTGTGTGGGTCCATTAGCTCTGGAGGTGGTCTGACTTCCACCCTGTCCTGGGCCACCAGCAGAATGCAAGCCCTTGCCATCTTCAGCCTGGCTGTCTCCTCTCGCTTCTCCACCACCCTCCCGGTCCCCTCTCTGCCCAGATCTGCATATTTCTCCTCCTTTTGCTCTTTTAGATCCTGTAACTACTGACAAGTTCAATGCATTTCCCCTCCTCCTGAGCCCTAGTCTTCTGTTTCCTTCATGCAAATCATTCTGTCCAACTCACCCCTGCTTTGGACAAGGGTATTCTACCTTTTGTGTCTAGAAAGCAAACAGATGAGCTTCAGGCTTATTCCTCCCATCATTTCATTGTGTTTCTGCCTCATATTGCACTACACTAATACATAATATAATGGCATGATATTTCCGCTAATGTCATTCCACTTGTTATACAAGATAACCTACCCGATCCTCTTCTATAGAGTGAAGCCTCCCTTGTCAGCCCTATTATTCTACCCAGAAGTTTCTTTCCCCCTCTGACTGGCCCCTTTGTTCTGTTTCCTGCTTGGAACACCTGCCTTTTGTCAAATGGCTTTTTGAGTGCTGTATTGTGGCTTGGAAAGGCAGGCTGCTTTTCTAGGGAGAAGCTCAGTTCTCTTCCACTGCCTTTCGGAGTCCTCTGTGATGTCAACACTGAGGTTCTTAACAATTGCTATTCCTCCTGGCTGGGACAGATAGAACCTGCGGGAACAATCTGTGACAGTGACTCCTCTGGGCAGAATGCTTCACCGGGGAGCCTTACAGACACCGCATCCAGTGTGTCCTTTCATGGGATCACCAGTATGCCTCCAATAGGAGGTGCAAATATGGGGCATGTGCACTTCAAAAAAGACAGTTACAAATGGGCCATGAACCAAGGAGCAGCATCTTGGGACACGCTAGCTGTGACTTTCCAAAGAGATCTCAGGTCTATCTCCAGGGGCCACTGTATCACCTCCCAGCTCAGAGACAAGATGGGGTTCTCTGGTCCACAAAAGTTTGGAACACCCCTTGTTTTCCTTATGGCCACACTCAGAACTGGGTGGATCTGGTCCCAATATTTGCTGACATTGTTGTTGACTATGACAGGAGAGCTGGGCTGCCGCATTATCCACCCAAGAGTGTCATCTGAGCACCAAGTACCTGAGAATGGAAATGTAGATCTCCCCATAGTGAAACTCCAAGAATCTCCAAGGTAAGAAACACCCAGGGGCAGTGGGGACAAAAGTTCACAGACTTAAGAAGATGAAAACGGGGCTGGAGAGCTGGCTCAGGGGTTAAGAGCACTGACTGCTCTTGCAGAGGACCTGGGTTTGATTCTCAGCACCTACATGGCGGCTACAAACCATCCTTAACTCCAGTTCCAGGAGAATCTGAGGCCCTCTTCTGATCTCCGTGGGCATTGCATAACACTGGCGCACTGACACACATGTAGTCAATACATTTGTACACATAAAATAAAAATAATAAATAAAATATTTTTTTAAAGATGAAAAGGAAAAGGAGAGCTTCTCAGAGGACCTTCCCCGTCCCGAGCTCTGCTTGGAGCCCCCTCTAACTTCCCCACTTGGACCCCATTTGGAGTGTTTTCTAGTCCCTCATATGATTATTATTCACTTTTATGGGTATTTCATTCCTCTACTTGTACATTCTGATGCTGAGTTTGAGGCTCTCTGAGCAACATAGAAACACGTTACCATGCCATGATCCATTCAATTAAGACTCAAAAAAGAGAATCAAATTAATCTCCAAAGTCATTTGAGAATAGCAGATGCTGTTCTGTAGTTGAAAAACTCCATCTGCCTATTCTCCTGCACAGACACACTGGACTGCATTTCTAACCTCAGGACTCTCTGTAGTATGAGTTGTGGAGAAGTGCTGGCTGGTAGAGCTGTTGAACACTGTCTCTGAAGTCCCTCCCTTCCTGATCTTTCTTTTCCTTTCAATTGGCAAAGGGCAAAGATGACAAGTCTATAGCAGACAAAATGTTTCTTGGAAGAAACTAGTCCTTAAATGACAGTACAGAAGGGGTTGGAGACATGGCTCAGCAGTTAAGAGCACTGGCTGCTCTTTCAGAGGACCCATGTTCAATTCCCAGCACCCACAAGGCATCTAACAACCGTCCATAATTTCAGTTCCAGGGGAATCCAACACCCTCTTCTGGCTTCTGCAGGCGTTTCACAAGAGTACATTACACACATGCAGGCAATACACTCATATACATAAAATATTTAATAGCTGTGTATAGCTAAGCCACAAAAACCACAGCTGACCCACACTGGCAAGAAATAAAATTTTACTATACTAAGCGATGTGCCGGATAAAATAATCTTTAGTCCACCCCAAAGTTATACAATGAACAATTTCCACCAGGTTGACTATAACATGTTCCTCAAAAATCAACTCATAAAAAAGAATCCAGTATCAACACTAAAGTTTCAACTCCATGGACATCTTATATTCTGATATTTCCCAGTATCATTGCAATGAATTGTATCATTTCTTCCATCTATTAGAGTTTTCATAAAATACAATAAAACAAAATAAAGCTCATTATCACAACTATGGGAAGTTTAGTGCAGAGAGCTAAATGTTTTGACATGGACAAACATACCAGGCCCATATCCATGATGCACCTTTGTTCAGAATCATCTGTTCAGGGGGTTTGGGCTAAGACATTTAGTCCACCCCAGCTGAGTACTTTTCCACTCCTTACTGTTCCAGGCCCTGGTCCACAAAGGCAGAGGCTTTTTGGGGGAGCCCCTTCAGCAGACGCCACCACGGCCTCAGCCTGTGTCCCTCTGAGGGGAGCCAGGCCCTTTTTCTCTAGGTTGTTGACTTGTACCACCACAGTGAGTCAACAAAGGTTTATAGCATTGCTTTTAGCTTGTCCGTGGTCATTTAAGGCAACTGCTAGCTCTCAAGTGCTAGAGCTGTCCCTGCAGTTCCCACAAGCAAATCCAAAAACACAAATGCATCCAATTCAAATGCATTTGAGGAAGAATACCCAGTTCTGCCATTTCTTGTCTGCTCTGTGCTCAGTTCCCCTCCTCTGGTTCCTTTTCTCCCTGAGGTACGCTAGTTTCTTCTCTGGCTGCTGGAACAAAATATCTGGTGGAAGCAACTTCAGGAAGAAAGGGTTTATTCTGACTCACAGGTCGAGAGGGAGATACAGCCTATCTTGGTGGGAAAGCTATGGCAACAGGAATGTGAGGCAGCTGATGACCCTGTATCAGCAGTCAGGAGGCAGAGAGAGATGAATGATGCTCAGCTCAGCTTCTCAAATTTTGTTCAGTCCAGGACTCTCAGATCATAGAATGGTGTCGCCCACACCCAGGGCAGATCTTCCCACCTCAGGTAAACCTCTTTGGCAATGCTCTCTCAGGCACAGTCAAAGTTGTGTCTCCTAGATTGACTCTAAATCCCAACAAGTTGACAGCACCAACTGTCACACTCTCACGTTCCCCCTGAATTCATTGGTGGAGCACCTAGGGATCTCTATCAATTAATGCTAATCTACTCTGTCTTAGTTTCTCTTCTGGGTCTTGGGATAAAATACTCTAACAAAATAAACTCAGCATATAACTTGAAGTCAGTCTGTCATTGTAGGGGAAGCCTCTAGCATAAGCTAGAGGCAGCTGGCCATATTGCAACCACAGCAAAGAAGCAGAGAGCTTCTCTTTTTCATTCAGTCCAGGACCAACCCATGAAATGGTGGATCTTCCCACATCAGTGAGCCTAATTAAGATGATCCCACATAGGCATGTCCACAGCCAACCTAATATAGACAATCACTCATTGAGATGCCCTTCCCAGGTAATTTCAGATCCTGCCAGGTTGAGAAATGAAATGAACCATCACATCTTCCTCCCTCCTGGACTGCTGATCAGCTCATGACCTCGTCCATGTTGAGAAAATGGGCTGTGGCCAGGAGGGACTCCTGTTTGCAAGCTAGGAAAAGAAGCTTTCTGTGGTAGTGCAATGCCATGCTACAGCCTGTAGTCATGCAGTGCCACACTACAGCAATGTCTAAATAAAGACAGCCTGACTCCACATTCATTTAAACCAAGAGTGAGGACCAGTCCCTTCAGATTTCTCCCAGAACTGTGTTCTTGAACAAAGGCCTTGCTGTATTAAAAATGTACATCCAAGGTGCCTCATAAGCACAGTAGGTAGCACAGTCTCAAAAAATGTACATCCAGCATGAAATAGGGAAGGAAAAGTGAACTCTTATCTTATCAGAGAAAGATGTGCCCTTTCTGACCCCTACTGACCTAGAACTGCACACATAACCACAAATAGGTAGTATCAGTTTAATCCTACCTGTTGTTTGAAACACAAATGGGATAATTCTCCTTGCAATACTTGCTATTTACACAACACACGCACATTACTTTGGATCAAGAGCAAGGAAGGGTCATATGGGATTAAAGCTACATGTTTAGATTACAAGAGGAGCCAAAGGCCTAGTAAGCTTGTTTACACTATAAACAAGAAGAAATAATGTTATTGATCTCAAAACATAGGATTAAATTTTTGGTTACAAGGTTAGGTAAAAGTCATTTGTCCATTTGTCTGTAAGTCATTCCACATTCCCTCTTTGTTTGTTTTCTAAAAGAAAAAGATATTCCATGTCTATCAAAGTCATTCCAATACTTGCCAGAGGCAAGAGAATAGCTTTGTTTTGAGGTGCTGTCATCCAGCCAGTGGCCATGCCCAACAGGAATTCAGAACCAGATGTGATGGGTGCTTTTCTATGCAGATGGAGGTAAGCCCAAGAAGTGGGCCATCTGCTAAGTGGGCTGCCACAGGGACCTCTGCACCCTGGGCACAGTGGAACATATGAACTACAGAGACGAGCAAGCCAAACAAACAAAAAACCAAAGCAGTGTTGGAGCATTGTGCCCCCCAGCAAGAGTGAGGAAGGACAGTTACCACATACCTACAAGAGAACAGATTCTGTCTTGCACTATAACCTTGCAAGAAAGAATTACAAGCAGACTATAAGAAGAGGCCCTGCTTCCAGCAGCCACATCCTCTGCAAGGTGAAAGAAGCCCCACATGGCTTTTCCCCCATCACAGTGAGGGACTCTGGAACGTTGTTTTCATGGGCTGGGCACCGGCCTTGGGCCAAGTCACCTAGATAGAGACCCTGAGCCAAGTCCTAGATAGGAGGGCACAGGGAAGCCAAGGACCCATGTAGAGGTTAGTGCAGCCCTGTGCTCAAAGAGGAGCTGAGACCCCGTGCTGGCTCACAACTCAGCTCCAGTCAAGAGAGTCTCCTGCTGGTGACAGCAGCCCCCAGACCCATGCAGCCTTCCCACACCCCAGGTCTCTCCAGGCTTTGGTAGGGGGCGGTTTGGTCCCACAGTCATCTCTGAACGTGTAGTGGAGCAGCTTGAAAAAGTCTAGCATGCTTACAAGCACTGGTGAACCTGTCCAACCCCTTAGCACTCTGCTTTCTGATGAAACTAGGCAACCTCTCTCCTAAATAATGTGAAAAGGTCCCTGAGCAACAAGACCTCAAGGCTGGTGGTCCATCTACTTCCGATTCCTGTGTGACTGGGACTGTGGGGAAACCACTGCCCTCCTCTAAGTTTCACCTCATAATATGCACAGTGAGAGGTCTATAGTCAATATTCCATGAGCATTAACTAGTGTGCGTATGTACATACGTATCTGCATGTGCAGATGTGTTTGCATGTGCACATGTACGTGTGTGTGTGTGTGTGTGTGTGTGTGTATGTATGTGTGTGCAGACACCTGTGCATGTGGAGGCCAGAGGTCAATCTCAGGTGTTGTTCCTCAGGAGCCAACCATCTTTTTTTTTGTTTTTTGAGAGAGAGAGAGAGAGAGAGAGAGAGAGAGAGAGAGACTCACTGAACCTGGAGTTTGCCAATTTAGCTAGGCTGGCTGGCAGGCAATCCCCTAAGATACACCTGTCCCCACCCCTACCATATCCCCAATGAGGTTACAAGTATGTTCCACTACATCCGACTTTTACAAGGGTCCTGGGGATCAACTCAGGTCCTCATGCATGTGTAGGGGGCATTTACCAATCTAGCCATTTACTCAACCCTGACTATTAGCTATTTTGATGATGGTAGTGGTGATGGTAGTGGTGGTGGTGGTGATGATGATGATTGTGGTGACAGTGATTATGACGATGGTGGTGGTGGTGGTGGTGGTAATGGTGATGATGATGGTGATAGTTGGGATGGTGATGTTGGTGGTAATAGTGATGATGGTGGTGATAGTAGTGATGATGATGATGGTGATGGTGGTGATAGTGGTGGTGATGGTGATGATGATGATGGTGGTAGTGACGGTGATGATGGTGGTGGTGATGATAGTGGTGGTGCTGGTGGTAGTGATGGTGGTGGTGATGGTGATGATGATGATAGTGGTGGTGCTGGTGGTAGTGATGGTGGTGGTGATGGTGATGATGATGATGGTGGTGGTGATGATAGTGGTGATGCTGGTGATGATGGTGGTGGTGGTAGTGGTGGTGGTAATGGTGATGATGATAGTGGTGATGGTGATAATGATGGTGGTAGTTGTGATGGTGATGGTAGTAGTGATGATGATGACAGTGATGATGGTGATGGTGGTGGTGATGATGAAGATGGTGGTACTGGTGGTAGTGATGGTGATGATGGTGATGGTGGGGGTGGTGGTAGTGATGGTGATGGTAGTGATGGTGATGATGGTAGTAATGATGGGGCTGGTAGTGATGATGGATGACAATGGTGAGATCATGTGGTAGTAGCGGTGATAATGATGATGGTGGTAGTGATGAAGGTGGTGGTAGTGATGTGATAGCGGAAGTAATGATAATGGTGGTGGTAGTGATGATGGTGGTGGTGACGAAGGTGGTGATGGTGATAGTGATGATGGTGATGATGATGGTGGTGACAATGATGAACGTTGGTGTTAATAATGATGATGGTAATATTTACCAGGACATTTGGGATCACTGGTTTCCAAGGCCCTTTCCTGTCTTGTGCCTGAGCAAAGCATCTGACTTTAAACAAGCTGACACAATAAGCATCATAGACATTGTTTACTAAGCACCTTTGTAGCGGGCATAGGATCACATAATTTCTCTTAAAAAACTTGGCAAGGCAGATAATCTAAGTCCTTATTTGGAAGATACAACTGGAGCCCAGAGAGATAAAGTAGACCATAAAGGTACCCATTTAAAAGCAACAGACCTTGAATTAGAACTTGAATCTCACAACACTGAAACTACCTCTGCACTGTGACAGATGCTTTAAACTTAAGGCAACCACACAACTGACACTGTGGGCAAGACCCAGCACCTCACCACATGACCCATCATCCCTGTTTGCCCACAACCCAGGGTTTTCTCAGAACAAGAGACCTCCAGGAACAAAACCAACCTAGCCCTAGGCAGACAGACAGATGGTCACACTACTTCTAAGAGGGAAAGAAACCGCCATCACCCTCTGTCAACCCTTGTGATTCTTTTTTGGCCAATGGATTATTTGTAACTGTGTTGTTGAGCTGGGGGTATGGCTTGGTGGCAGAACTCTTGCTTAGCATTCATGAGGTCCTGGGTTCAATCCTAACATTACAAAAATAAAAATAAAATTGTGTTCCTTAATTCTAAATATTTGAGAATTTTCCAGATATTGTGTTCTTGTTTTCATTCATTCTTGCAATTATCATGCAGAATTGTAGGTTTCATTACATACATGTAATGATATTCTCACACATGTATATCATTGCTCTTCATTCGTGTTCATCCCCATTACCCTTTCCTGTCTGCCCTCTTCTCTCCTTCTGGTCCCTTCCTCCCCATTTCTGTTTTCATGTCACATGTATGTCCATATGTGTGTGTATGAAGTCATACATATTTGACATCTAGACCCTACATATTGCAAGCATGCAATATGGGAGCATACTTTATATGATTCTTTTTAAGCTTTTGAAATTTGTTGAGCTTTAATTTGTGATCTGGCACAAAAACCTGTCTCAGTGAGTGTTCGATCTCTAAGAGAAAAAGACTGTGTGTTCTAGTCAGAGAGTTCTATAAATGTCAACTAGGTTGGCTTGGTTGCTAACGCCAGCCGGGTCTCCCACAACCCTGCCAAGCTCCCTGCTTGATCAGTTGCAGAGAGGGAGAGAACAGCGTTCCTGCGATGGTCGTCAGTTTGTCTGTTTCTCCTTTTATGTTCTCCCTTTTTGTTTCCTGGATTTTGAAGCTCTGTTATGAGACACATACATTTATGAATATTATGGCTTCTTGGATTCCCCGCCCCCCTTTTTATCATTATGAAAGGTTCCTCTTCATCTCTGACTGTGTTCCTTATTTTGAAGTCTGGGTTAAATAATTCATAAGCTTCTTTATGACTCCAAAAGAGAATAAAGAAAGGAAATGTGTTTGTCCATGAAGCTGCCCTGACTCATTTACACTCAAAAGTATCTGTGTTTTCATCCCCTCTCTCGCAGTGTGACAGATCCCAAGGCTTAGAGCATCCTTAACGCAAAAACAAACCCTCTCAGATGCGATTCCAATGTGGCTGCAGAGGAAGCAGCTGTTTTTGTCTGCTGGGCTGGCAATGCACTATGTCTTGGGAGGAAGTGACAATTTATCATTTCCCAAATGCTAATGGTGCCCTTTGGAAGTCTCGAGAACACCGATGACCTTCTCAGTAACACTCTCTATCCATGGGGCTTGCCTGTCATCTCCTCTGCACAGGGTTACGTGTGGACAGAACAGGGCCTCGGGGTTCTCGAGTCTGTAGAATCAAATCATCAGTGTATCAAGGCCCACTATGGTGGCTGAACTCCTATGACAGCCAAAACAGGTTAAAGGCCCTGTGTTAGTTACTTTTCTCATTGTTGTGGTCAAATAACTGACAAGAAGGAACTTAGGAGAGGAAGGGGTTGTTTGCGCTCACAGTTTACAGAGCATCATGGTGGGAGTCATGGTGGCAGGAGCCTGAGGCAGCTGGTCACATTGAATCGCATTCATGGAGTAGAGAGAGATGAATACTGGTACGCAGCTCGCTTTCTCCTTTTTATTTGGTCTGGGACTCCAGCCCATGGAGTGATGTATCTGTGATCACATTCAGGGTAAGTCTTCTCTCTTCAGTTAAATATTTCTGGAAACACCCTCCTAGATATACCCGGAGGTGTGTTTCCATGGTAATCTATAAAGTTGACAATCAAGATTGACCATCATAGCACCTGTATGGTTTCTAACTTAGAAGACAGGAAGAGTAGTGTTCTGAAAGACTGCTGGGCACTGTCTTATTTCACCATCACATACATTTGGTGTGCTGGGAGCATCTACCATATTGTTGGATGATTGCACGAAATTGCCACCAGAATGCAATCTCAGAGAAAGGGAGTACTCTGGGTGTCAAAAATCTATTTCCTTTCATTTATTATTTTTATGTGTATGAGTGTATTGCCTGCATGTGTGTAAGTACACCCATGTTGTGCAATGCCTGTGGAGGTCAGAAAAGGGCATCTGATTCTCCTGTAACTGGAGTTACAGATGGTTGTTAGCCATCATGTGGATGCTGGGAATAGAACCCAGGTCTTCTACAAGAACTGCAAGTGCTCTTAACCGCTGAGCCATCTCTCCAGTCCCCAAACATTCATTTCTTATGGACTCTATTCATCAAGTTTCTTTTACAGATAACAGAACCACTCCAGCTAACGTAGGCCAAAGTGAATGTCAGTCAGGCAAATGGGTAGTTACAGAATCAATGGAAGGACTAATCTCTAGGCTGAGTAAAGATAGCCACAGAGTTGGTCTACTGAGGGAAGGGAATTGCCTTTTCTGATCTGGAAGCATAGAGTATAGGGAGTAACTAGGGACTCCAGGTCCACACCACCAGTGGTCAGAGAGGGAAGTTGCACCAAGATTGTTGGTGCCAGGGCCATATGTGTCCACTAGAATCTGCCACAGAAAACAGATTCTCTCTCTCTCTCTCTCTCTCTCTCTATCTCCCTCCCTCCCTCCCTCCCTCCTTAACTTCATTCTGAATTCATGTCTCAAGCAAGGATATCTGATGAGTTCTGAACTCTATCCAGTCATACCCAGGGAGTTGGAGACATAATTCTCAGCTTTTCAGCTGTTTCCAGGGAGGAAGCGATCCTACAAAGTGGCTGAAGTGGATGCATAGACCAGCTCTAGTCTCCACTGCGGATGCCAGTAGATAACATCAATGTGATTGGTGTAGGGCAAATGAGGTGGTGCCTGGAGGGAGGGAAGTTCAGGCTGGGAGTGCTTCAAGAATGTTGTGCTAGCTGCTTGTGTGACCCAGGACTAGAGAGGCTGGAGTGAGCTTTGGACGAGCAACTCAACAAGGAAGAAGAAGGAGGAGGAGGAGGAAAAGGGGTATCAGCAGAAAAATTACTTCTGGAGTTGTAGAAAAACCATTTGGCAATTTCTCTCCCTTCTCCTTCATACATATTAATTGAACATGTTAATAGGTTTTACTCTGACATTGGCAATGATTTTTTTGAGGTAGGTGTGAACATTTACAGTTGCAAATAATAAAATCTGTCACTAAAGCAGTGTTAGAGAAGGCAAC
>NW_008332149.1:5157603-5183756 GCF_000622305.1 Nannospalax galili | reverse complement strand
GAGGAGGAGGGAGGAGGGAGGGTGAAGGGGAAGGGGAAAAGCCAGGAAAGGGAAAAGGAAAGGCAAGAGTATGTGGGAAAAGAATTCAGGGAGGTGGGAGTGGTTCCCATCTGCAGAGAGGTTAAGCTGCTCATCACATGGGTAGAGGGGTTCCTATGTTATCAGAGGAGCAGGGGAATTGGGATGGAAGGAGTGACACAGTGACAGGTACTTGGCAGAATCCATACTGTGATTTGGGTCTTTGATGTTCTTTGCTTCCTAGCCACCACAAAGTCAGCATCCTCCTCCACATGTTCCCACCATGATGCTCTGCCTCACCACAGCCCCAAAGCCACAGAGCCGAGTAACTATGAATTAAGACCTCTGGAACCATAAGCCAACACACGCCTTCCTTCTTTCAGGTTGATTCTGACAGGCATTTTGTCACAGTGATAGAAGTTAGCGATCCTGCAAAGCTGACAGTGTGCACCCAGTCCCTCCCAAGGGACACTCACATGCTCAGAGGACAAATGCAGGCCCAGAAAAAATGGCCACCTGGATGTCCAGCAAAAACCACCTGACAGAGTGGGGCATTCACAGGGCAGGAATATACAGACTGACTATCTCATATCTAAAATGTGTGGGACCAGAAGGCTTTAGATTGCAGATTATTTTTCAGATTTTAGAGTACCTGCATATTCCTAATGAGATATCTTGGCATTATGGTTTGTATCTGGAATGCCCCCTCAAAACCCATGCATTATAGACATGGTCCCCAATACAGCAGTTCAGAGGTAAGGTTTAGGGATATGACTAGATCATGAGGGCTCTGTTCTCATCTATTGATTATTAATAAATTTGTAATTTGATGGCATATGAAGAGGTGGGTCCCAGTTGAGGGAAGTGGATCACTGGAGGTATGCCCTGGGAGATGGGCTTGTCTCTGGCCTCTCCCTCCATCCTTCCCTCTTTCCCACAACCTTTCTCCCTCTCCGCCTCCTGACCGCCATGAAATGGAAAGTGCTGCGCCGTACCCTATCTGCCATGATGCTCTGCCTTACCACAGGCCCAGAAACAACAAACAACCATGCATTGAAACCTCTGAAATCATGAGCCAAAACAAACCTTTCCTCCCTTCAACTTATTATGTCATGTATTTTTTCACAGTGACAGAAGGCTGACACGTTGTACATAGTACCTGTCTGAACATAAAATATGTGTATTTCATACACACTTTATTTTTTACTTTGTAATTTTTAATCATTTTTATTTTATTTAATGTGTATGAGTGTATTGCCTGAGTGTACGTAAGTGCACCTGTGTCATGCAATGACCACAGAGGTCAGAAAAGGGCATCATATCCCCTGGAACTAGAGTTATGGACAGTTGTTATCATCTGCCATGTGGGTGCTGGGAACCAAACCCAGGTCCTCTACAAGAGCAGCCAGTGCTCTTAACCACTGAGTCAGCTCTCCAGTCCCTCATACACACTTTGTGCACAGAGACTGAAAGTAACTTTTATACAATACTTTGTGCAAGAAGCAAAGTTTGCCTTTACAGCTGAAAGGCCTGGAAGGATCTCTTTCCTGCCCCCTTGGGGAATACCGATAAGATACACATTGTGCACCCCCATGTTGACTGTAGCCAATCACAAGAGGTCAGGTGTGGAATTTTCCACTTGGTAGATGCCTTATCAGCACAGAAAACTTAGAGATTTAGAATAGTTTGAAGATGCACAAGATGGTTCCAAAGGTTCTAGAAGCAGGAAACAATTGTTGAAGGAGACACTCTCTCACCTGCCAAATGTCCTCCATGTTGTGCAGAAAACCCCCAGGGATGCAGCTTCTGTACGTTGGTACCCGGGCTGGGCAGGCTTTTCAGTGATGTAGCTGCTCTAGGAATTAACCTTTCACCTATAGGCCTATAAATAACCCCAATCAACTCACTGGGTCACCAAATTGGACTTTGGTAAGATTTTTACCTTGTTCTGTCATTGATGCTCTATCTGGGGTGAGTAGATATTTGTGCCCCAGGCAGAAAACCAATGCTCTATCCCCAGGAATATACCCTGGAAAAGTCACACAATAGTGTGTGTGCCTGTCACAACCTCCAGTGCAGGGTAACCCTTTCAGGAACATGGGAGAGCAAAATGGAATTAGTCAACAGCACATGAAAGAATTTTATCTCTTTCACTAGTTTTTTTTTTTAATTGTATGAGAAAAATAGGGTAAGATACTCAAAACTGTTAATTTAAGTGGACGACAATATGATTATTGGTTGCATCCTCTCTGAGGTTTTCTAGGCAATCTAATTTCTCACAAAAATAGTTTTGTTTAGTTTTTGAAGAAAAGAAGGTGGTGATTCTGACGTGGTTTCACACATTTAATGCATCCAGATGAAAATTTGCTTCTAGCTGACACGTTTGGATTTGCTGCATAGCGGGGCCTGGCCCAGCAATCTCTGCTCTCCTGAGGCCTAGACAAATTGATGGGGCTTCAGGTGGCTCATCTCCACTTATGAAGATGCAATTTTCAATCACCACGACTTCTGGAGGGGGCAGGTAGGCCAGCTCGGAGCTGGTGGCAGGTAGACTGGCTCATTGGTCACAAACAAGAAAGACAGTCCTGGGGGACAGACACAGAAAGGAGCCCCTCTGAGGGAAGATAGCTCACAGAAGGGATGTGGTTGCTGGAGAAAGGGGATTGTCAGAGGACTTGGGACCTTGGCAGAGCCCAAGATCTAAGGAACAGCATCTCTCTGGTCTGGTCACAGTATGGTCACCAGAACAAAGAGTTGTGGTCATCCTGAGGGTGTCCCCAGAATCCCTCTGATTGTCTCAGTTTGGTTACATGCCCCTCCCAGCCTCACAGAGGCAGGACAGCATAATTTCTAATCCCTCTGAGGTCATACACAGTTGGGGAAGTTATTCCCCCAAAGAAAACCAAACAACTGTCTCCAGAGAGAGGTAGAGCTATTGAACAGCTGAAAAACCATCAAGGCCCACCAAAAATATAGGATGCTTATAATCACACCCATTTTACAGGTCAGGAAAGTGAGTCCCAGAAAGGTTAAATCAATTTGATAGAGCCACACATACAGGGCAGAACTGAGATTGCAGCTCCACTCTTTGGGCCCACTTCTTCCTACTCATCAGTTCCAAGTCACCACAGGCTTTGAGCACAAGGGATGAACATTGGCCCCAGGGTTGAGGCCCTGCCAGAAATTTCCTTTTGTACACTTGTCATCTAAAAGCCACAGCTTCTGAGAATGTCCGTGTTGTCTCAGTTTAGATAGAAATTAAGACCATGGCCAGCTCAGGATGCACTGCTGTGTCTTGGGGCACTGAGGGAGCCATTTTCTTGTTCCAGCAGGCCCAAAGATGCAATTTCTCAATCTGCCTGGCTGGAGTACGTGCCTGTGAAGGACAAATTAAGATGCCCTTGGGGAGACTAATCATGTAATAAATAACAGACACACTCCCGAGAGCACAGGTTCATGGAGAAGTAATCCAGGATGCTGTTAAGGAGTCCTGGCTAGGCAGTCTGCCCCTATTCCTGCCCTTCAAGAGACAAGTCTCCTTGGCCCAAGGGGGAGCAGAGTCTGAGGGGGCAGGAAATTGGGTTCCAAATGGGGTGCTTTTAGTATAAGTACAATAATGCTTGTCTGTCTCCTGAAGAGCCCAATTGATTATTTTTAAGGTGCAGATGCCCAGTAATTTCATCATCATGATAATAACCAATATTTAGGTTGCACAGAGGAGCTGGGAACAAGTGGGAAGGAGGGCTGGGAGTGGCGACGTTTGTGACAACAGCTTCGATTTGAGAAATATCTTCTGAACAAGGAGCAGGCAGCCCAGAGCTGGCCAGAACGTGTTTCCAATGAAAAGATGGCACCAGCTACACATTAAGGGATAATGTCCTACTGAATAAGTTAAGGGCAGGGGAGAGGGAGGGAGAGGGAGAGGGAGAGGGAGAGAGAGAGAGCGCTACAATGCAGAGAATCATAGAACCATGTGCTTATATGTTTTCATGATTATATAAGAAAGCATGCCCACTATTAAAAATTATCAGATAATGGGCCAGAGAGATAGCTCAGTGGGTAAAGTGCTTGTCATGCAAACATATAGACCTGAGTTCAATTCCCAGAGCCCACAAAAAACAGCTGGGCATGGCAGTATACATCTGTACATGGTGATATACATCTGTAACCCTAGAGATGGGGAAGTAGAGACAGGTAGATCCCTGGGGCTCCCTCACTGGCCAGCCAGCCTAGCCTAACCAGTCATCAAGAGCCCAACTGATCATGCTTGAAAGAAAATGTTTTAGATACAATCCCCTGGCAATCTTGTCACCATGACAATAACTAATATTTAGGCTGCATGGAGGGTCGGGGGAGCTCTCTCAATAAAAGGTGGAGAGGAGAGTCGAGATGGCTCAGGGGGTAAAAATGCCTGTTTCCAAGCTGGGCAACCTGAGTTCGAGCCCCAGGACCCACAAGGTGGAAGGAAAGAATCAACTCCCAAAAGTTGCCTCTGACTTCCGCCCATGTGCATGGTTTATACATGCCAAACACAAGCACACAAATAATAAATAAATGCAATTTTAAGAAGAAAAACTGGGGGCTGGTGAGATGGCTCATCTGTTAAGAGCACTGGGTTTGAATCCCAGCACCCACAACCATCCTTAACTCAGTTCCAGGGTATCTGACACCCTCTTTAGGTCCCTGCGGACAGTGCGTGCATGGGTAGATCTACATGCAAAGCACTCATACACATAAAATGAAAAAAAATTTTAAAAACTAATAGAGAAACAAAACCCAAGGCTTTCCTCACCTCTGCCTGCACACACACATACACACACACACGCACACACATGTGCATCCCCCCCACACAAACATGCACAAAGACATGTACAATCAGGGCCCCCCTGCCCCCTGGTTTGTTGTTCACTGCCACTCACACCAAAAGACTTGTTGAAATCCGTGTGCACCTCCTTCTCTTAGCCCTTCACTAGTATTGTAATATTTCATAAATGCAGTCCTGGAGATCCAGAGGTAACCTGCAGGACCACGATGATTCATAGCTCCTCAGGGTCACAGCCCTCACTCTGCCACCTCCCGGGCCTCCTTGCTCCTGGTCTCCCACCCTGGCCCCTCACCTCAAATGCTGACTGCTCCCTCCAACCCACACTGGCCCAGGTATGGCACCTGGCAGCTAAGCCAGTTTCCACCTAAAGAGTCCTCTTGTGCAGCTCATCTTCCTGAATACGTGGGGTCCCACTACCCCTGTGGTGGCTCTCAGACTACTTCTTGGAGCACCAGATCTGCCCTTGAGCAGGGCAAATTAGTGGTCCCCAGTTCTACCCAACCAGAGCTGCCATCAAGGATCAGCCAGTCTGACCAGATCTACCTTCCTGAGACAGCTGTTGTCATAAAATACAACTCTGTTACACACATTTTTGCACAAGATCATGCTGTGTTATGGATTGAATTGTGTTTCCCTTCCCCCACACACATAGGTTGAAGCTCTCATCCCCAGTTGTGCAAGACTAGTGGATGGGGCCCTTAGGGAAGTGTTACGGTAATATAAGCCGTCCTCCACAGGCTCATGTGTGTGAACACTGTCCTAAGCTGGTGGTGGTCTTTTTGAAGGTTAAGGAACCTTTAAGAGGTAGAGCTTCACGGGAGGACCACTTTGGGCAGGCCTTGAGGTTTTCTAGCCTGGCCCCACTTCCTGTCCACTCTCTGCTTCCTGACTGGACATAATGTGACCAGCCAGCCACATCTAGCTCCTGTTGCCATGCCTTCCCCACCATGAAAGGTTGTATTCCTTCACAATTGTGACTCAAAGTAAGCCCTCCCTCCCTGAAACTGCATTTTGTAAGGTATTTGGTCACAACTACAAAAATAACTAATATGGGAGATTGGTAAGGTTCAGAGAGGCCATAAGGTCCTTAAAGGGAGACAGACACCAGAGAGGTCATTCTACATCACAGAGGACAGACCACCTGAGGGTGCAGTGAAGGGTACCTTCTGCAAGCCAGGAAGAGAAGCTCACTAGAAACCTATCCTGATGGCAACTTCACCTCAGACTTCCAGTCCCTAAAACAGAAAATGCACAGGGAACACTGTGGGGATGTGGGAAAGGAATCTTGTTAAAGTTTCTCCCACCAGCTGAGAATCAAGAATTCCAACACAATGTTTGGTTAAGGTCTGTATTCGTCACTTTTCTGTTGCTGTGATAGAAACAGTGACCAAAGCAATATAAAAGGAAGAGTTTATTTGAGCGTATGGATCCAGGGAAATCACAGTCCGTCATGGTGAGGAGGTGTGGTGGCTGGAGTAGGAGTGGAAGCTGAGCTCTCACATCTTCAAGCCGGCACATGAAGCAAGAAAGCGACCTGAGATACAGCAAGGCTTAAGAACTCTCTAAGCCTGCCCCTAGTGACATGCTTCCTCCAGGATAGCCATATCTTCTAAGACCTCCAAAACAGCACCTCCACTGGGGACAAAATGTCCAAATACTTGGAGGCTTTTTATAAGGGGACATTTTCATTCAAACCACCACAGGCCTTTCCCCTTTCCCAGCTATAAAACCCTAAAGTTTTCCAGGACTCTCACTGAAACCTCATTTTCAGTGAATGGCACGTCTTATATCTCTTGTGCAAACCTAATGGCTCCAGGTTTTATCTTATCGCATTGTAATCCCATCCAATATGCCTCTGGAGCCTTCTTATAACCTCGTTTATCAAAAATAAATAAATAGGAAAAAGGAAGAAAGAAGTTTCCTAGCAACGCTTTGAGATGTATTTGAGAACCACCAGAATCGTGTGTGTCTACTGCTAAGACAATTGTGACTCTTCTTTGAGATGTGCACGCTGCGTGCGCATGTGCCGTATTCTTTCCTTGAGTGCCTTCCTTTCTATTTTGAATGAACTCCAACTCTGCTTCATGCTGGCTCATCCTGAAATTCTTTTCTGCAACATGGTCAAGGGTCTTTGTTAGGGTTCCTAAAAGTTTAAGGGAACTGAACTCCCAGGCTGAGCCTTGACAGTGTGGAGCTGGGCCTCCACCCTCACTGCTGCTGATAGTGTGTATCTGAATACATGTGTTCTGCCTTCAAAAATCCCCGAGAGCAGCTCCCAAATGTATTAGTTAGAGTTCTTCAAAGAAACAGAACCAGTAGAATGAATATATATGTATAGAGATGTAGAATGAATATATATAGAGAGAGAGCTTAGCTCACAGGATAGAGTCCGAGTAGTCCAACAATGGCTGCACCACACTGGAGAGGCTGAGAATCCGTAGTCGCTCAGTCCACAAGGCTGGATGTCTCAGTTGTCCCAATCTGGCATGAAGGTCTGACAAATTCCAAAAGATCAGCTAGTCTTCAGTCTACAGCAGCAAGACACACGCACCGGCAAGAGAGAAGGCAAGCAGCAAGAAGCTAGGCGTTCTCCTCTGCCCATGGCCTTTTATACAGGCTGCCATCAGAAGGTAACACCCACATTTAGGGTGTGTCTTCCAGCTTCAGATGATCCAATCAAGAAGATCTCTCTCATTTCAGTTAATCCTAGATCCAGTCAAGTTGACACCCAGGATTAGCCATCACACCAAAGTCTCATAATGCAGTTCCCACATCCTGGGCTCTGGATGAAAAAGTATGGCACCTACCCTGGGACTTGCTGGGCCTCATTATCCCTCTGGGGGAAAAAGTTCCTTTCCAAACCTGTCTTGTCTCATAGTAAACTTCTCCAGCCATGGAGGGAGCTGGCCTGAGCGATGGAAACAGGTCTGAGGCAAGCCAGCCTCCCCTACCCCGTCAGCACAGGCTCCCCAACAGCTGCCATAGGAAGTTGGCCCGGCAGAGGTTAGGCTTCAGTGATGTGATGATTAGGGATAATGGTGCTGAGTCAGATAGACCTGCTTTTCAGCTGTTTTTCAAATTAGCACTGAGGAAGCATTGCCACCGCCACCCAGGCTGGCTGTTTACAATCCACACCAATCACCACCTGCCTTCTCCAGCACCAGCCTGTCGGAAGCAGAAAATTCCCATTTCTAATTAGACAGCAAGTAAAGTGCAGTTCCATGCCACCTAACGCTGGGCCTAGGTTGCAGGATCCCCAAGGCCATATGCCTGTCCCAGTCTGGACAGGGATTGACCCTACAGCTCTGAAGGGTCTAAAAAACCTGATGAAAGCCACCTGCCATCCTGCTGGACCCTCCAACAATCAAGCAGAGTCCCTCAGTTCTTGTCACATAGATGAGGTGCCTACCACCTCCAACACCATCACTTAGGAAGTAGAGAGGTGGCCCCCTGGCTCCTTGACTCTGTTTCTCTCACCCTTATCAGGTCCGGGTGGGGGTGGAGGGTTAACTGGACTTCATATCCTCAGCCATTGCCACCCTATCCCCCCCCTCAAGGCTGGAAGCTGCCTCTAAGAGCTCTTCTGTCTTCCCATCCCCAAAGACAGTGGCAAGCAGCAGCAGGCACCCTGCTCCTAAGCCTTACTGAAAACTCAGTGGCTATGTGAGAGGCGCTAATCTTCTCTCCATCCATAGGAAGGACAGAGAAGCTGAATGGAAGAAGATGCTAAGAAATGAACCCTGTGTGTCTGCTCCTGAGCCCGACTCAGTACCCTGGTTTGGTATGGATGATCCCACAGCAACAGAGGGGCACCCATGGGATGGGAACATAAAAGCCTTCCCTCACATGCTACTTCATCTTCACCTGTGTCTGTACTGGAACAGGGTCCATGGTCAGGACATAGGGAGTTGGTCGTGTACTCTTGAGGATCACAGCAGTGCACGCACACACCGTTGTCTGCTCTGGGTTTCAACACACCCTGGAAGGCATTCAGGAAGTTTCCAAGCTGTCCATAACTATGCCTGCCCCTGCCCATCCCCAGAATGCTGAGGTTGCCCAGCCAAACCCCATATCCCAGAAGCTACTCTATGCCCAGAATCCCTAGCACAAGATTCCAGGGTATTTTATTTCCAATTTTCTGCCTCTTTCATCCTCCCATGAGTCTTCCCTGTCCTGTCTGCTTCCTGCCAGGAGCCTAGGGAGGGGAAGGGACTGTGAGAGGTGAAGGAAGCCTGGAGACACCAGCCCTCTCCCTCCCTCCAATCTGAAGTCACCTGATTCAGACTTGCCTCCTTCCAACACATTCTCACCTTCCATTGCCTGATCTACACAAGCACCACTGCAGTCACTCATGTGAGAGGGAGACTGGACCAGATGACCTTCTGAAGATGTGTCCTGCCCCAGGCTCTGTACAGGCTGATCACAGGGTCAGGTACTATCTTCTAAGTCGCAAGTGGCATTGGTGCTAAGCAAAGGTGTGAAACCAGTTCCTCTTCCTGTAGATCCTAGGCTGGGCAGAGGTCTTGCCAACCTGTGGCAGCACCCAGATACTGGGGGTACTTCAGGCTTTTCCTCTCCCACACACACCTCCCCAGCAGGCAAAGGCTGAGTGGCTGACACCTGAGCCCCTCATCATGGCTGCCACAGGGCTGTACCATCATCCAAGGGGAGCAAGAAGCGCTTCTACAGGAACCAGCAGGCAAAGGCTTGGCAGATGCTGGTCCAAGGTTAAGAAGTAGCCACAGAGGGGAACTGGGCACAGAACATTCAGAGGCAGACAGTAAGTGCTGCTAGACCAGTGGGGGACAGGAAGAGGCAGGACCCCCCCTCCCCTTCACTCTGGCCCACTCTGCATTGTCAGCTGAGTGACATCCTCTCAAAGGTGAGCCTAGGTGTGACAGGCTCTGAGTCATGGGCCTGGCTCAGCTGTGAGCTGGCCCTATGGCATTTACCTGGGCACTTCAAGCAAGCCACCCAACTTTCCTGAACCTCACCTCTCAAATGTCAAGTGCAGCATTTAGATTATAGATCCAGTTTTCAAACATGATTGCAGCAGATTCCTCAAAGGTAAGCAGAAAGGACATAGCCTTGAAATTTTGGGGTTTTGGGGAACCATAGTTCCACTCTCTCTGGGCTGTCTGTGTGACTCCTCCATAGGATCCTAAAACAGGCCACTCACCAAGAGTCATTACCAGATATCAAACACCTCAGGGGAAATACCATACATGTAAATTTTCGTAAATATCTTATATGATAATTAGTATAAACTCTAAACTTCTGAAGTAAAATGTGGGTAGTTGGCTTTCTGCATATAAAATATCTTCATAGTGAATTTTCCTTTCATAAGCTACTGAGTGTAGTGCTCGGCAAATCAAACAGTGAATGTTGTTAGGCAGATATATTGGCCGCTTGGCAAACTGATGGACAAGTTTGGTGGGAACACGGACCCACTGAAGCTGCATCTTAATAAAACCTCAAGAGATCTGCCCTTGCAGTGGGGGAACCACTCCTTTGGAACAATGGTTTTCATCCGTGGTCACCACTAGCATCTCCTAGGACTCTTTATGGACTTTAACAAGACAAGCAGCCATGGGTCCCATCCCCAGGACCTAGTTTCCTGGGCCAGAGTGAAGTAAACTCCCCTGGGTTTTTTTGTTTTGTTTTGTTTTTTTGTTTTTTTTTAAGTACTTTTTTTTGAGACAGGGTCTCCTTGTAGCCCCAGCTGTCCAGAAACTCACTATATAAACCAGGCTGGCCTCGAACTCACAAAGATCTGCCTGCTTTCCTGATGCTGACTGGAGCCTCACTCACAGGGCAGTGGGGAGTGGAGATGAGTTCTCCCCTTTAATTTTGTCTGTACATGCCTGACAGATGGTCATGGAAAACCACTCACCTGTCATGTTCCATGGTGGAGTGGATGATTCGTTTCTGCTGAAGATGCCATCTGCCTGGGACCAGTAGGAGAGGACTGAGGCTAGAGCTCTGGCCTATGCTCAGAAACATTAGGCCTCCCGCAGGTTGCCAGGACAGTAGCTGGCACAAACCAGACACTCAATGATTGGTACTTGAACAACTGGCTTAATCTGTGCAGGGGCCAGAGCCAGAGCACATAATTTTTATCCCTGTCTGTTGGCTGAGTGATGCTGGACTACATCTCTCTGAGGCTCTGGGAGGTGTGGGCAGGAAGGACCAAGATCATGCGGGAATAAAGAGCTTCACCATGGCCACTGTAATGAGGAAAGAAACATTGGTCTTCCTAACTCTAGAAAACAGGGCTCCATCTAAGCCACCCCTGGTACCAGCCAGCATCACTGACAGTGTGGAATGTTTCTGCAAAAAGGATTCTGAGACACCAGTGAGGTGACTTGGAGCTCCAGCCTCATGTCCATAGCATTGTACCCTCCCTAGCTCCTGCTTTCTTATCCTTTGAAGAACCTCAACAGGACACCCCCAGACTTGGTGGGATGTGGGGCTTTGCAAGATGAGACTACTCAGGCAAGTCCCAGCCCACAGGATCTCTTAGCTCCCTGAAGTAGCCACCTTCATGCCAGGCCTTCAAGCCCTGCCTGCAGGACATTTCCGAATTTATGGCCACTTCCCAGTCCTTCTGTGTCTTCCATACACAGTTCCTGGGGACAAGCCCTGCCCTCCTGGTGAACCACTGGCCTGGAGCTCAAAGGCCTAGGATGCCCAGTCAGTGCCTAAGTCTCACCAGAATCTGACTTATTTCCCCTCAAGCCTGGGGGGCCAGTGACACTCCTTAAGTGACAGTCTTCACCCTAGTCATAGATCACAAAAATCTATGTGCAAGCACAGAGCTGCCACCAAGCTGTCTCCCCTTCCAATAAGGAATGGGCCCAGGCCTGGTTGCCGGAGTAACCATTCAAATCCATCTATTTATGAAGTCAAGCATTCTGTTTATGCCCATTAATTGTAGAGAGAGCTGGCGGGTGGGGGGCTCCAGCACAAAGCCCCAACCTCACCAAAAGCTAGGTACATAGCCGTCCACCCCAGCTGGGCCAGCAGCTGCAGGGACCTGTGTCCCCATCTGAGCTGCACGTATGTCCCAGGTCTGGGGGGAGAGCAGGCCTTCTTGAGATCTCAGTGTTGAGGATAAGCAGGATGAATTCTGCCTGCAATGCCCTGCCTGCTAGACCTGTCAGAACACAGCCTCTCTCAGCTGCCACCAGGGACTCTTATCATGTGGGCCTGCCCCAGTGTGTCCCCATCAGCCCTGCTCCAAGTCCTCCTCCATAGAGGGTGTACAGGGCTGTGTCAGAATTGAATAAAAAGGTCACCCAAATTGGGATTTTAATTTTAGCCCTAAAATGAAGAAAACTGAAGGAAGACTTAAGAATTAGTCTGTAAGCAGGCTGTGGTGGCCTAGAATCTCCGCTTTTGGGAGGTGGAGAGAGGTGGAACAGGAGTTCAAAACCAGTCCAAGCGACATGAGACCCTGTCTTGAAAAAAAGAAAAGAATTAGTCTTCAATTACACAATATGAAGTAGAACCTGATCCAGCTTCTGTGTCCCCATAAGGCAGAGCTGCCACACATTCCCAGGCCACCTGGAGAGCTGGGCCAGGGTCTAAGCCGGACAAGGCCAGGGCCTGGCCAGCTCTGGGAAACATTACCATTGCTGAGTTGGAACAGTCGAGGCCAGGCCTTGATCGTGGGAGTGAGACATCTGCAGGAAGATGGTCTCAGAGGTCCATAAGGGAACCCTAGCTTGCGGCAGGAAGCTCTCCTGCCAGCGATGCAGCTATGAACCACAACGGAGTCTCAGTCACCAAGATCTTCAGGGAGAAGTAAGGCCCCCGTTGGTCTGGATTGGGTGGGTTCTGCCACCTGCTGGCTGTGTGACTCTGGCCACTTTTCTGATCCTCACTCTTCTTAAGTTTGGAAATGATGGGGCCATCTACTTTGCAGGGTGTAGCAGTCGATATGCAGGCCGTTTGCCACTGGGGCTGTCTGGTCTTCACCCTCATTTCTGAGAATGGCAGGGAGCTCCAGCTTCAGATCTAAGCATTCCAGCCGGGGCCAGAGGGAGCCCTTCCCTCTCTTCCCTTCCATCCTAGTTTGACTCCTGACTTAGGAAGATCCCACTGCCTACACCAAAGCTAGGTGCTACCTGCCTCTCCGCTTGGCCACATCTCCATATAACCATCAGGGCCACTTCATCCAGGAGGAGATGCCAGGGTGGCTGCTAGGGAACAGACAGCATTTCACTTGCAGTCAGGAGCTGCAGGATGAACAGGGCTGCATAGCATTGGGGGGAAATATCAGGTTCCAGTTAAAGGTTCCAAACCGCTGAGGTGCCTCAGTCTCCACAATGACACTCTCCAGATGTGCAGCGTGGCCCAATAGCAAGAGCTGTTGGGGTCAGACCCAAGTTGGACCCAGCTCTATCTCCCGGACCCGGGGAACTCTGGATGTCACCAGATTTCTCTGAACTCCACTTTCTCTGTAAACTTGGGGCTGTAAATGTTAGTAGCTCCTGGGGCTGGGGGTGTAGCTCAGTTTGTACAACGCTTAACACAGAATACACGAGGCCCTGGGTGTGCTAACCGGCACCACATAAACCAGGTGTGTGCCTGTAATCCCAGGAAGACAGAGGTGGAGGTAGGAAGATCAGAAGTTCAAGATCAACCTTGGCTGTATAACAAGTCTGAGGCCAGCCTGGGCTACACAAGATCCTATTCCCCAAAATAAAAGTTAGCAGCTCCTCCACAAGACTCTTGAAATTAAGTGCCATGTTGCACAGCACAAGCTTGGCATACAGCAGGGCAACAGAAACACTCAATAGTGGAAGCCATCGCCTGTTCCCAAGGACATCCTTTCAGGGACCCTGGCCTTGGATGTGGCCTAGATAAAGCTGTAATAAGATGTGGGTGCCTTGGATTACCATGGAGATGGTCTAATCCACAGTTGCTGCTCAGTAACCATTTATTGAGTTAAAAGAAAATAAGAATCTAATTTGAGCCCCCCACAAAGCAAGTTAAAAGGCCATGTGAATACCAGGTCGTGGCTAGACAGCACACTAATTTGTTCTTTACACACTTTAATGGGTAACTGCTTTCCTTTAATGAAAAAGCCATCTACGCCCACTAACTGTAGTTACGGTCTTTTTCTGCCAGTTCCTGGCAGGGTGTGTCACCCACACTAGTGCGGACAGGGATGGAGTCACACTGCTGCAGTGGCAGAGCTCAGAGGCCTTACTGTTGACTCCCCAGTGGAGTCAGCATTGCCCGCTGAATGTGGGGAAGGTGATCCAAGTGTCAAGTGCTCACTTTTCTCTCATGGGTAGGAAGGATAAATGGAGGGCCATGAAGCCCTCTAAGGATGCTGACCCCAGGGTGTGGCCCAGGTGTGCTGACAGTCTAGGGAGGTGCAGAGGCCCAAACCCATCACCAGCTAGCCTCCCACTGCCACCTGAGTTCCCCCCCACACACACCCCTCAGATCAGAAGCCCTGATCAGGACCCAGCAGCAGGATCCCAGGCAGAAAATGAGTGAACAACAGCTCCCCCTGCACAGCACCGTGTGGATGGGGACATGGCTGAGCACAGGGCTCACTCAGCATTTGGCTCAAGACACACACACTGAGGCTGGGGTGGCCCTGAGGAGCTCCTCCCTGTACTATGTCACTGGTGGTGAGTGGGCTACCTCTGGTCATCATTAGGGCCTGCTCTGCAGGCTTGGGGGCAGTCACCTGCCCTCCAGCATGGCTCCTACCCTACAGAACATGGCCAGGGAGGCCCTAAACTGTGGGTCAGGGACAAGGCTGCAGGCCAGCTGGGTGAGACCTGCTGTGGCAGAGGGGAGCCTAGACACACCTGCTGTTGCCTGGAGACTGGAGAGGCATTTTCACCTTGTCACGAAGCAGGGCAAAAGCAATTCACAAATGGTCAGCTGGAGGCGAGGTGCAGCTACAAGTGTTTGGCAGGTCATTAAATGGTGTGGACCAGGGCTTCCAGACATGTCCACACTGCCCTGGAGCCTGTGGTGGGCCTCTCACTTTGAAGTCAGCAGCAGCTAGATGAGAAGACGGAGCAGGGTTGCTTCTGGGGACACAATCACTGGGCACTCCATCCTGGGAATCATAGATTGGGGAATGGCTGCGGTTTTGAATTATGGTTTGACTCTACATATTCATTCTTAATGCATCAGTGAGGGGAGGTGGAGCCTTTA
Source organism: Nannospalax galili (assembly GCF_000622305.1). Taxonomy (NCBI): domain Eukaryota; kingdom Metazoa; phylum Chordata; class Mammalia; order Rodentia; family Spalacidae; genus Nannospalax; species Nannospalax galili. The sequence continues at coordinate 5,168,725 of NW_008332149.1, read as the reverse complement.
TAAGAGACCAAGAAGCCATAAAGAGAAATTGATGTCTTTATTGATTGATCTCATTCTTGGGACAGTGGTTTGTCATAAAAGGAGACCACCCTAGCAGCCCCTTTTGCCCAGGATCAATTTCTCCTTCCATTTCTCTACCTTGAGGCTCAAGGGCTTCTCACTAGCAGCTCAGCAAACACTCTTGAAATCCTTTGCCTCTATAACCATGCGTGAATAACGTTATAACTTACCTGGCCTCGGGTATCTTGTTGTTGCAACACAAAATGGGCCAAGACAAGGAGCAACCTAGACAGTGTCTCCTTTGTTTACAGAAAGAAAATGGAAAGATTCCCAAGTCCCCTTCTTTAAACGCTTTCATTTACTTGCACACCTTTAAAAAATGCATAACAAAGACCCCACTTATGGAGAAGGGGTTATAGGGTAAGCAAAAGCCTCCATGAGTTTTCTTGGGGGGTGTCTCAGGGTACATGGCCTACAAGCAACAAAAATGGATACATCTCAAGATGAAGGATGGAAAGCTGTAGCCTCTGGGAGGAACAGCACCGGACGGTGCTGGGACCTCAGCAGCAGGAGCCCAGTGCTCCCTACTCCTGGCAAGGGCTGGCTTCTACCACTGACAGGATCTGGCAGCTCCTACACAGATGCAGCTCTGGGAAGGGAGCTAACTGGCTTGTCTCTCTGCTGGCTGATGGAGGCAGGACCCCTCCACTGGTCACGCCCCCACAGCCATGTTGAAGGGAAATGGTGTCAAGCAGATATGGTGAGTAGAGGCTGGGCACACCCCAACACCAGTGTCCACTACCAAAGCCAATTTCTTTTATTAAAACACAAGGACACTGGAGGGCAGAGAGGTTCTGTGACACTCGGTGAACGAATGGTGAAGCCAAGATTCCCAATATGACGGACTCTAGGATGAGCTCTCCCTACAGAAGTTCATGCCTGACCTCGGCCTGCTTTACTCGGTGACTACAGCGAGTCTCCACGGCATCCTACTTTTCTGGTCCTATTGGCAGGGTAGGCACTGCCACTTAGACTCTCTGGTCTCACAGAGCTCTTACTCTGGACAGCCCTGCTGGGCACCTTCCTTCCATGTACCCCACAAAGTCTGACCTTGTATCTCCATGTGCTAGGGCACTTAGCAGGCCCCAGGCCCAACCGTGCCTCAACCTGGAGATAGCCTGTAAATGGAGGGCTCGGTCACTGCTGTCTGCTGACGAGGCTGTTTGTAGCACCTCTACCATGCAGGCTGCTGGGCCACTGTGGAGCACTGCTTGTTCTGAGGACACCAGAGAGGTGGATACTTCCAGGCCACCTGCTCTGCCCTTCAAGCACTACATCACTCCTGGGGAGTGTGTGATCACTAAGTCCGGCTTCAGAGTCACAGCTGGGTGACCTTGGCCAGATCACTTCATACCTGTGGGTAATTCACTGGAACAGAGGTGTTGTCAAGTTGCCTGAGGCAGTGGACCAGTGGCTCTGCCATGCAACAGATGTCATAAGCACTCAGTGGACAGCAGGAGCAAAGGTAGGGGCCATTTTGGTCCCCAAAGGTGAGAACCTGGGAGGAAGGGAAGGTTCTAAGATGCTGGTTTTTTAATATTCATTTTTATCTTATGTTATTACGCTTGCATGTATGTAAGCACACCCATGTCGTGCAATGCCCGCAGAGGTCAGAAGAAGGCATCAGATCCCTTGGAACTGGAGTTAGGACGGCTGTTAGCTGCCATGTAGGTGCTGGGAATCGAGCAATCAGTGCTTTTAACCACTAGCCAATCTCTAGCCCCAGGTGCCTTTCTAGCAGAAAAAAACAAAGAGAGGCGAAGTGACCTACAAAAGGATAGTTTGTAGGCCTAGGAGCTAACTCACCCCCAAGACATCCAAGTCTGATGCTGGCATTCACCCTCTGCAGTGTGGACATCCCAGAAGTCCTGGTCCAAGTTCAGGTCCCAGCTTCACCCACAGTGCGCTCCTTCTGCCAGGAGTCTCTAAGTCCTGTTTCCTGCCTCACCCTTGAATATTCTGTTTCTTTCCCATGCCTGTGCTTCAGGGAAACTGGCCCTTCTCTGGAGAAAGCCCTTTCAACCCTGCTTTAAGCTTCTGATGTCCTTCCCTGTGTTCACAGGAAGGGCTGACACCTTTCATCTTCTCCATTCTGTTCTTGTAGGCTGGAAGCAATTCTCCACACTACCACCAGGGACTAGTCTAATTTTTCAGGAACTCCTGGTCTGTGGGAGAATGACTGTCACACAAGCCCTGAGTAAGGAAGCTTAAGAAAGTGCCCAGTGCTCAAGGAATTCCCCTGGCCATACTAAATCAGTGGCCAAGGACTCCAAACGCCTCTTTCCCATGCTTTTGGATGCTGACCGGATGCAAGCATTTTGGTAAACTGTCAGCAATTGCCAATCCTTGATTGGTAAAAATGTTCTGTCAAAGGCAACATGGTAACACTAAAAAAAACAGAGCTAAACTCAGGCTGACGAAAAGGCTCAGTGGTAATTGTGCCCGCTGCCAAGCCTGACCACCTGAGTTTGATCCCAGGAACACACATGGTGGAAGGAAAAAAGACTTCCACAAGTTGTCCTCTGACCTCCACATGACTGTATGTGTATACACACACACACACACACACACACGGAGGGCGAGGAAGAGGGAGAGGGAGGAGATGCTGGTTTCAAGTTCTAGCCCACTTAAACCATCTGAAAACAAATGGCCCCTTCTCCTTGGTTGTTAGCTTGAGAATGTTCATGTGTTGCCTCTCACCCCAACCCCATATTGTCACTCCTATGGACAGAGAAAAAGAACCAAGCCAGCTAGCAGGCCTCTGGGAGGTTTTGCTTCTGTTAGACATGCTGGGAACACAGGCCTCTTCTTCGGCTGGCTGGGGTCACAGCTGGCTACTGTAGCATTCAAGAGAAGCCTGTTCGTGGTCTCAGAAGGCTGGGTGGGTTGCGGAGCAGAGCAGAGCTACCCACATCTTGGAGTGCTGGAAGCAGGCACAAGGTTTACATGCTGGGCTTTTGCCATTTTGTCATTCCATCTGGGCCCCCAGTCTGTGGGATGGTGCTCCCCACATTCAGGACTAGTGTACCCCTATTTAAGCCTCTCTGAAGGCACCCTAAGACTCACCAGAGGTGTGCTTTACTAACCACTAGGCACTCCTCAACCCAGTTCTTACTAATCTCAATCCAGACAATCACGATGAGCCATCACGTGGAAGCTGGCCTGGCAGAGTTAGAGCACAGCACATGCTTAAGGATGCCAGTTGGCTCCTGTCTGTATCAACCCTGGGCTTGCTTAACCTTGGGACTTCTGTGGGGTAGTGAACTTCCCTTACCTTTTAAACCAGCAGTCTCCATAGTGAACAAGATGTTCCACCAAGGCACAGGGAGAAACCAAGAGTTACAAATGTTTTGAAGAGTAAAGAAACAAGGGTTGGAGAGATGGCTCAGCAGTTGAGAGCCTATACTACTCTTGCAGAGGACCCAGGTTTGATCCACAGTACCCACATATGACTGCTCACAACCACCTTAACTCCAGCTCCAGATTTGACACTCTTCTGGCCTGCAGAGGCAATGCACACACATGATACATATAAATTCACACAGGCACATGCACACAATTTTTTAAAATCTTAATTTAAAAATGTACCCGTAAGTACGCACACAAGCTGAGTTAACACTCCACAACGGGCAATGGCAGGTGACTGTGGGTACAGAGTTTGTGTCGCATGTCTCTGCTTTTGCTTGTGTCTTTAGAAGAAACTTCTCTGGGGCTGGAGAGATGGCTTAGTGGTTAAGAGCACTGGCTGCTCTTCCAAAGGATCTGGGTTCAATTCCCAGCACCCACATGGTGGCTAACAACCATTCCATTAACTCCAGTTCCAGGGGATCCAATGCCCTCTTCCTACCTCCAAGGGCATTGCACGGCACGGGTGCACTTACCCACATGCAGACAATATACTCATACACATAAAAAAATAAAAAAAATAAACTTCACTCCTGGGGGTAAAAATCATGTCTTGTTTTTCTGTGCTATGCTTTTAAATTTAATTTTTAGCTCATCTGGGATTTCTTTGGTGAATGTTAAGACATCAACTTAATCTTCTCCAGCAGTTTTCAATGAACAATCCATCATGGTCAGACTGATTCTTAAAAGCCACTGCTAATAGACACTAAACCCTTCAAAGTATTTGCCTTTGTTGCTATTTTTTAAGTCTTTCTCATTAGTGCATCTGTTTCCACCAGCATCAGTTTTTAATTTAACTGCACTTTTGAAAAATGTGATTACTCTTTGGTACAGCAAGTTTCTTCTTTCTTCAATGAGTATTTTCCTATTTTCATCTGTTTATACTGCCGTATGAGGTTTTAAATTACATTAAAAACAAATAGGTTATTGGGTCTTTCAAATGGCATATAAATTCATGTATTAATCCAAAAGGAAGTGACATGTTTACAGCAGTTCCCAATGTCATTATCAAGTGCTTATTTTAACTAAGCTTCTGAGCTCCTCCAAGGAAACCATGAGCTTTTTCCAGTTTTTGAACTTTGTGGGTATGAACCATGCTGGGCCTGATTTTCTCACTTAATGTACGAACCATGCTGGGCCTGATCTTCTCAGTTGCTTCCTTTACTCAACATGACTTCTGAGGTTTGCCTACATTACTGCTCTCCACCAGTCAGACCTCACCACCTACTGTCCTACACAGTCCCCTTGCTTTTGGGCACATGCTAGGTAAGTGCTCTACCACTGAGCTAACTACACTCCCAACCCTCTTCCTTCTTTATGGTTATTACTGGCCACATTGCTTATATACAAGAACATTCCTGCACATTTCCTGGCACATGTGCATGTAAGTTTTTCCTCAGTGCACACGAGCTATCATCTAGCATCTCTACATTCAACCTCCCATGACATTATTCCTGTTTTGCAATACCCACACACATGCCAACAGGTTGCTGTTATAATTTTTGTTCTCGTCTTCCTCCTTTTTTGTACTAAGGACTGAACCAAGAGCCATGTGAAACAAGAGCTCTGCCTCTGAACTGTATTTCCAGCCATGTTTTTTTTATTTTAAATTCTCTGGCAGAGTGTCACTAAATTACCTATAATTAAACTTTAACTTGTTTGTAGCCAAGGGAGGCATTTAACTTGTGATTCTCCTGCCTCAGCTTCCCAAGTAGTTAGGATTCCAAGTCTGAGCCACTAGGTCCAGCTACTTTTCTACTTTCTGCCAATTTTGCGTCTAGAAAATGGTATTTACAGTTTTAATGAGCATTTCACAACTGCCACATGAAGGTGAATCTCTTGTTTATGGGCCTGCTTCTTGTATGAAATGCCCACCTGTATTTGGTCCCATCTCTCCTGAGTTGGTTTGCACGTGGACTTCCATTCTAATGGAAGTATGTATCACAATTATTTGTATCTCATTCCAGATGGGGCTGAGGTTCTTGTCTATGGATTGTGTGGTAAACAAAAGTATTTCCTATCAACGTAACCACATATTTTTTCTGAATTGCTGGTTTGCATTATCTATGGAAAACTTCCCTACTCCAAAGTATTTCAATCACTATATTTTAAAAAGTTTTACTATTTTTATTTTACATGTATGAGTGTATTGCCTGCATGTGTGTATGTGCACCTGTGTCGTGCAATGCCCAAGGAGGTCAGAAGAGGGTATTGGATCCCCTGGAACTGGAATTACAGATGGTTGTTAGCTGCTATTGTGGATGCTGTGAATCGAACCCAGGTCCTCTGCAAGAGCAGCCAGTGCTCTTACTTGCTGAGTCATCTCTCCAGCCCCACAATCACTGTATTTTATGGTGCTGTACAACCTTGTTTTACAAGTTCCCTCACACTTTGTTCTTCCATTTACCTTTTAGGATCACAAGTTCCACAATGAAAACCATTAGGATTTTTATAAGAATTGCATTGACTCTGTTAGCCAGTTTAAGAACTTAATAAAAATCAAATCTATCTTATCTCCCTTTAGTTAAGATCCATAAAGTTTTGGGGGTTCTATAAATCATTTTCTCATTAAGTACTAAATCCTTCTCGGTTTTTCTGAGACAGGGTCTTCTGTAGACCAGGTGGGCCAGGCCTCAAACTCACTATGTCTGCCTCCACTTCCCAAGTATTGGGATGACAGATGTACATCATTATGCATAGCCTTAAATACTTTTTATTAAGATTTATTATTATTAGGTACACTTTCCCCTATGGATTGAATTTAATTAAATTTTTAAAAAATTAACCTAGTCATAGTGTTCCACAACTGTAACCCCAGCACTTGGGAAAGAGAGGATGCATTAAGACCCTGACTCAAAGAATAAAAATCCCCTACTACATGAGAACAAAGCTGCCCTCAGCATACTGGTTTTGTCCCAGAAACCCTGATATAACTCAGAATTCAAATTTGCTTTGTAAATTCTTTAGATATTCATAAACAATTCAATCATATACTTTAATCCACTAATTTATGAATCACATTGATTTTTCTAATATTAAACCAATCTTGCATTTCTGAAATCCAATGATTCACCAACTGTTTATTTCTCCACTGGAAAGTGCAGTATGTCCAATTCAAATTTGTTTGCTGTGTTATTTAACACTCCATTTCCTTAATAATCTTGGCAATCTGGCCTTCTGCGTGCTGTGTGCTCCATTACTGAAGAGATGTGCTTTTCCCATTACGTCGGCAGATCAGTCTACTCCTTACACATGTCCATTTTTTCTTTATATATTTTGAGATATATTACTAGATACTTTGGTAATTAGTAAGGTTTTTTTCCAAATACATTTTACCTGTGTGTGTGTGTGCACGCACCTAAGTGTATGTATGTGCAGGTTACTGGAGGCCAAATGAGAGCATGAAGATCCCTTACAGCTGGAGTTACAGGTGGTTGTGACTTGCTGATGAACGTGCTGGGAACCAAATCTGAGTCCTCTACAACAGCAGCAATCACTCTTAACTGTCAAGTCATCTCTGCAACCCTGATTAGTAAGACTCTAATTGCTATATTCTTCTGGCCTTCTATCAGTTTAGGGGGCTTAATATGAATATAAACAAAGATTCAAAATAATAATGTAACCCAACAACACGCAATAGCACATACCTATGCTAGTAGACCTATACATGGTACTCTTTCTTTTAAAAAAAAAAAATTCCTGCTGGGCGTGGTGGTGCATGCCTTTAATCCCAGCACTCAGGAGGCAGAGGAAGGTGGATCTCTGCGAGTTCAAAGCTACCCTGGTCTACAATAAATAAATAAATAAATAAATAAATAAATAAATAAATAAATAAATAAATAAATAAATAAATAAATTTCCTAGATTACTGAGGATAAGGCCCACTGAATTTCAAAAAAAAAACACAGGCTGGGTCTAAAACTTGTGAACTTGAGGGGAGGGAGAACCTGCTGAAAGAAGGGAAAATGTTTACACAGCACCCTGCTTGGCTGGGGGAAAACTGAAGGTGGAGTTGTCTGGTGACTCAAATACCAAGAAAAGGATAGAGTCACCAAACCATGCTGCATCTATGAACCCCAGAAGTAATACGTCTCACAGAGCAAAGTCTAACGGGGGGGCGGGGGGGCTGGTGAAAATACAGAAGGACGTGACACTTCTAGAGACAGCAAGAGCCAGGCGAGGTTGCCCATACTCGGGCAGAAGGGTTAGGCCAGTCTGTGCTACAGAGGGAGACCCAGCCAACAGAGGAAAGGAGGGAGGAGGGAAAGGGGAGGGAGAACACAAAAACTTAAACTAAAGTTAAGTAATTAGGGGATTATTGCTAATTTCTTAGCAAGAAAAAGCACAGCAAGTAATAAAGCTTGGTATGATTAACACAAAAACCTCCCAAGCCAGAGTTTCAATTAAAGCTCCATAAAAGAACCGCACAAGAGGGGCTGGAGAGACGGCTCAGCAGTTAAGAGCACTGACTGCTCTTGCAGAGGACCTGGGTTCAATTCCCAGCATCCACATGGCGGTTATGAACCGTCCTTAACTCCAGTTCCAGGGGAATCCAAAGCCCTCTTCTGACCTCTGCAGCACTGCACAACACAGGTGCACTCAAATACATGCAGGCAATACGCTCATACACATAAAATAAAAATGTTTTTTAAAAAAGAACTGCACAAGAGTTAAAAATTTTTAAACTTATGTAGGCACTATATATACATATAGCACATGTAAACACAAAGTTTTGCTACCACCAGTACAGAGGTCAGGACTGACACTGTGGGTTGATTAGCTGGGGAGACAGACCCATGCTGAGGTGTGGTTGGCATGCAGGAAGACACTAGAGTGCACTTAGGTAGATTTGAATATCCATGTTTTAACAGGTATCAAGACCAGGGACATCTGTATAACAAAACAAGTTCAAGGACATCTGTACAAGATTTATTTCTCATCAACCACAATGTTTTAGAGTGAGAGGGTGCACCCTAACAAGGAAACAACCCAAGTCAGTAGCTTTGTATCGTGGCCAGTCAGTCCCTCAGTCACATTGTCTTCACTGGGTTAATGAATGAGATGGCAGCACACCGGCGCTGGGCCTGCCATGCCTTCCAACAAATGCCGCTGCAGATGAGACTTCGCTGCTTCCTCCTTGATCTGGCTGTGCTGGCAGCTGGTAAAAACCTCCTGCCTGATTCGATCTCTACATTTTACACAAGCATTTCTGGTTTTAGCCAGGGTTCCCCACAACTTCACATTTTACCAATTTCTCAATCAAATGGTTGTAACATTGACAGACTAAGAAGGCAAACACGGGCACCCATTTAACAAAGCACACTCTAAGAGACATGCCGCCTTCCTGCATTTAGTACAGTCATAATACTGAGGTGACACCGAAGAAGCAATACAAAGCATTTATTTTCCCCAAACTACAGAACTCTGAACCTTAGAGCCACGCTGCAAGTCTCCACCAGCTTTTTTCTAACACTGGAGTGCAGCCTGCGATTAGACAATCCCAGCAGGGCACAGTGTGCCCCCAGGTCCTATAAGAATGGATCTGAGCAGCACTTCCTTCAGCTCTCACACTCACACCATCCACAGAAGTAGCAAGGGGTGGACCGATGCCACTGGCCCTGGAGGAGGGTCAAGTGCACGAGGGAGGTGCAGTGATTGAGGTTATCACAGCAGGGGAGGAGGCATTCCCTTGAGGAAAGAACAGGGCTCCTGCCACCATACATTTCTGGGGATCTCAAGTGGAGGCAAATTTCAACCCAGTAATGAAAGCACAGGAGAGCCTTTCTTGATGAACTCCTACCACTTCACTTTAACCTCTGATAAAAATCAGTTTGATTTTTACACACTCTCACTGAAAGTAATTACAACCAAAAAGGTCCTCTAAACATCTTACAGGTATTAGTCAAGGGCTTCACATTTCAATCTTGAATTTTAACATACCCTTAAAAGGCCTAGATTTGAACAAAAGTAGACAATATTCCAAGTTAAACATTCAAGGACACACCATAAATATCTACTCACAACATCCTAACAATGGCTGGATGGCTAATGCAGAGTTTTTGTTTTGCCTTAGTTGTTTAATATCTCAGATTAGTGTATATTCACAAAATAATGCTTAGTTTAATACTAGTTCCTTAATACACAATGGAATTTTAGTTCAAGGGCAATGCCTCTCAAATATTAATCACGGAAATAACTTTTAGAAGAGAAACAGAAGAAAACACAGGCAGCCTCAACAAGACAATAAAATCTGAAAGGTTATTTACTCTGGGTACAGGGAGAATCAACAGGTCTGTCTGCTGAAACACCATGAGACAAGTGTTCCTGCCCACGTTACCTGCAAACCGGTTCTGTCTGCTAGTTCACTGTGGCCTTTGCTGGTAGGTGTACAGACCATTCAAGTCAGCCTTTTGTGCTGAAAACCTTTAATCCCATTTGGTTTACACAAAGAACGGTGAGGTGATACATGTGCAAACTCTTCCTGAGGAATTATTCACTTGTGCAAATTTGCAAGCCGACAGAAAGCACGACAGACAGCAGGGGAGTGACAGCTGGACAGGGCTGAGCTCTGGAGGCGTGTGCACAGCATCGGGCCAAGGGGCATCCATTCCTCTGCAACCTCACCTCCACACACATGAACCTCATTTCATCCCAGTCCCATGATACGGAGCGGCTACAGACTTGTGAAGGGAACCAGAAAAGGTGACTTTTCCACAAAATTTAGCAATGTACAATTCATGCACCCCAGTGGGGGCGTCTTCTCAATGACCCTGCCTAGGAGCGATTAGGCAAAGAGTTACGACGTCAAATTTTGCTTTCTGTCCCAAAGAAAATAAGCCTGTAAGGTCAGGATACAGCTGTAACAAGAGGTCACAAGATGACATGGTTACTGAAGCTCAAGGTCCACCCTTAAAGTATGTACAAAATGTGTACCACCTCTCAAAATAATCACCATCTATTTACTTGGACGTGTCATTATTTTGGCCTCTGCCTTCCACGTTCTGGTTTTAAAGGCAAAAGCCAACATGCTTGGTTCTGGCTTTCTTTTAAAGGCCTACTTTTAGGCGCACATAGAATAGTCAGTTTAACCAAATCGGCTGCCTATGTTGACTATCCAATCAAACTGCATGAACAGTGAGTTTGGCTTTAAGTACCTGATAGGAAAGCAGCCCTCGGCCAAGGTGGCACTGTACACTGCACTGGAGGAGAAACAGGCACACAAGAGGAGGAAGCATTTTCTGAAAATTACAAAATGGGAGGGGAGCAAACTATTTCCTCACACTTGCAGATGAAGAATTCTAGCAATATTTCAATTGAGCAGGGCCGGTATCACCTTAAGTAAGTTTTGCAAACCACAGTGTCCCCCAAGGGAGTTCAACCCTCAGGCCACTGCACACCTTTCTGCATGCCTTCCTGTGTTGGCCTGGCAGTACCCAGCTTTGGTGGGACTCAACTCTGATTCATAGCTGGTGCAGTCAATATGCAAAAACCTCAAGAAACTGAATTCTCTCTCTCCATTTTTTGCTAGCATAAAATGATGACTAGCTACCCATTAACTTAATAATGCAAAAACATCCAGAGACCTTAATGCAAGGTAATACAATGCTTTTATGGGAAAGTTCTGTTGAATAAAAAAAGAATGCCCTCTTCCAGAAAA
>NW_008332149.1:5147683-5157523 GCF_000622305.1 Nannospalax galili | reverse complement strand
AAAAAAAAAAAAAGTGCTGGGGTATATTTATTAGGCTACTAAACAACTTACCCACACTTTAAGAATGTTCCAGTTTTACTCCTTTCAGAACTATTAAAGCCGCCAGGAGAAACCAGTTCCAGGTATTCTTTAAAAGACTGTGGCAAGCATTCCATTGAGAAAAGTGAGAAAACAGAATTTTCCCTCAACACTGGAGCAGACCAAGCTGTGCGGTCGGTGAGAGCCTGTGAGCTCTTACACAGGGCTCACCAACACAACCCAAGATGCTCTCGGTGCAATGAAGCCAAACAAAGCTACCACAATCTCCTGACTCTAGGTTAAGTACTTGAGAGCAAAGCTGATGGTCTTTACTATCCCCCCCCGGCCCCACCCCGAGCAATCATTGTACAAATCAAGGACTGCCACTGGGTGACAATCTCTCCCAGGGTCCCACTGCTAACTCTCCCACCCACTGTGCTGGCAGAGGCAGCCTGGGAGGGGCGTCAGTATTGATCTGGTGGATCCTGGCCACATAAAGCCTCTGCTCACTGCACATTCAAGCAAAACTAAGAAGAAAAGTATTCTTCCCTTGCTACATGTATTTTGCTTTATCATTTGAAATCAGCTAGAATAAGTCTCAGACTTTTCTGAGAATCTAAACAGGACTGCTGGTACGGTGAAACACAAAATACAGCTTAACCACAGCCAAGGAGAGCCTTTAAACACCAGCAAACTCTCCCCACCGCACTACAATAGCAAGCATGATGTAAGACACTAGGTACACTTTCACAAGTGCTTACTACACCCATTAGAATGAGATAGATCAGGAACCACTCACCATGGACTATATTTGGTTTTAGTAACTATATTGCTCCCTTGGGAGTCACAGACAGCAGCTCCCACTGTTAGGCAATCTCCACAGTATAACAGGGGGGCTGCCCACCCCAAACTAGGGCTCTACCCACACTTCAGCGGTTGGTGAAATCAGGGGAGGTGCTGGCGGGGGAAGGAAAGCCTCAGTGAGAGTTGGTCCCCACATGAACACCAGCGTGCCCTCGGCAGCAGGGTGCAAAGCTGACCAGTGTGCAGTGTTTCCATGTTCTCAGTCTGATCCTGCTACAAAGTCGTATCAGGTACCTTGTGGAGCTGGCTTGGGGTATCAACCTCTCCAGGAGGCATTGTGAGCTTGACAACACGGTCACACATTTGCAAAGTGCACAGAGCTCAAGGCACAGTGTAGAAAAAAGCTGTGAATCAACGGGGAAAGGTTGCAGTGAAAGCAGGGTTGGAGTTTCTTAAACAAGACTTTCTAATGCTAAACAATTATTTTAAAACAGGTTGAGCATGGATTTTGAAAACACTGTATTGCAACACCTGCTTGGTATTAAAGCAAAGATCTCTTGACACGTAAAACCAATACACTGAAGTGCTAAGTTCACAAACGTACACAACAAGTGCTTTTAAAAAAGAAAAGAGGAAAAAAAGATTCTTCCGTTCTTGTACTTTTGGAGGAAGCTGCTGATTTTGGCTGTTGGACTTCGCTTAGCACGGCCACTTTCCAAGGTGCTTACCCCTCACACAATCTGTGGATAAACTCACTAAAAGACTGTCCCATTTCAAAATCACCCCCAAGTCTAGCAGCAACTGTTTTTGTCTCTGAAAATTAAAAATCAAAAGGAAGAAGTCCGGCACCCTCTCCAAGAACAGCCTTGCAACAGAGCTCCTGAGTGGTCAGGCCCCACTGTAGCCTGAACAGTTTTCTGCAGCTCCAGTGTGTGCTCCCTCCGGGAGAAGAGTCCATTCAGCAGTCACTATCTGTACCCCCTGGAACTTGCACATGCGGACGAGCTGTCTGAAATAAAGAGCAGAAGGAAAAGCACTGAGGGGCAGCTAGCACTGAACAAGAGCAGAACTCTGTCCATACAACTTATACTTCTCAACCCTCCCCACCCAAGTCTCTAAAAGTTCCACAGTTCTCAGAGAACCAGAAAGAAGCCAAGATCACCAGGAACTGACGTTGGAGTACTACCCCATCCTTGTGGATAATAAAGAATCTCGTGGTCTCCTGGCACCCAACTGAAAACTAACACCACCAACCAGCCTTCAGCATTGTCACAGCTACAGTCAGGCTGACCTGCCCCACACAGGCCACGATGTGCCACCTAGATCACAATCCACATCACACACTACCACGCTTATCGCCAGCAGCCACCTCACATCACGAGACCATCAAAGGCAAGAACATGGTTACTTACTGTATGCCAACTCATCCCCTGCTCTCTTCCGGGACTGGTCACCTCTAGGGATAAGAAAAGTGGAAGAGGCAGTCAACAAAACCCAGTGACTTCACACAAGACAGCAGAAATGAACCAATGTAAATGATGGTAGAAAGAGCACACACTTCAGCTCTAAGCCAACAGTCAGTTTTAAACAGACAAACATAGGCTGAGTCATCTTCAGCCTGGCTGTTCTTAGCTAAAGGGTGTAGTTAAATCTAGGAAGTTCTTAAATGAAGATGAAGACCTAAGGAGGGCTTACACTGAGTTCTAGAAACACAATTCTAGTGTCTGCACACTAACGTATGTCTGTGAAGACAACCCAGGTCTTGCTACCTCCATCACAGGAACCTACACACACTTCAAACATGGATAGAGGGGTTAAAAATCCCCTCAAAGCTCCAAACCAAAACTCTCAAGCCTTTGGAGTCAGAACCTTAACTTGCTTTAAGACCCTTTTGTGGGAAGAACACAAATCTTTACATATATCACCCAGCTTTTCCTCAAGTGCCCAGATAAGTCCCAGATCTGTGTTGCAGCTAAGAAAATAGTGGTTGTGAACAGCCCTATGCCTCCCATGAATCCAACTCTCATCTTTCTGGCTTCCCAGACACTAATCCAGGCTCCAGTGCTTGAGTAGTAAGCAATAATCTCAATCCCCCACCCCCACACCCGCACTTCTCCTCAGTCTCTGGTGCTGATGCAGCTCCTCTCATCTCTCCCTTTTTCTTGCTGGTCTTTGTTGGCTCTGCCGAGCACTGCCAGGAGCCACCCTTTCTTCTCCATACGCATTCTTCACTCTTCTAAAATGGGACCACTACCAGATTTACAGGCAACTCTGATTTCTGTGAGTCCAAGAATGTAGGTCCAGTGTCTTCATCACCATGGCGAACACTGAAAACTGACCATGTCCAGAATACAATGCAGACTCCCCTCCACTTACTCTTTCCCCAGGCTTCCACTTAAATAAATGGCACCACCACCCACCCAGTTACTCAAGCTAAAATCCTAGGTTGTCCATGATCCCTCTCTCAACGTCACCCTGTTCCACACACAACACCAAGTGAACAACTATCAACTACACAGCTACTGTCTCTATACAAGCTGCCACTGTACCCTCTCTCCTTCCCAAGAGCAGGCCCCTTATTATTTGCCTAGACAAGAGCCAGAGCTTAAGTAAAAAGGTATAAATAAGAATAGTTCATGCTTCTAATTAAAACCCCTCACACCTTTCCATTACAGTTCAAAATCAATCTCAAGTCATTTCCCAGCCCAGTGTCATGGCTCTAGTCTGTCTCTCTCACCTCTTTTCTAGCCCCTGCCTCGGTTCACTGTCCTTCAGCAACCTGAGCTCTCTGGTCCTCTGGGCATTTTCTTTTTTTTCCTACTTGTCATTCTCTCCCCCAGGCAATCACACTGGTCCTCCAGTCTGGTCCTCCTCTGATGTCTCCTTGGAGAGGCAGGATCACGCCACCGTATCACCAGGAATAGCTCCTCACACTCCATTCTCTAGTTCTCTCCACCGCACTTAGTTTTATGCATGTATTTTTGCAAGGTTATTATTTGTTTGCCAACATTACAGCGTAAGTACCATGAAAGTAGGAACTCTGCCTGTCATTCCACCCTGGGGCCCAACAGTGTGTAGCACATACCAGACACTTAAAAAACTATCTGTTGCATTAACAAATGGGTACGCAACTCAGAGTCTCAAAGATGATGACTAAAATGCTTACTTGAGTAGCCTACACTTCAATTAATCAAACAATAAAGCAGTACCTGACTCTTATGTCAATGTTGATTTTGAAATATGGGGAGATTTTTGAGTAATTTTATAGTTTTTCAATGTTTACCCCTTCTTTTAGTTTGCTTCCAACCAAGGCAAACATTCTTACTGGGCTGATAAGACAAGGAGCCTTGATGGCTAGCAAAGAGGCCATGCCACAGAACTAGAGGGGTGGGCTTCTTCATGCTGAATACCTGGAGAAGCTCCACACAGCATTCCCATGAACAGTCCTCACAGCCTAAAGAACTGTGAACATACCCAACTTTGCACCTCTATAGTGAGTTCTACCAAAACCAGTCAGTGACTTACATGGGTATTTACACTAGTATTATTACAGTACATGTGCCAAATATTGTGAAGCAGTTAAGCCAATCCTTCACACCTGGAACCTCAAGTTCTTATACACTGCATCCAACCCTGCCCCTCAATGGTTAACTAAAAAACACAACAGGTACAAGTAATTGGTGCAAGTCAGATGTAGAAACAGCGGACAGGAAGAATGGAACTGTGAGATGTGCCAGAGATCTCTGAAGCTGCTAGCTCTGAGCCTGCTAGCACTAAGCCAGATCTCTGCCACGAAACAAATTAAGTCCAAATTCAGAAGAAACCTTCTCAGCTAAAAGACCAGCAGTATCTCTACAAGGTTCCTTTGTATTCCAGAAATCTAGGCTACCCTTTTTTCCAAAGGAACATTTGTCTTTGCAAAATGAGTAGAATACTCTTTGGAGGGGCCCTGGGCTGGTCTGAATGGGACAGTCCAGGTGAGGGCCTGTGTTTTCTAAGTTCCCAAACAAGCTCATCTCCACAATGTGACTTCTAACAGCAGCCACCATCTGCCCCTCTCCAATCAATTCAATTACTCTCAAGAGAGAAAGAAAATGTTCCTTTGAACTTACACGTTAATTCTAGCTTTGAAATAAGTTTCCACTGTATTTCCATGCAGCAAAAGATTTTGCTTCACATAAACTAGCTCACCTGAAGATGTGCCCACCATCTAGAGCAGGGCATATTGGACGACACTCACATATTACCTAGAAATAGTTCAAAGACTTCCTCACATGAAAGCTGTGTGTTGCCTATTCAGGAACCCAATCACGTAAGTGGAACATCATATTAAATGAAGCAACAGCTTGTAATACTGAACAGGAATCACATGATTGGTTAGGCAAAACCCACAAATGACTGCTCATGTCTAAATAGGCAGTAAAAGACCCCAACCAAAAGCCCGTGTTATATTTAAGGTTTTGGGGGTTATTTTCCCCTTTGACATCAGTGGACACCATTTCCTCCAAAACAATCCTAGCCAGATAATGACCAAAGAAAACACAAGTGTGACAGGGCAACAGTGGGCAGTCCACAAGGCAAGCAGGTAGGCTTTCCACAGTGGCTGAGAAGAGCAGTCCTTGCTGACAGGTGTTGACTGAACCTAAAAGTGGGTCTAAGAATGTCAGCTTTGGCAGAGCCTACTCTGTACAAAGTACCTGTCAGGATAATTTATGAAGCAGTTTAATCCTCATAGTAAATGTATAACAGAGTGTTAGTTCTAAAAATGGCTCAATTAAGTTTGTGAAGCAATACATTTCAATTTCACTACCTCTTGGAATACTGCTTAGTGTTTAAAATTCAGCCAGAAGCTATACTAAAGAATTCCCTCATGAGAAACAAAAGTCCCAGTCTACACCAAGGCCGCTCAGCCATGGCTGCAGAGCAGCACAACAGTGACTGTGGGGTCAGTTATTAATCTTATCCCGAGCAACTCTGACGTAAGAACTACACACCCAGCAACTCTACATCCCGTTCTTTTGTTCCAGTTCCCAAACCAGGATGAGGAAATGTCTCTGGATGTTTTAAGAGTTTCAGAACCCATTCTAAAAGGTAAACTCAGAGTGTATGGACACATCCACAAGAACAGTGTTCCTATACCACACCACGAAAATATAAGTTTTCAGAAGGCTGACTTAAAAGCAAATATCCAAAACACAAGTAAATTTATAAAAGAAAAAAAAAAAACTTAAAAGTCAAGGTAATCCTAGGGGGCAGAAATCGCCAAGTACATGCAATTACTTCGTATTTATTTAAAAGTAGCTACGATAAAACTTATAGTTCAAACTACAGAAACCACAAAAAAAATCTTGAAAACCTAACATAGTTACAGAAAACTATGACACCACTTTTACGTGACTTAAAGGGAAACAAAACGGATTCTGAACAAAACCAAAGGGGGTCAAATTGAGGAATGTCATTTTGGATGAAGCATCAAGTTTTTTTTTTTTTAATTTTTAATTTTTATTTTTATGTATCCTCTGCATGTGTATAGGTATATCATGTGGGTGCAATGCCCAAAGAGGCCAGAAGAGGGTGTCAGAATCTCTGGAACTGGAGTTAAAATGGTTGTTAGCCACCTTATAGGTGCTGGGAACTGAGCCCTGGTCCTCTGCAAGGGCAAACAGTATTCTTAACTGCTGACAATTTCTTCACTATACAAAGACCTCATAGAAATAAAAGGAAAAAAAGACAAAGAAAAAATGAGCAAAAGACACAAACAGGCAGTTTGCAATAAAACAAATGCAAACACATGCTCAGGTGTCCTCATGAGAAGAGAAATGCAGGCTAAACTTATCCTGAGTTCTTTTACACTATTAGAAAAGTGCAGTTACTTATACATATAGCACACATATGGCCATCAAGAATAAACACTTTCAAGCTCTGCTATGGGTATGTAAAATGGTAATTTGGCAGTATTCATCAAATTTCCAACTGTATCTACCCTTGACCCAGCATCCCACTCTTGAGGATTTTCCCCCTAGATATACATGCATCAAGCACAAAATAATTCAAGTGGCCATCTACCAGGAACAAGGTAAATAAGTCATACTAGTCTAATATAGTCTAATCTAACCAGAGTGTAATGTGGGGGGAAAAAAAAGAATACAAATAAGGGACTATTTTGTTTGCCTATATATTTAAAAACAACACAAAAACCCAAAACAATAGAAAGAATCACAAGAAACTAATAATGGTGTTACTTAAAGGGTTGGGGTAGAGAGGGAGACAAGTGGGAATAAAAATTGTGGGTTTTTTTTTTTTTCATTTTAAAATTAATATGGGCCAGGCATGGTGGCCCACACCTTTAATCATAGCACCTGAGAGGCAGAGCCAGGCTGATCTCTGGAGTTCAAAGCCAGTCTGATCTACACAGAGAGTTCTAAATCAGTCAGGACTCTGGAGTTCAAAGCCAGTCTGATCTACACAGAGAGTTCTAAATCAGTCAGGACTGCATAGTGAGATCCTGTGGCAAATAAATAAATAAAATTAATACAGGAGGGAGGGGCTCCCAAAGCCCTAGCTGAGGAGTTATTGTCTGCTGATGGCTGCTGGGGCAAGGGGGGTTACTTTCCTTTGGGGGGATGGTTACTTGCAGGCTACCCATGTCCTAGTGGATGTCCCTACACCCACACTCACTGGCAGAAATAAATGGACTCCATGGGTTATTTAAGGGGGAGGGGCACGAAGTTAGAAGGGTATGGTATGTTGAGGGGTATGGGGGAGCTGGAGGGGGGGAGTGGGTATGGATATGATTAAGATGCATTATATGAATCTATGCAATTTTCAACAAAAAAAAATTAATGTCATCAAATGGCTTAATTCTACGCACAAGACACTGTAACTAATATTGGAAAACACATGACCCCTTGGCCTCAAGGAGAAAAGCCATCTACTTACCCCCAGCATTTCCACTGGCCCTATCTTCTTTCAGCCACAGGAGACAAACCTACCCTCCCATCCACACAGCTCCTCCACACTGAAATCTCCAATGTAAGCTCCCAGGAAGAGAAGTAAATGGCCAGTGGACTTCTCACTGTCCCTAATACCTCATAACTGCAGATGCCACCAAGACAAAATGACCATGAATGCCAACCTATGGACTGACAAACAACAAGAAGTTCCCTTTCTTCCTTAACCTGTGCTGAAGCAGACATAGTAAGTAATCCTGGTCAAGACTAGTTTTTATCTGAAATGCAATTTGGTCTTGGAACTTTTTAAGAGAAATGTCCATCCTCAGCCCCATCAAATAAGTGAGCCAATATTCAACTAACTACTTGAGTCTTCTTTTCATAACTTTCCTGAAGGCCAGGAGCCAAATACCAGGAAAACAGGTGAAAAAACTAAGTGAAAAGATTGTGGAACTATAAGGTATTATTGCACCCTTAAATGAAGTGCTGACATAACTAGGTGCTTTTCCCACAGGAAAACCAAGAGTTCTAAATGAAAAAAGAAGAGTTTTCCAGGGTATGGTCATGATACGAAATAGTAAACATTTTAGAAAACTAAAAAGCAGGGGAGGGAAACTTTTGGAAGTATATAAAGATTTAGACAAAACATGCATTATAATATTGATCACCAAATTTCTACAATGTTTTTTCACACATCAGGACTCATGCAAAGCTGGAAGGGCCTTGTAGGCTGCCCCACCTAACTGCCCAGCAGGAGAAATCCCTTCAAAACGTGCGTGGTGATGAGATGCTTCCCCCATCCCAGCATCTCCACCTCCTCTGAAGACAAGGAACCTTCCAACAGCATGGCTGGCTTCTAGTGAGTTTTCCTCCCAAGAGCCTAGCAACCTTCCCATGCTGGATGGACACCTAGGAAAACAGGCACCTAATGTCACTTAAAAAAAAAAAAACAAAAAAAAAAACAACCAACTTGCCTTGTAAAACCATTCTGTATAAGTTCCCTTTGAAGCTTCTGATCTTGAGCAGCATATTCAGAAAGTTCAGATTCCACAGCCGGAGGGAGAATGTTTGGGATAAATTTAGAAAACAGAGTTGGAGCCATCTGAACCCATTCTGTGAGGGAAAACAAATGGTTCAATAAAGAAATAAGCTAGTGGACAGGCAAATTTTCTTTTGTTTAAACAACAAATATATTAATATTTATATTAATATCAATATACAATATATAAATCAAATAGGAAAACCTAATGCAACCTTATACCTATTTTGGTAAAGAACAAACAAAACATTCTATTTTCTTTATAAAAGTAACAGTATAAAGAAAGCAGACATTTTTACATCTTACTGAGTCAAGAGGATTTATGAAATCTCTATAATTTTTTGAATGGATCTTGTAAAAATCCTCTAAACATAGAGAAAAAACAGAAATGAAATTACCAAACAAATCTGAGTGGGAAGGGCCTTGGACAGAAGCAGTTTAGTGGAAATACCAGCGCTATGAGCCAGTTAAATACTACACTGGCCACAGGGTAATAACAAGCATACCCCCAAAAGGAAGTAATTCCAAAGGGAGGGAACAAACAACTGAAACTTTATTAAGTGGGTAGTGCTTTGGAAATAAAAAGTCTTTTTAATCCGTGTTAAAATTTCATCGTGTGTGTGTGTGTGTGTGTGTGTGTGTGTGTGTGTGTGTGTGAATTAGCAAAGAGAATTCAGTGGTTATAAAGAAAAAAACCAAGAAAATAAAGTCGCAGAAAAATATTTCCAACAGACACGACAAAAATGCCTATCTTTATTAGTGTTTGCACAAATCAGTAAAACCAGAAAGACACGTGACAGACAGCTAAAGCAAGCTAAAACAAGTGGACACTCTGCATCCACTTGGAGACTGCTCGGCTACACAGTATTGGCCAGCAGTCCTCAGGGAGCACTGCTTGCTCTCTTCAACTATTTTAGTTTAGCTTGAAAACCATAAAAATGTTGATGCTCTTTCAAGTCAATAAACCCACTTAAGTAACTCACTCTGAAAGACCACATTTGATGTTGTACGAGGGGAGGGGAGGGGAGG
>NW_008332149.1:5123698-5147495 GCF_000622305.1 Nannospalax galili | reverse complement strand
AGAGAGAGAGAGAGAGAGAGAGAGAGAGAAACACTTGATGCAGGTCTGGAGTGGCTGGAGCCAGCATCCCCCCACCCCCCAGCCATGGCAAAGCTCTTGGCGGTGTCCCTCCTGCCATGTGGCTTCAGTGTTACTGTGGTGCTGTGAGAACCACTAAACAATCAATGTGAGGTATCAGAAGTCAGCTTTTTCTGCCACTTTGTGGAACTTCTGGTAGTCATTAAAACAAAGATCCGAAGTGTGTATTAGAGGAATAAAGGTTAAGATGAGATCACTGCAGCAGTTTCTAAAGTGAGCTAAAGCCCCAGAAAGAAACAGCACCAATGTTAGGTCCTCAGAGTCTCCAAGCATGAGGTGGGTCTATGGTTCGAAGTCTCCCCAGATGACTCAGATGCAGCAGGCACAAAGGCCAGCATGGAGAACGCCTGCTGGGGAAGACATGTTTGTGCTTAAAATTCAGCTTCTATAATATTCCAACCTCAATCTGTCAGGAGAATAGAACTGCTTTACTAGACTAGGAACACAATGGGTCCTGACAGGACATGGAAATGTCAAAATATGTTGAAAAGTATGTCTGAAAATACCTGGGGCAGCAAAAGGTTTGTCTGTGATAAAATTCACCTTTTAAAAAGGACAATTCTCAAACACAGAATTCTCCTCATGAGGAGCATAAATCCTATTACAAGAGCTCAACCTGGATAAAACAGCATTTAGATAAACAGGCATCCACAGTTTTCTACACGTATTGATTAGCTTTATTCTACAATTTTGCTAAATGTAAAAGGCCAGAGCTGATAAAGCTGCCTACTTAGGAACAGAATTTGTCATACTACACTTGGAAGCATTACAACATAAAAGAAAAAAAACACCATTTATAACCTAGAATACAAAAAAAAACTTATGGGCCATTTTCACAACACTATACCAAAATGAAATTCAAGTTAGATACTAGAAAAAAGAAAAAAATATTAGTTTATTAGAATATGCAATAAAATATTCTTGTAACTTTATACAATTCCTTTATACAAATAATTCAATAAAAGTTATAAAGTAGAATTATAAAGTTACAATGAACTTGAACACTCTAGAAGTCGCTCATCACTTTAAAGCAGTCTGAGAAAAAATAATTTCTTAAATCAGTTTGTCCCTGATACCATTTCACTTGGTTTTCACTTTAGCAAGCTAAATTCTGAAATGTCTTTTAAATTAATTAACCAACAAAATTATCAATTAATTGAAACAAGGACTGAATTCAAACACAGACTGCGAGGTTCACACTCCCATGCTGTTAATAACAGCTGCTGTCTTGACTCTACATAGTGCTTTATTTCATTTAACCTCTGGAAACCCAAAGGATTTCACACAATGATAATTACTATCAAAAACTCCTTTGTATGTATTGATCTTAGGACAATGTTCTACCAAGAATTTCTGAAAGCTTCTTTCTTGGGCATGTTTTAAACAGCTCAACAACTCAGTGACAAGCTGAGCTCTGGCTTAGGAACAGAAGACAACTAACTGCAAAGTCACTAGCGTTATCTAGGATGGTCTTACTGTAAAGCGGGTATACAAAGCTAATTTACAGGCCTTGCTTGTGAATGCAGCAATCTTCGTGCTACGTTTCTGTTTCTCTTCCCTGGAACCCTCATGATTACAACTTTAGCAATGTCTCTAGCTCCCTTACCAGTTCCCTAATGTCTAGAAGATAGGGCTGTGGGTGTGCCAGCAGATTCACAGCAGGAAGGAGAAGCTCCTTACAAATACAGAGACTAAGACATCCATTTTTTTGTGGTTTTCGTTTGTTTTGTATTATTGTTGCTTTGTTTTTTCAACAAGGGCCTATGTAGCTTTCAGACTGGCCTTGAACTTACCATCCTCCTGCCCCAGCAACACAAGTAATGGTAATGTAAGCATCATCACCACGCTCAATGGGATTCAATTTTATCCAATCTGCATCCTATAAATTATTTTATGTATTTCTGTCAAGGTGCTACAAAACCAAAGTTGGTTTTCCATAGTACAGAAAGAGTTTCAAGTGAGTTCTGAGTTGAGATTTCGCACCGATGCCATCTCGGTTTTTCTCTATGGTAAACCGAAATGCCACTTGGCCTCACACAGCACACAAAGAACCACTGCCCCCTGGATAAGGCTTAATAAATAAACAAAAAACAGGTCCAATCCCAACAGAAGTGACAGATGTTTACCTGGTCTGAGAGTATACAGGCCTTTCACAGTATTTGCCATAGTTGAAGGTGTGACCTGAAATGGTGTTGCCTGGGCTTCTAAAAGTAAAGCTGGAACAAGAACAAACAGGTAAAAATAAAAAGAAAAAGGAAAAGAAAAAGAAAGAAAAAGGAAAAAAAGAGAAAAGGAAAATAAATAAAGCATGTAACACTTGCTAACAGTCAGTTTCTCTATTTCTAAGATGGAATGGGTGAATAATATAAGAAGAGAGCAGCCCGAGAGCAGAGCAAGAGCCAATAGCTGAGATTACCAACCCTCCAACATGGCAGCTCAGTGGGACAGAGAAGTCTGTGCTGGTCTGCTGGGCACTAATACAAGGATCAGTCATTCTGAGAAGAGATGAGACTCTGAGAAAGAGAGATCCTGAAAACAGAAGCACAGAGCACTAACTAACAAAGCTAAAGTACTCCTGCTACATGTCAGGAGAAGAATGATACACAGCCAACCCCCCATCACATCACCGCAGATCACCAACCCCTTATGTCACTGCAGATCACCAACCCCTCATCACGACACTACATAACACCAACTGCTCATCACGTCACCACAGACCAACAACCCCTCATCACGACACTGTAGTATCACCAACCACTCATCACATCACCAGAAATCAACAACCCCTCATCACAACACTGCAGATCACCAACCGCTCATCACATCACCATAGATCAACAACGCCTCATCATGACACTGCGGATCACCACACCTAGGATGTGTATGTTTTCAGAAGTCTCTCAAGAGTTTCTGGATTCTGGAATATCTGAGTGAATTCTGCAACCTGAGCATTCCTAATGCACAAATCTGAATACTCCAAAATCTGTCATGCATAAAAAGTTACAGATTTCGGAGCACTCTAGATTTTCAGATTAGGAACACTCAACCAATATAGCAACTTTAATAACTGTGATCAAAGACAGAAACCTCCTTTCCAAATGCTTTGGATCCATCTCCTTGTTCTTCCTCTGCAAAAGGCTAGAGGTGGTAACTCACCTTTCCACCTTAACTTTGGTAACAAACTACCCTTGTCTGTGAGGTGAGATTCTTTCTCTTAGGTTACCTACTGCAATGCATTTCCCTCATATCTTTAAACAAGTGATTAATAATAACTCTAGACATATCATAAACTGACACAAATCCCACTATTTACTGAACAGAACATGAATTTACTAACCTAAAACAGTTGATTTTTAGTTTACCACTCAAAGATTTACTAACAAACAAAAAAATGGAAACTGCCAGGCGTAGTAGCACATGCCTTTGGTCCGTCCCAGCACTCGGGAGGCAGAGGCAGAGGCAGGGAGATCTCTGTGAGTTCAAGGCCAGCCTGCTCTACATAGTGAGTTCCAGGCCAGCTGGGGTACAGGGAGACCCTGTCTCAAAAAGATGAGGGGGAAAAAAAAAATGGAAACCACATGACAGGATTTTACTTAAGGCAGGGTTATGATGAACTGATTTTCCTCTACCCATGTCTTCTTTTAAAAATAGACACCTTACTTCAAGGGACAGGAGCTTCAGACATAGAATGTGACTTTCAGTGGAGTTTATTAATAAAGGTCATCAGAGATGCATTGCTCAAGTTTACCCTTCCCATTTCACCTTCCATCGTTACGACTTCGAAAAACGTAAGTTTTAAGGATGACAAATATGTCAGAAAATCATGTTACTTAAAAATGTAGTATTTAAAAAATGAAATTCTAGCCAGGCGTGGTGGTGCATGCCTTTAATCCCAGCACTCAGGAGGCAGAGGCAGGCGGATCTTTGTGAGTTCAAGGCCAGCCTGGTCTACATAGTGAACTCCAGGACAGCTGGGGCTACAGGGAGACCCTGTCTCAAAAAAAGACAAAAAAAAAAATTTAATTCTAAATGTTATAAGTTCTCAAAGTCTCAGGTACCCAGCATGTACTTCATGTCTAAGTGCTCACTTTTTACTAATCCGTGTTCCTAGTCTTTGACCAATCACTGAGGCCTTCATGTTCAAACGACACACTCAATATGTGGCCAAGTATGTACCTCTGCCAACTGTCATGATCACTGTTTCAATCTGAGAGCCATGAAGAAATGACAAATCCAAAACAAAGACATATATGAAATATGTACAAATAACTTGGGATGAATTAACTGAAAATAATCATATACAAGAACGGACGCTGGGCTGTAGTGCACTTGGTAAACTGCTTGCCTACCATGCACAAAGCCCTGGGTTTACTCCCAGCACCACATAAACCAGGCGTGGAATGTGGACACAGGAGGATCAGAAGTTCAAGACCATTTTCAAGAGTCTGAGGCCAGCCTGGGCTACAAGAGACTCTACATTAAAAAAACAAGACCTCAAATCCCTCATCAACTAAAATTCATAAATAAAAGACTATTAAGAGTCGAGAAGGCATTTTAATACTTTATTAAGATCCTCCCTACCTAAACTCTTTGGAGAAAATGCACCTGAAATTTAAAAGATATTCTAGCTAATCTCCCTTTTGAAGGAAAAAAGAAATTGGTACTTGAAGAGGCATCTTGAAAGACAAAGGAAATATTTACTGAGCATCTAGACAGCACTAGCAACTCCACACAGGCTTAATTCTCACGAGCTTCATCTTAAAAAAAAAAAAAAAAAAAAAAAAAAACAGACAAGAAAGCTATAGATAAACAAACTAAAAATCAAATACACATACAAAAATCAAAGCCAAGAAAAAAAAAAACCACAGAATACCTGGCCCAAACTCAGAGCTAGCTGGTGGCAGAAGAGGTTGGAGCTTGTGTTCCACTCTGAACTCTATACATACTCTCTCCTTCACCATACATACCAGACAGCTCTTACATGGACAGGTACTAGTAAACTGTTGCTCTTTTTATATTTTTTTAAGTATTTTTATTATTTTTATTTTATGTGTATGAATGTATTGCCTGCATGTGCCTAAGTGCACCCATGTTGTGCAATGCCGGCGAAGGTCAGAACAGCACTGAATTCCCCTGGAACGTGAATTACGGTAAGTTGTTAGATGCCATGAGAGTGCTGGATATCAAACCCAGGTCTTTTGCAAGAGCAGCCAGTATTCTTAACCACTGAGCCATCTCTCCAGCCCAGTAAACTGTTACTCTTAATAGTAGGTTTCTTCTAAAACTCAAGTATTAAAGAAACAGGATCCCATTATTCACAGATGTTGATAAACAACAGTGTTAAACGTAGAGGGGTAGGGTCATCACATCAAAGTCTTAAGCATCTCACTGGGTCCTGGGCCCCACTCATCTTTCAAGTAATCCTCAGTGCAATGGGTTTACCCAGGATGTTTTTTTTTCTTTAAATTTTACTATGCTAGGTGTGTTGACATACTCCCTTAATCCCAGCGCTCAGAAATCAGAGGAATTATAGTGTAGCTATGCTCTGTTGCAGACACTGGAGTCAAAACACCAGTCCCGAATCACTGCTATCCTGACACAAAAT
Organism: Nannospalax galili; assembly: GCF_000622305.1. Lineage (NCBI taxonomy): Eukaryota > Metazoa > Chordata > Mammalia > Rodentia > Spalacidae > Nannospalax > Nannospalax galili. The sequence goes on along the minus strand of NW_008332149.1, from coordinate 5,141,812 downwards.
TTTGGTAAAAACTACTTGTCCTATGAAATGTTTTTTAAATGGGTATTTGTGAAGCATCTATAACAGGTCCTACAACATGTAAACTCTGTGTATGTGTGTGTGCAAGTGTGTGTATGGTCAAAAATCCTTGTGATGATCACCCACAAACACTGTTAAAACATTTATAGCGGTCCTTGTTCCAGGACCAACAGTATTTAGCACATTCTTCACTCTAAATACAATGGCTAGTAATTGCTCAATGAATACCTAATAAACTCAGTTTTATCCAATTTACAAAAGTTTAAGGGCTTTTTCCACTTAATGGGAAAAAGAAAGGCGTATCTGCCTTTGAGTGTCCATTTCATGGGAAGTCAGACTAGGCAGCGCTCACTAGGATCGAGACACAACATTTTCTTTTGAACATTCTTTTCACATGCCCGACAGGGGTGACTTGCAAATTATGAGCAAGTACACACATGTTCAGAAAGGACACAAAGTATTTCTACTAGATGTAGCATTTCTTCATACAATTTTAACAAAGAAGGGGCTGGAGAGATGGCTCAGCAGTTAAGAACACTGTTCTTGCAGAAGACCCGGGTTCAAATCCCAGCACCCACATGGAAGCCAGTAACTTTCCGTAACTCCAGTCCCAGGGGATCAGACAACCTCTTCTGACCTCCACAGCCACTGCATGACATGGGTGCACTTACCTACATGCAGGCAATACATGCATACACATAAAATAATAAATAAAATTTTAAAAAAAGAATTTTAACAAAGAAAATATGCTGTATTTTACAACAAAACACAACTGTCAGCACCTAAGGAAATACTTAAATGTCTATAATCAGCAGTCTGGTATGGTAGTGCACCCCTGCAACCCCAGCACTTCAGAGGCTCACACAGGAGGACTGTTCAAAGTTCAAGGTCAACGTGGCTTCAGAAAACCTCTATCTCAAAAACAAAACCAAATGAAACTACAGCTAGAGTAGCTCAAAACTAACATGCAAAGATGCTTCTTCTACATTATCAGTTCAGCGTTAAACAGAGCAGAAGTCACAGGCCACACTTTCAGTCTCTCTGTTGGATTCTGAGGTCTCTTGAGAACACAATGATGACAGTATCTACATATTATTAAGTGGAATCATGCCTTTCAAAAATAAACCAACCCAGTATGTAAATCCCTTCTCTTAATTTAAAATAAAAAATGAAAAAAGGGTTTGTAGTCAAGCTTAAAGCAGTTATTTTGTAAATTCTAGTAAAAGTTCAGTGGTAGCAACTAATTACAGCTTAACAGAAGGCAAGAAAATATACACCTATAAACCCAAACTTGTGCCAAATTCTTAAAAACTGCCTTGCTGGATACCGACCAAGAGATGAGCTTGTAAAGGGGCTGAGATGGGCGATGGGAAGCCCTGGAGTCCCCTTGAGAGGGACACTCCTTAGAGAAGGATGATGGGATGGCACATACCGTGAGAGGCAGGTGACCTGAAGACAGGGAGAATTCAGGAAGGCTGACTGGGCTTAGCATACATACTAAACCACCCTCACAGTCATGGCGAAGATATTAAAAACCTAATTCACAGAAGAGTAAATGCATGGTCACAAGAGGCTAAAAGTTTGTCTAACACAGTGAATGACAGTCTAACTAGCAGAAACCAGACAGGATCCTGTGCTAGCCTTTCACTCCTGGGGCCACTGGAAGTTACAAGTGAACTACCCCTCATGCTCCCTCTTGTCAGGAAGAAAAGGCAACAGGATTAGGCCAGGCATGAGACACTGTCCATGAGTGACCTGCCTAAGTGGCTTCCAGGTAACTGGGTGACCTTCAGGCCACATTTTCAATCCTTCAGTTGTCTCTCTCCCTAGACTAGGGTGGGTTTCAAGACTTCCTGCCCTCTGGCTCTGAAGATGTCAATACTGGAGAAAAGGTTCTCAGATGAAGGAAAGGGCAAGAGAGCCCAAAAAGGAAGGGAGGAAAAGAGGAGATCGCTGCTGGCGGACTCACCCCCAGAAGAAGTCAAAGTACTTACGCATTAGGTTGTAAATGTGCTTTTCTGCAACGTGTTCCGTAAACAACTTTATAAGGTCATCTTTTAAGTCTCTGTTAAGCTTAGTTTCAATGTAGAACTTATTCTGAAACAGAAGCAAATATTTATGTATCAATGAAAAGAAGTATTAATTGTTATGAACTGAAGCACTAAATACTGTTTTGGGAAATAACACATAAAGGTATCAATTTAAAAAACATCAAGGTCTGGAGAGATGGTTTAGCGGTTAAGAACACTGACTGCTCTTGCAGAGAACCTGGGTTCGATTTCCAGCACCCACATGGCAGCTACAAACCATCCTTGACTCCAATTCCAGGGGAATCCAACGCCCTCCGACCTCAGCGGCACTGCACAACACGGGTGCACTCACATACACACAGGCAATACACTCATACAGGTAAAATAAAAATAAAATATATATATATTAAAAAAAAATCAAATTCCAAAACCCAGTCATACGCAGTCATAGATCTTTTGGGCAAGAGGTTGAAAGAACACTGGAGGATCCAAATGTTGACTTCCCAGGAATGTAGAGATGGTCTGGAGGCACCATGTGTTTGTTACACCCTTTAAAAGTCCTCCACCAGCATCAAAAGGCTATAATACTGGGAAACACTTCAGAAGGGCACTGCAGGGATCAGCACCCAGGCTGAGAGTAGGCAGCAGAAGCACTCTGGGGAGACTCCCCAGTGCCCATTCCCTTCAGCAATGGTCTCCTCATTCCCTGTATGGGTTCCAGATACATCTCTGCTCAGAGGCAGACACACTGATCAGGCTGAGAGCGAGCCGAGCTCTTTGCTGTTCACTCACAGCCTGAGAACAACATGAACTGTGAGGTGGGCAGTGAAGACAGAATAGAACCACCGACTCCAACTGCCTAATTCTGAGAACTCTTTTAATATGAGAGACCTTCTCTTCCTGAAATCATTCTGAATCAAGTTTTCTGTTTCTTACAATCAAAATCAGCCTAAGAAAAACAAAAAATTAAAAGGAAACAAACAAAAAACATCAAATCTGATCATGTCAGGACTGGAGAGATGGCTCAGCAACCAGTTAAGAACACTGACTGTTCTTGCAGAAGACCTGGGTTCGTATCCCAGCACCCACATGGCAGATAACAACTGTCCATAACTCCAGTCCCAGGGTATCCAACCACCTCTTCTGACCTCCGCAGGCACTGCACGACACAGGTGCACTTACCTACATGCAGGCAATACACGCATACACAAAAAATAAAAATAAAATAAATTTTAAAAAAATCTGCTCACGTCTACGTGTTAGTTTGGTGCGTACAAGTGAGAAACAAAGATGAATGCTAACAGGGTGCTAGCTGATCTTAAGTTCTTTCTTGACAGTGCTTTTCTCTCTTTAAAGAACCTCTAATCAGCCGGGCATAGTGGCGCACACTTTAGTCCCAGCACTCGAGAGGCAGAGGCAGGCGGATCTCTGTGAGTTCAAGGCCAGCCTAGTCTACATAGTGAGTTCCAGGACAGCCAGGGCTACAGGGAGACACTGTCTCAAAAAGACAAAAAAAAAAAAAGAACCTCTAATCACAAGATGTGCATGGTTAAAAAAACTACAAGAAGTGGACGGCTAAAAGCCTCCCAGAACATATCCAGTGCTCTATCCCCGGGTGTCACTTTCTACACTAAGAAAACCATGCCATCCATTCTCAGTCACACCGAGTGTGGACATGTACGATCACCTGAGGGACACAACTTGTTGCTCTGTGCCTGGTGTTTTACCCTTATGTCATGTTCTGAAGGCCATTTTCTACAAAAAAGTATATGTGTGCCATTATTTTAAATGCACATTTTCCTACTGTCTTCCATAAACTGCTTTTTAATTTTAATTTAAAACATTTATTGGGGCTGAAGAGATGGCTCAGCAGCTAAAAGCACTGGCTGCTCTTTTAGGGACCAAGGTTCGAGTCCCAACACCCACATGGTGGTTAACAACCATCTGTAACTCTAGTTCCAGGGGATCCGACCTCCAGCCTCCTCTGACCTCCATGGGCACTGCATCACACTGGTGCACTTACATACATGCAGGCAATACACTCATACACATAAATAAAATTTAAAAATATTTTTTAAAAATTTTATTTATGTCCAGGCGTGGTGGTGCATGCCTTTAATCCCAGCACTCGAGAGGCAGAGGCAGGTGGATCTCTGTGAGTTCAAGGCCAGTCTGGTCTACACAGTGAGTTCCAGGACAGCTTGGGCTACAGAGAGACCCTGTTTCAAAAAGACAAAAAAAAAAAAATTTTATTTATGGGCCAGAGAGATGGCTCAGCAGTTAAGAACACTGGTTGTTCTTACAGAAGACCCAGGTTTGAATCCCAACACCCACATGGCAGCTAACAACTGTCTGTAACTCCAGTTCCAGGGGATCCAATGGCCTCTTCTGTCCTCGCAGGCATTGCATGACACGGGTGCACTTACCTACAGGCAGGCAATACTCATACACATAAAAATAATATTAAAAAAAATTTTATTTATTACTTTCAGAATTTTCAGTTTATGAGTGTATTGTCTACATGTATGTAAGCGCACTCATGTTTTACAATACCCACAAAGGTCAGGAGAGAATGCTGAATTCCCTGGAACTGGAGTAAGGATGGTTATCCACCATCTGGGTGTCGGGAACCAAACCTGAGTCCTCTGTAAGAGCAGACAGTGCTCTTAACCACTGAGCCATCTCTCTAAGGCCCCACAAATTATTTTTAAAATTAATTTTATTTGTTTTTTTTTTTTTTCTGTTTTATTGGGGTTTTTTGTTGGTTTGTTGGTTTGTTTTTTGGGTCTCCCTCTAGCCTCAGCTGGCCTGGATTCACTATAGAGACCAGGCTGGCCTTGAACTCAGAGATTCACCTGCCTCTGCCTCCCAAGTGCTGGGATTAAAGACATGTGCCACCAGGCCGGGCTTATTTGTATTTTTTTATGTATATGAGTATTTTGTCTGCATGTATGTAACCCATGCCATGCAATGCCTGCAGGTGCCAGAAGAGGGCACAAGATCCCCTGGAACTGGAGTTATGGACGGCTGTCATGTGTACTGGAAATTGAACCCAGGTCTTACCTGCTGAGTCACCTCTCCAACCCCCCATAAATTATTTAAATAACTCCTAATTGACAACAATACAAATTTCCCCAATGTTCTATAAAAAATACCACAAACTCTTATACATATGGATAGTATTTATACATATTTATGACTCAGAAAAATCCTTAAGTTAAAATTCTTGAGTCTTTCAAAGAATTTTTCCAATTCACATTTTTACTGGCAGGGGAGAGCTCGTTTCCCTACAGATTCATCAGAACTGAATACTATCATGCACTTAAAAATACCCCAGCACTTTAAAACACATTTAACTACATGTATTTTCTGTAAGCTATCCAATTCATATTTTTTGTTAAAAACAGCAGTTGACCTTTTCCTTAATCCATGAAAATGGATTATTTTTAAAAAAATAATAAATCTGTGTTTTAATGTTTTGCAAATCTCCTAAAAATTTTCCCAGTTTACTTTTGTTTCTGGTGGTTGGCTGCACAAAGGTTTTCTTTTATCATCTAGGATCATCCTTCTTGGTTTTTAGGCTTGGTTTTAATTTAGAAAGATCTTTTCTTGGCATGAATGTGGGAAGGGGATCTGTGGGGATCAAGGGATGGGAGATCAAAGAGGGTTGGGGAAGGAAGGAAACAGAATGCATTATATACACGCATGAAACGGTCACAGAACAAATCTAATTTAAAAGCCAGGGGTGGCTTTCTTACCCGTAATTGGAACCATTTCTTCTACTTCTCTCACCTGCATTTTTAGGGTTATTCTATTTAGAATGTGCTGTGAAGAACTGGATCCTCCTACCTCAACCACACACTATCTGTGGTCTCAGAAGTCAGGAATGGAGGATATACAAGACATAGTAAAAGAAAACCACATTTAACTCTTTGTGGTTTGGAAAGGAAGAAGCTCTGACTTACCATATATATGAAAAGAGGCACGATGCTCTGCAATGCTCCCATGTACTGTCCCAGAGCTATGTTAAATCTTTCAATATAAAGATCTGGAGGACTGGCCTGTGAGAAAGAACATCAACATGAGCATTCTGAGAACCACAAAGAAGTCCTTCCTCAATTGCCTGAAATATAAACCCATGTAAACAGGAATCCAAAATTCACAGAGATTCACAAGAGAGAGATGCCTATTTTCTGAAGTCAGTTAAGGCTATCTTTGTTTCACAATCTGTTGTGTGAAACTTTGATTTAGTCATCTTTAAAAACTGCATAATCACGGGCGTGGTGATACACATCTTTACTCCCAGCACTCGGGAGGCAGAGGTAGGTGGATCTCTGTGAGTTCAGGGCCAGCCTGGTCTACATGGAGATCTTATCTCAATAAAGAACAACAGCAAAACAAAACCTGTAAAATTATAGCATATTAAAATTAAGGAAAGGTTTGCTCTCTTGTTTAGTGGAAAATACATTCAAAGAGAAGTATGATTTTTAAAAAATTATCACTGAATTAAGTAGACATTTCCTACAGGAACCAAACTATACTGGGACCTAGAATCGGGGGAGAGGGGATTCAATCAAGTAAAACAGGCTCCAGATAGTGTTAGAATAGTCAATAAATCTTTATAATTACTATAGGTACAGCACCAGAGTTCTGCGTTAGCTTGGATGTAAAAAGTTTCTGTAGTTAACCAGCTATCAACATTAGAATAGGACTCAAATGACCCATATACATCTGCAGCTCTAGACAGCAGTGAAATATAATGCACACCTCTTATGAACTCACTGCTACAAAATGCTCAGCCTCATAGCCACCAAGGAAACATTTCCAACTGTATCATGTATGCATCCCTGCAAAATTCTCATGTTGAAATGTCTGTCTCCTGGTATAGCTATATTTGAACTAAGAAATAACTGGAATTCCATGAGGTCATAAGGTTGCCACATTGGTCCTATAAGATAGTGTCCCTCTAAAGATTGTAAGAGCCAGGTGTGGTGGATGACCATAAGAAAACTGAGTCTTCCAGACCTCTGGAAATTTGCTCATATGAACTTACAGCAATGGTGACAGCATGCACAAGGCCCATGCAAACTCAAACCAGACAAAAGTCCAGCGCAGAATTGGGGAAATGGGCAGGAAGACCCAACCTTAGCCAAGCAACTATTGGCAACTGATCACTGCTGGGTGAGGGAGAGTTGATCTTTAAGGGAGGGCTATTAGTAGATAGGCTGCCCAGGCTCCAGTGGATGAACTCACATCAAGGGACATCTTGGGGACACAAACTTGACTCAATAGGCCTTAACATACATGACAGAATGCAAGAAATCCAGTGAGTCAGCTATGGGGCGAGAGGTGGAAATAGGGGAGGGTGTAAATATGATTAAGATGTATGAAATGCACAAAAATTCAATAAAAAATACATATTGGGGGGAAAAAAAAAGATAAGTGTCCTAAGAGAAACCAAAGAGCTCACTCACACAACCCTCACCACCAAAATGTGGAAGAGGAAAGCCTACATGAGAACTTTAGTGAGAAGGCAGGCCCCCACAAACCAGGGAGAGTCCTCAGCAGGAACCCTATAAGCCAGATCCCTGATCTTGAACTTGTCAGCTTCCAAACTGTTTTGAGAAACACTTATGTTACTCAGTCTGTGGTATTTTGTTGTGGCACCTCAATCCTAGAGCACTGTGAAATATATCCATGTACTGTTTTACTCTTAAATTTTAGTATTATAGAGGCGTAACCGAGGCAGCACTTTATAAGATTAAGGCATTAGCAAATGATGGTTACAGGTGTTGAACTAAGAATTCATTTCTGGGTGGGGTGCTGGGAGAGGGCATGGGAAGCCATGCAAATGGGCTGGTCAAGAGCTGACTGCTCTTGCAGAGGACCAGGGTTCAGATCCTAACACCTACAGAGCAGCTAGCAACTGTCTATAACTCCAGTTCCAGGGGAATCCGATGCCCTCTTCCAACCTCCACAGGCACTGCACATGGGTACACCTACACACATGTAGACAATACACTCATACACATAAAAAGTAATTTTAAAAAACAGGCAAATAAAACAGATTCCACACAAGGCCTGCCTTTTGTAAACCTCATCACCTGACAACCAGACCATAAACACATCTTGCTTTCAAATAAGAATATACAGAATGCCACACTGAAAGATTCCTAACAGTAAATTCAACAATGTGAGACTAGAGGGCTAAAGAGATGGCTCAGCGGTTAAGAGCACTTGCAGCTCTTTCAGGAGACCCAAATTCAATCAGGCAGCTTTTAACTGCTATAACTGCAACTCTAGGAGGTCCGAGGCCTCCTTCTGGTCTCCTTGGGCACCTGCACCCACATGGCATACGCATACACATACACACACACACATAAAAAAGTATTTTTAAAGAAAATGAAATAAGCCTTATCTAAGTTATTTGAGAACTGTTCAAATGTTCCAATATTTTTTACTTATTCTTTAGACAGGGTCTCACTATGTAGTCCTGGGTAGTCTGTAACGCACTATGTAGACCAGGCTGGCCTTGAACTCGCAGTTTCCCTCAGCCTCCTGAATGCTGGGATTAAAGATGTTCACCACCATGCCCAGCTTTCAATACTCTTTAAAAGTTAACGTTTGGGGTTGGAGAGGTGGCTCAGCAGTTAAGAGCACATACTGTTATTCCAGAGGACCCAGGTTCTATTTCCCAGTACCCACTTAGCAGCTAACAACCATCCATAACTCAGTTCCAGGAAATCCAACACCCTCTGTGGGGCACTGCATGCACGTGGTGCATCTTCATACATGCAGGCAAAATATACACATAAAGTTAAAATAATAAATATTTTAAAATAAAACAATAAAAAGTTCACCTCATAATTTTTCTAGTTCAACCTGGGAGCTCAGAAGAGAGATGAAGAACTGTCTTCACCTCTAATGCACTGCAGTACCAAGTTCTTGTAGGTCTCCCGCATGGGAGGCACTTCACTAACATTTTTTTTCTTAGCTTCCTGCCTGTAGAATGAAGGTTACCGCCAGAGTACATATACTGAGTTGTTCTGTACCTAGTTAAGCTCCCCTCCTGGTACCCACTAAAGTTCAAACATCCCAATTCAGGGCGTACCATTCACGTCTGCTTCCACAGCCCACACCACGCCCATTCAAGCACCACGAAACCAGCAGATCCCACATACCTGTGTTCTGTCTGCCCAAACAGCTTGCCACACCCTTCAACCAGACTTACCCTAGATCCTTCAAGATTTAGATTACTTTCTCAAAAATATCCGAGTTCCATGGCCCTTAAGTGGGGTAACTTAGTCACTGCTCCCACTGAGTGGTCTCTGCCACTAACTGCAAGCCCTTGAGGGCAAGATCTGTGCCTTATCTGTGCATCTCCAATCTGACCAGAATGCCTAGAATACAGTAGACAGCAGACAGAGACAGATGTATGTTTCAAGGACAAAGTCTTGTGGACTAAACTTTACATCTAAATCTAGTCTGGCTTTGCTTAAATTTCTATTTTGGTACTTAACAAAGCTCTACGGCTAAACGAGTAATTCGTTTAGCTCTTGGAGTTTCAATTTCCATACTAAGAAGAAATGCTCACAGTACTACTTCTAAAGATATACTAAAAAATCAAAGAAAATAATGTGGAACTGCTTTGAAAACATCACATAACTTGTACAAGTGAGAGTAAATAAACTTCCCTGTGTCTAATACTTAAGAAGTTTTTAGAAAAATCTATTAACATTTTAAAAAAGCAGTTTCTGTCAACTAAAGAACTTGGGGGGAAATGGTTCCGCATTATAGGTGAACTTAACTAGTACTAATGACCAGAAAGGCACACCCGATCTTCCTCTAAGCTTCTTCAAAGAACTCAGGAAATGATATTTCCACATTCAAAGAAGTTTACAAGTATAGGAGAAAAGCAAATCTGAAAAGCTGTTACACTAAGATAATTTTCCCTTTTCATGAAAGATCACTTCATCCAAGAATTATAAAAACACGAACACTGATCAAAAGGCGCATTTAGCAGCAGGAGAGAATAAATAAAATTGAATTCCTTATTCTTTTCAAGAATTCCCAAAGCCTCAAAGGTTAAGAGTATTAAAAAGTACTTTCCATACTGGATCAAATGTCAGAACACTTAACTTCTGTACTTGTACATTTTGTGCAGCACTTACTCAAAACCTTTGAAATGACAAGGCCAGAAATTATGACAGTCTGAGAAAATAAACCCAATCTTTTCCAGGAACTTAGAAATAAATGTCATTTTGAAAAACCTACTCAAACTGTTCCTCTTTAAAACTCAGGCTACTTTGGTCCCCATTAGGGAAATGCTACCTGGTTGCATTCCATTATTCCACAAGGACGGTATTTAGCTCAGACATTATTTGGAGGGGGGGAAAAAAAGATTTTTTTTCCTCCCTCACACCAAACAAGAAAAAGCAACTGCCAGAAAAATAATAAATATCAGTGTAAATTTGAACCTTCGGGAGGAATGGTGATGACGCTGGGATAGAACCCAGGGCCCCACCTACTGCTAGGCAGGTATGCTACCACACAGCCACACCCCAGATCCTCCTAATAAACCTGGGTGCAAATTTCCCTTCCATCCCCTTTTGGTGTGTTACATTCATTTAGTTTAACATTCATGTCTGTTAAATGGGCTCAGAGTTGTACCCTCAGCTCCTTCCTTCCCAGGCACCACTTCATGCTTGTCCGTCCCTCCAGGAAACGCTATACTCATACAAGAAAAAGAATATCTTATACACCCTCTGCTGGTCTCCACAGGCTCCTTATATGCACACTGTGCACATAAATACATAAGGCACACTATACACATAAAAATAATAAATCTTTTTTAAAATTCCACAAACCCTTTATTCATACCTGGGTTACATCAAATACTTTCTCTATTGGAACTAAGATGGGTGTAGTGGAAAACAACTGAACTCCCAAGCACTCGGAAGGATGAAGAGGGGGAATCACTTGAGCACTCCAGGAATCTGAGATCAGCCTCAGCAATGTAATGAGACCGCATATCCAAACACCAAAAATAAGAGTTTAAAAATATGTATTAAGAGAAACTACTGTCCCTGTCAACAGTGGGTTGAGGTATTTCAATGCTTGCTCCTGTTTTATTCCTTAAATTCCAACTTTCTAGTCACTTTCTCTGCTCAATGACTTTCCATTGGGGCAAACCTGGGAGGGGCACCATGGACATCCTCAGCCTGTATCCTCTGTGTTGACCACCAGACCAGCCAAGACCCATAAGCAGGCTGGAGCTAGGGCCCAGGTGGGGTGGGGGTGGAGCTGGAGCTGAGCTGAGGCAGTGCCTTGCCCTGGCAATGGGTGTTATGTGAAGAGGCATGGCATCTGCTATAAATCAATAGTTGACTACAGAAACGGTCAGTGTGAGGCCTATTTCTAAGAACTGAAAGTCAAGGACTCCCTCTTCTACTATTATGGCTCTCATGGACATCATGACTACCTCCACTGCCTTGCCCCAACAGGTCACTCTATAAAGATACTTGACCTTTCTAACATGAAGAGCCTGGACAGCAAGGCAGATTAAGTAACATCATACCAGTGCTTGCCAAAGCAGATACAATTCCTAAACTGAACTACGTAAGTTCTAAGATGAGTGAGTTGTTCAGCAATAGTGTTTAGGCACACCCGTTCTCAACAGGTAATATTCCTGCCAAGATCAAGATCAACCTGGGACAAATGGATGTGTGCCATTTGATGTTGCAGGAAGCATGGATATGGTAAAAGTCAGAAATAAAATGGCCAAACCTCACCAGTACCCTTAAGGTATTATCCAAGTAGAAAATGAAAATCACCGTGACTTTGTAACCCGGCAGCATACAATTGTGGAGGATCTATCACACTAGGCACTAAGAGCTTTCTTTACAGGCACTACAGACTGAATGACATAGCCTCAGAGATGTGGGTTGAGGGAACAAGCCCTCAGCCTTCAAGAGACATGAAGATATGAATTCTACCGTGAGTGTCAGAGGAAGAAAGAAGAGACAAAGCAGAAGTCTGTAAGCGAGTAGTATTGGGGGTTGAGGCGGGGGCATTTTGATGGAGGCTAAAAGTTCACCAAAAAGAGTGAGACTAGAAAAGTCTTAGAAAAAGCAATTGCTTTCTCTAAAAAGAAAGCTACCTCTGAGCTATTCCAGAACCAGTTACGAATGGCATCAGGTAGCAACGTTAAGAAGGAAAAGGACCCAAGATCTCCAATCTCAAGTACCACAAGAGTCCTAGTCGACTAGGTCATCACACACAGAGGGTATCTGACAGCCACCCATATGCTTTGATTGCTTGTTGGTCTGCCTCATCACTAACTCTGTATCTAGCAAACGACCACAATTATTCACCTTCATGGAAAGGTATTTTCATGCAAAATGTATTCAATAAGCCGAAGAGTATATTCTTCACATATTTGCTAAAAATCTGTAAGCTGCTATTTTGCCATGAATCTAGTCTCTTGTCCTGCTGCCAAATTATTGTCACTGTGCCGTGCTCAGTGCCCAGTGAAACCACAGAGCTGCTTTGTATTATGAGTGTATGGTTACATTTTTATTCCAGGACAGACCTTTCTTGCTATACACGAAACAAAAAAATTACAGGAATATGCTTTGGAATGCATATTCCAATCTCCCAGTTGGCAATATCCCGAGGTTTGTGTTGAACATACCATCACTACGTTTATGATTCAGTGTATCTTGTGTGATTAGTGTCCTGCTATGATTAAACAGAGGAAGCTTAGAGGTTCAAATACACCTTTGAACTTGGGTGTGTTATATGATTTTCATTAGAATATCTTATCTATTTGTCTAAAATTCTGAGTTTCGGGGGGAGAATAAAGTTGAATAATTTTTATCAAATATTTCTTAGGGATGTAACTACGAGGATCTGAATATTGACTATGCAAAAATGGTAATTCATACTTCAGGGGATATTTGTAATTAGCAGCTTAGCAGTCCTAGGGCACACTAATGCTTCCTAACTTTTCCATAACACTCACAGGCATAAAAATGTTCATTTTGTTGTACCTGAATATTCTGTATTCTAAATGAAACTGAAACCCTTGACAAAGTACAGCTACATATTTTAAATTATGTATTCATTCTAACACAATAAAGCCATTGTAGCATAACATTTTTATGAAAAATAATTTTCCAAAACAAATCCAAATTTACTAAAGGAAATTTTAGTAGTCATTATTTTCACATTTTAACAAAGATAGCTAGATGCTTGTACCTTCTTCAATAACCAATCAGTTGTGATGTGTTTTTTTAACCTTACAAAAAGATACGTAAATGAAAAGAACAGTGTATTTCAACAGCCGTTTCACGCATGGCTGATATTCTCAGAAATTTGGCAAATGGGTGCTTCTTAAGGATTAGCTGTAATAGGAATTCTGAAATCTGAAGCAGAGCTTCTCAGTGTTCTACTGGAACTCTGGTCTATCCTCTACTGTGACCAGATCGTTAACCCACGTATCTGGGGCACATTGGCCATTTGGAAAATACTTAATTCACTGAATTACACAGATCTAAATCCTGGCGTATTTCATACATTTCAAAAAGAAAATATCTAGCATCATACCTAAGTCATCAGCACCTTATTGGGTCAGGGATAGACAGGGTTCCCAAATTCTAATACTAGCAACAATATTGTTAGTCATCTTCCTTGAACAGACTTGCTCATTTTTGAAAGACTGTTGGTCAAATAATTTAAATCCAAATAACCACTCTGTTAGTCACTCACTCTTCATGTGACTTTATTATACTTTGGTACACAGCTTCCAATTTCTTTATAGAATATTTTTTGAAGTACCTCAAAGTCACAACTCAATAAAAATGAATGATTTTCATGGTTCCATCTTAGACATTATCTTTGAGACAAGGACTCGCTATGTAGAACAGGCTGGCCTGGAATTTGCAGTGACTCCTGCCTCTGCCTCCCCAGTGCTAGGATTACAGGCATGTGTGGGCCATATCCTGCCATCTAGGACATCTTGTGAAACTGGGCTGAGCTTTTGACCTGTTTAAGCTTTGTTTTCGAATGCTTGAATGTGAAAGTGAAGATATGAAGTAAGGCCCAGCAGTTTCCCCTGCCATGGCTTTGCGCCATCACAACAGATGACATCATAATGAAAAGGGAAGTAAGATAAAGGAAAGAGCTTTGATCTTGCAAACCCATGAAGAAGTTTCAGGGCAACAGAGATCCTAAAAAGAACTTCTATTCTTGTAAATAAAATGTTCGAATGTACTATGTACTTAACCAGACCCCAGACTGATACTTTGTTATTGTTTTGTCACCATCCGCAATATTACAATGAATAACTTCATATAGATATTATTTTATAAACAATATCAAATGGAAAATGTTTTTAAAAGTAGGATAAGATAATCTTATGTATTACTATGTAAAAATTACTTTGTATATAACTTTATTAAATGTCACTAAAAATAAACTTTTATAATACATCAATAAAGTGTGAGAAACACCTAAAAGCAAAAAAAGATTTACTATACAAATTGCACCTTCACAAAAAGATGAATATTCAAGTTTAATTTTTTTTTTTTTTTTTAAAGACACGGTCTCACTATATAGCCCTGGCTGGCCTGGAACTTGATATGTAGACCAGGCTGGCTTTGAATTCAGAGATCTGCCTGCCTCTGCCTCAAGAGCTGGGCTTAAGGTGTGGACTACCATGCCTAGCTCAAGCTTGCCTTTAAAACTGGAGGCTAAATAAGGACGTTTCGTGATCAGGCTCTCTAATTAGATATGTATTAATTTTAGAAGAGGCTAATTTGTTTAAACAATGCTATCAACCAACAGATGTATATATGATCTAGGTCAGACCTACCCATTGGAACTTTCTGTTATCTGCACTGTTCAATATGGTAGCCACTAAACTATATGTGGCTATCAAGCACCTGAAACTAAGATTATTTTTTAATCTCATTTCAATATATTTTAATAGTGGTAAATGGAATACTGTGAATATAAAATACAAACAAAGCCAGGCATGGTGGCGCACGCCTGTAGTCCCAAGCACTTGGGAGGCAGAGGCAGGCAAATCTCTGTGAATTCAAGGCCAGCCTGGTCTACATAGTGAGTTCCAGGATAGCTGGGGCTACAGGGGAGACCCTGTCTCAAAAAGACCAAAAAAAAAAAAAAATAAAAACGAGTCTACAATTTCATATTCATATCTCCCTTCCTAGACCTTCCGCCATCACATCAAAATTTTTAAAAATATTTTACTTTTATGTATCGCCTCTGTGTGTCAGTGCACTATTGTCATGCAATGCACACAGAGGTCAGAAGAGAGCACTGGATTCCTCTGGAATTGGAGTTAGGAACAGTTTTTAGGCACCATCTCGGTGCTAGGAACTGAACCCAGGTCCTCTGGCAAGAGCATTCAGTGCTCTTAACAGCTGAGCCATCTCTCCAGACCATTAAATATTTTTTTAAATATTGTGTTTTTATCTTCATAAAAGCATCTGGTTGTCATCAAATAAATAGCTGACATTTATATGTTAAAGTAAAAACAGAAGATGGAAGGGCAGTACCTAATAAACATAACAAGGCCACTAATATAGCTTTTTCACTGACAATTTTTAGAAGTGTAACCATGGAAAAATAGTTACTACCAACACCAGATATACTACCATTAACATTTTTATATCTTTTTTGATGTATTTTTGGATGTCTGCCTGTCAGTATATTTGTTCTTAGGAAATATGAATTATTCTGTATCCTGCTTTGATGGCTCGGCTACAGCCTCATCAGTTTCTCTCGGCTGGACGCTGAGGCTGTGCTCTGTCATACCATCTACACAGTCGAGTCCTCCCAACCCAGACAACACTCAGGGGCAGAGCGCAGGGGCTGCACAGACCAAGCTTCATGACTGCGCTCCTGCTAGACAGAAGCCAGGCTCCAGAGCAACTGCACGTGTCCACATTCAGTCCACACTTGTTCCCCGTTTCCTTGGCTTCCACTAGAGTCGTCTGGCAATCCCTGGCCATCACAGTTTGCTGAGGCGGCAGGAGTGCCTGAAGAAGCCCAGGCAGACTTCACTTGGGTCCACAAGCACCAACAGAGACAGGAAAACTGCCAGAGCCTACTCAGAGTCAAAGCAAAAGCCGATGACTAAAAGGAAGCGTAGAAACCCCCACCCCACCCCACCCCCATACCTGTATCCTGTGGACACTTCTTTACCTGAGGAAACTGTCCACCTCTGGAAGACAGGCAGACAATCCCCCAGTCCTCTGTGGCAGGCAAAGGTTAGCACTTATACCCAGGTTTTGGCACTGTTAAAAAGTAAACATTTCCGCCAGGCATGGTGGTGCACACTTATAATCCTAGCGCTTGGGAGGCAGAGGCAGGAGGATGTTTGTGAGTTTGAGGCCAGTCCGGTCTACATAGTAAGTTCTAGGTCAACTGGGGCTACAGGGAGACCAGCTCAAAAAAGACCAAAAAAAAACAACAACAACAAAAAAACCAACAATAAAGCATTTCCTGCTGGTGAGGGAAGGAGGAAATCATCCACTCTTAAGAACCCCAAGGAAGAGAGGACAGATTTTGGTCACTACAGGGTATGAAGGCTGGAGAGGGAGGAGCTACCTGTAATCAAGACCAGGGCTCAGGGTCTGGGCCATACCTGTGCATAAAGTTCTTAGGAACACAACTTGCACACTCCATGACATCTGTCACCATCTTCTGCTGTTAACAGTGGATGAAAGCACTGTGACAGACATTTACAACTCTCTGGACCTCAACGTGCCAACCCCCGTTCTGAACCCTCAACTGAGGAGGGAAGGTACCTCAGGCAACAAGGCAGTGCAAAGTCAGGAAGCTCCTCCCCCAGGCTCAAGGGCACAGGAACTACCTGTAGCCACCGATAAGGAAAAAGGATACCGACACACACACCCCGCCCCCATCAAACACATACACAGTCTGAGGTGCCACCCCTTTCCTTGTACCTAGTACTAACAGCCATTTGCTGCCTAGAAGGGGACACTAACACAAAGAAAGGCATCCACCCAACCCCTGCCCTCAGCCCGTCTTGGGCCTGCTAAGCTGTAGGCAGGTGCTGGGTGTGGTGGTTCGCATCTTTATTTAATTCCAGAACTCGGGAGGCAGAGGCAGGTGGATCTCTAAGAATCTGAGACTAGCCTGTACTACACTATGAGTTCCAGGCCAGTCAGGGCTACATAGTGATACCCTGTCTCTAATACATACATACATACATACATACATACATACATACATACATAGCTGAGGGCAGACAAAACACTGAAAAAAGTCCTTCTGGATCACTTCAAGAAAAATGCAGCCACAAGGCACAGGATGACTCAACCCCTCACCTAACAGCCTAAAGAGAAATGGGCTTCTAGGGTTGGCGCCAGGAGATGTAAGCAAGCTAGGGTAGCTTCGGGTCAAGGAACTCAACTATTTATTCAGTTATTTATTTAGCTTTATTTTTTTTTAATTTTATGTGTTTGAGTGTTTTGCCTACATCTATGTAGGTGCACTTGTGTCACATAATGCCTGCAGAGGCCAAAAGAGGGCACTGAATCACCTGGAACTGGAGTTACAGATGGTTATTAACTGCCATGTGGGTGCTGGAAACCAAACCAGGGTTCTCTGCAAGAGCTTCCAGTGCTCCTAAACTACTGAGTGTTTTTATTTATTTTTATTTATTTCACTATTTTTCATGTGTATGAGTGTTTTGACATAAATATGGCTTGCATGATGGGACTGCAGCATGGCCTTTAACAAAACTGACTTAGTAGACACCATGCACAAAAACTTAAGAGATCTCAGCAGAGAACTGGAAACTGTCTTTAAAATACAGTAAAACACTCAGTAAATGGCTCAGCAGTTAAGAGCACCGGCTGCTCTTGCAGAGGACCCGGGTTCAATTCCAAGCACCCCATGGCAACTAACAACTGTCTGTAGCTCCAGTTCTAGGGGAATCTGATGTCTTTTTCTGACTTCCATGGATATTGCATGACATGGGTACATTTACATACATGCAGGCATAACCCTCACA
>NW_008332149.1:5120635-5123617 GCF_000622305.1 Nannospalax galili | reverse complement strand
CACCCACATGGTGGCTATGAACCGTCCTTAACTCCAGTTCCAGGGGAATCGTCATGACACCCTCTTCTGACTTCCGTGGCACTGCACAAAATGGGTACACTCACATACATGCAGGCAATATGCTCATATATAAAATAAAAAATAATAAATAATAAATAAAATATATTTTAAAAAAATACAGTAAAACACAAATTAAGCACTCTCCAGGAGTTTCTTCAGTCTTTTGGCACTGGTGTCTAGATTGCCAAGCATGACTCTGGTGTTTGGTATTCTACACCCAATGAGTTCAAAAGATTTTTAATGTCTTCTAAATCAATCTAGGAAGGCCTTTTAAACAAAAACTGTCTCTACATGACTAACTTTAACAAAAACAAGCAACAAGTAACTATTATGGCAATATTCTCTTAGTCTAGGCAGCTCATTCCATGGGATTCCAGAGTTACCACATTCTGCCACAGGCAGGGCTGTCAGCCTCCGGAAGCAACACCCATTCCCACCAGGACTAACAAAGACATTAACCCAAACTCGGAATTTTGTCCCAGACAGACAAACCCATCTGTTACTACACTTTTGTAGTCATGTTCTTGCTGTGGTGATGTTATTTCCACAGAATAGTGTACTAAAAAAGTATATAACATGGAAGAAAAATGAACTTCAGGAGCTACTAAAGCAATACAAATTAGGGACTCCTAATGTAAGAAGGCTTTCCAACTAAGAGCTACAATAAAGAAGTCCAAATGAGTCTAGCTGAAGACAGTTTTCTTTTTTGCTTCATTATTCAATGTTAACTATTATTACTTACTACTATTAGGTGGAAAAATTTTGTTTCCCAAGTACTATTTGAGCTTAATAATAAACTGAATTAAGAGTCTGGCTCCTTGATCCTAGACTAACCTAGCTTGCTTATATCTATCTCCTGAGGTAATCTGGGCTTCAATCCTAGCTTTAAATTAGCTGGTGAGGTGGCACTCAACACTCGAGAAGGTACCGGAAGCCAGAAAGAACAGGATGACTTTGTTCCACACACCTTGTCTCCTGCCACATAGCAGCCATACCCATCTTACACCCAAGTGTTTATTTTTCAAAGGAACTTTTCCCTATCACTTGAGAAAAGTACACGACTGTCTCAAAAAAAAATTTTTTTTAAATACAATTCATATGTGTGCTCTGCACACTCTGATAAGTACGAATAACTCATTGTCACAAGTTGAGGGTGCTGTTTCAACTGGAACAAATCGACGCTTCCAACAACCTCAGCTGCACAGCAAGTGCTTCCTGCCAACTCACAAAGGTCCTTTCCCTCAGTCTCCATCTGGGGGTCGAACATCATGGTAGGTGTGCTCAACAAGTTAAAGGGAATAGTCTCTGCCCTCAAAGGCTGATGATGAACGTTAAAATGATGGTCTGAATGACTGTAGCAATGACCAAGAGTCAAAATGTCTCTATGGCAAATTCTCTAAGAACAACTTTGTTGGGCTGGCAAGATGGCTCAGTGGTAAAGAGTACTAGCTGCTATGCAGAAAACTCAGTTCCAGTTTCCAGCACCCACTGGGTGGCTCACAACCATCTGCAATTTCAGTTCCAGGGGTTCCAAGGCCACCTTCTGGCTTCCGCAGGGACCTGCACATATGTGGTGTACATCTGCATATATGTGGTGCACATACGTACATGCAGGCAAGACACTGACATAAATAAATCTAAAAAATAATTTTTAAAAAGAACACTTTTGTAATAACTGCTTGAAGTTTCAATCTGGATTTAAAAACAGACTGCCAGGTTATTTACTCAGAAAATCTTCAGTGGAATACACCTGTGACGAGTGAGTTACTCGTTGGTAATGGTATCTACTTGCCATCTAGGAAGAAAGGGTACCAGGAAACTTTCTCTTTTTAAGATTGATTTTATTTATGTGTGTCCATGTGTGTGTGTGTGCGTGCACGCTGTGTGTGCATGTATGTAAGTGCCAATGGCAGCCAGAAGGGGTGAGAACTTCCCAGAGCTGGAGCTACAGGCGGCTGGCAACAGCTCTACATGGGTGCTGGGACTGAACTCCAGGCCGCTGCAAGAGCAACGAGTCCTCTCAACTGCTCAGCCATCTCTCCAGCCTGGCAATTTTTTATTACCTAAAAATCTTCTTCAATCTAGTAAGGAGTAAAACAGTATACTAGAGAGAGGGAAGCTTGGTTAGTTTTTTTTTTTTTTTAAGATATACTTTGGAGCGTAAAAGATTTAAATATTAATGCCTTTAAATTTTTTTTCAAAGGCCACTATAAGACAACCAGTTGAATTATGCTGCCACCCACTGGACGAAACATGAATAGCAAAGCAAAGTCAACCCAGGTGGTAAACGGACACTGGCATGCACTTGTAGTTTGTAAAGAAGGCTTTTGTGTACAAGCTGTTGTGTGTGCAGCCTGAAACAAAGTTAAGTCGCAGAGACAAATTCTACTAATTTCCATTATTAATTGGTTTGAGAGACAAATAAGATGGAAAGCAAAATATACTTAGCTTAAAAGGCATCAAAATTACTCAATTTTACTAAAATACTTTTGAAGTGTACCTAGTCAACTTCCTTTTAACTAAACAGCCGATAAACACTTCTCTAAACTGCTGAAAATTCCGCCCTTCCTGAGAATGAAAACTTGCAACACTTCCTCCCCCTGCTGTCTTTTTGATCTCTCCTTGCCAGACCTGAGCTCAGAATTTTCTGTGCTGTTCTTCCTCAATTTATCATTACTCTCCTGGCCTGGAAACAGCCTCTGTTTACAAGTTTGCTGGGATAATAGACTGACACAAGTTCCAAGTCCATTGAAGAAAAAACAAAAACAAAAACAAAAAGCTGCTAATGGGTCAGTGACTATAAACTATACCAAAAGTCAGAGTGAAGAGAACTTGCAATTCAACAAGTGCATCAATATGTACAATCAATCTATTAACTATGCTGGGGGAGAAATGCCTCACAACTGTTGCAGGACGGAGGGG
>NW_008332149.1:5105972-5120614 GCF_000622305.1 Nannospalax galili | reverse complement strand
GAGAGAGAGAGAGAGAGAGAGAGACAGAGACAGAGACAGAGACAGAGAGAGAGACAGACTGAGACTCATACACATACCCCCAAATGTGGAAAAATCATTCAAGACAGCTTTAAGAGTATAAAGAATTAGTGCTGGGCATGGTGATGTATGCCTTTAGGTCCGGCACTCGGGAGGCAGAGGCAGGCAGATATCTGTGAATTCCAGGCCAGCCTGGTCTATGTAACGAGTTCCAGTCCAGCTGGGGCAACAGGGAGAGCCTGTCTCTAAAAGACAGGAAAAAAAAAAAAAACAAGGAACTTTATGTTCACTGAATTGATTATCCAAATTGTGGTGCAATAAAAGCTTATCTTATTAAATGATGTCAACTCAAATAAAATATAAATCAAAATATAATCAAAATTTCAGTGACTTAAACTGTGGCATATCCATGCAAGGGAATATTATTTGGCGACAAAAAGGAATGGGATATTAACCATGCTGTTACATCACTGAAACACAGTGAAAACACTGTGCCAGGTTAAGACAGAGCTAAAAGGCCACATAGTATATGATCTATTTGTTTGACGTGTCCAGAACATGCAAATCTATAGGCTAGAAAGCAGATTTAGTGGATGCCAAGGGCAAAGAGATGAGCACAGTGACTGCTAACAGTACTAGGTTTCCCTCCAGTGTTCTGAAATGAGTGGTAATGGCTACACAACTTTGCACAAAAAACCCACTGGGCCATACATGTTTAAAAGGTGATTACCAGAGTATATGAAGTTTATCTCAATAAAAAATGAACTTAATGAGTCTGGAGAGACAGCTCAGTTAGTAAAATGCTTGCTGCACAAGCCTGAGGACCCGAGTTTGGTCCTCAGTATCCATGGAAGAAGCCAGGCATGGTGTGGTACACACTTGTAACCCCAGCACTGGGGAGGCGCAGGCAGAGAGATCTTGTCTCAAAAACAAAGGTGAATGTCTTCTGGGAAATACCACCCTAAGGTTGAACTCTGGTCTCCACATGGATACATACCCGCAGACACACAAACACACACATTCACACAAAAATGGGTTTTCAAAAGAGATTAAAATTGGGCTAGATGGATGGCTCGGCGTTTAAGAGCACTGGCTACTTTTGCAGAGGACCTGGGTTCAATTTCCAGCACCCACATCGTGGCTAGCAACCATCTGTAACTCTAGTCACAAGGGATCTGACACCTTCTGCTGACCTCTGAGGGCAATGCACAACACAGGTACACTTACATACCTGCAGGCAATACACTCATACACATAAAATAAAAATAATAAAATATTTTTTAAAAGATTAAAAAGACAGCATTCTTCCGCTCTTGTTCATTATCTTTACTCAGGAACCCAGGTTAAGCGAGCCTCTCCCACTAGGAAAACCTGGACAGGAAAGAGGAAACATAGGGACTGGAGAGTCAACCTTAAGCACAACACGTGTGTTTGGGTACATGTTCCTTTCACTCACAAGTCTTATGTCAAAGCAAGTCACATGGCCAGGCCTAATGTCAAGGTGAGAAGTGTGCACAACTCTACCAAGCTTCCAGAAGGACCTGGAGAACTGCTAACACTGTAAACATCTTCAGCGCTGGCATGCGGACCCCAGGTCCTTAAACTAACTCAAGACCATTACAGGCCAGGAGACACCAGCAAGAGCAAGTCAGCAGCCCAGCCCTCAGATGCACACACTGTTGCAGAGATGACATCATAACTGGTAGTAAATACAGGGCAACCTGCTAAAGGGAGCAAAAGAGAAACCATGGTCAATGAAGCCTGCAGGGAAAGATGAAGCTCAAAACAGAGCAGCAGAGTGTCTCCTGGGCAGGAGGGGCGGGAGAAAGGACAGACTAGCAGAGACAGCAAATGGGACAGATATGACAGTGGAACAGGGCTACCATCTGAACTTAAAGCACGAAATGCTGCTGGGGGACTATCTCGGGAAGTTCAGGGTGTGAGGATCCTTGAACTCCTTGTGAGGGAGCACATGATTGCTCCGGATGGAAATGGCAATTCAATGCGCTATGAAAACGGGTGGTGAAGAATCAGGAAATGGACCAGAGGAAGGTATAGGGCCAAGACATGAGGCATTATCAATCTTTTTCTACTGTCCAGGTGAACATCCAAGAGGACTTAAATTAGGGAGGTAGCAGCAATAAACTTGAGACACTTCCCAGCAGAGGAAAATTAGCAAGACTTGGACCTTGTTTTATATTCCTACTCCATTACTCATCACATCCAGAACATGAAAATGACCAGTACACCCTCCCCCAAAGGACGTGAAAGGGGGAACCCCAGCATGTGATGCACTGCCCAGCATAAAGACACTAAATGTGTGGATGCATCTAAAATCAGTATCATTCTATTCCCTACCTCTAATGAGCTCCTAACAGTTCTTTGAAGCCAAAACTGATCAATCAGTTCTGTAACTCTCATCACTCTAGTCCAACCACAGAAGTTACCGATTAGGAAGTTAACAAGCCTTGCACTGTTTCTTTGACCTGGGCACCTCAGGCACTTCCTTCTCCCTTTTCATTACCAACAGGCCCATAGATTCTACCCCAAGATGCTTGAGGTCAGGTGTGTACCTTACTTTGCAAATTTAGAAGGTATTATGGTACACAAGCCGTGTATTATGAAAAGATGCTGTGTTCCCAAGACAACACACCAGCACTTCTGAGAGAAAGCTTAAGAAGAGTCTGAGAAAAAGTTCCTCACACAAGTTTAGATCAAGTTTTACATGAGCTTGAATACCAAATTTACGAAAAGACATTCTCTTTCAGCGTTGTTTTCTGGATTCTGGAATTGCAGGTGATCTTTGACTCACCTAGTCCATCTGTCCTACTCCAATCCATCTCACATTCTTAGCATACTAGTCTTTCAAGACACAGTTCCTGGCATCCAAGGACTTCTACACTTTGTATCTAATCTGTCTTTTTCAGTCTTTTCTCCTCTCAACCCGACTGAACGCCCTTCCTGTTTTCATGGGACGACTCCTTATGATCTGGCTGTGCCCAAACCTCTCCACAGAGCAGCCTCTGCTCATCAGGCTCTCTCATCCTTTCTTCATGACAAACCTCCATGCTGCCGTCCTCGCCACTGCCCTCCCTGGTGGGGACCCGGCACCTTTGCTTCGACACATTTCTCCTGCTCTGCACCCACATTTCTCTGGATAACTCTGAACTTTCCAGTGGTCTGCAAACAGAGTCCGTGCTTTAACACTTTCTTTGGGTTTCATTTGTTACTTGAGATAAATGCTAAGGCTACTGACTATTATTTTCTAAGAAAGCATTTTAGAGTCTTAAAAACAAAACAGCAAAAAGCTTCGGCTTCACACTACAAGCATCACCATTCCCTTCAAAACTTGCTCCTTCCATCATTTCCTCATGGGGCGTTTGAAGAACGGTTTGACGTTCTCAACCATACTGAACTTTTTTAGCTATCTTTTTGCTATTGACCTCCAATTCTTTTCTAAGCTCTGTATGACTCAAGCTCTGTGAAATACATCAGGGCTTACGTTATGAGGGGCATGTAGTCGTTTTAGTACAGCATCCAGGCTTACGTGAACAGAATGTGTCTTCTACCACTGATGAGTTCTAAACTGGCAATGTATTAACCAGTGTTCAAATCTGCATTCCTACTGTTACTTGGTTTGTTTCTTCATTGCTTTCTCACTAGGTTTTTAACTTGCCCTTTCCTCCTTCAGGAGTCTGTTCATGCCTGTGGCTGTTATTAAGTAGACACAGGTTGAGACTTGTTATCTTCCTAGTAACAGAACCTTTAGTCTTAATGGTTCTTTCTAACCAAGAACACCTCTTGTTCTGCTTTTTTTATTATTATTATCACTTTTATTTTAGGTGTATAAGTGTATTGTCTGCATGTGTGTGCAAGTGTAATTGTGTCGTGCAATGCCCACAGAGGTCAGAAGAGGGTGTAGAATGTGGGTGCTGGGAATCAAACCCCGGTCCTCTGCAAGAGTAGTCAGTGCTCTTAACCACTCAGTCATCTCTCCAGTCCCTTATTCTGCATTTCTATTGATCAGTGCAGCTATGTTACGTTTCTTTGGGCTAATGTTTGAATCCATTTTCTTTTCACTTTGTGTGCACATTTGTATGTAGGTGTGTACATGTGCCAGGGCATGCATGTGGAAGTCAGAGGACAAACCTGGGCATCAGTCATCACCTTCTACCTTGCTTGAGACAGGGTTTCCTTCTGCTGTCCTCACCTCATTGTTTTCCACTGCACATCAGCCATTTGGCCCATGAGCTCCCTGGGACTCTCCTGTCTCACAGGCAGCACTAGAATCACAGACACTCCCATTACATGCCTGGCTTTTACAAGGATCCTGGAGATTTGAACTCAGGTCTGTGCACTGCCCAGCTAGCATTTTTATCGCCTGAAACATCCCCCCAAGCTCCTTGTACAATTCTTCTATCATTTGCTTTCAATTTCTCTGCTTCCTTATATGTATCTTTTAGGTGTGCCTCTTGGTGGCAACATTTGGCAGGGTTGTAAAATCCCTCCAGTCTGATTACTGCTTTGATTTTTTTAACACAGCACTCAGCTTTACATTTCATATAAAAGAGAGAAGCTGAACTTAAGTCATCAGGTACCAAACAAGTCACTGAGTAACCAATGATGGGTACCATTATTTCATGCTCCATCTGTTCTTTATACCCTTTTCTATCTTTTCTTGGCTTATTTTTAAATTATTACGTTTTCTCCCTCATTATCTTGGAGTTACATTCCCATTCACCATTCCTTTAAAGGTAACCCTTAGACGATAGACTGCATTCTTCCCTTATATTAATCTAAAATAAATCAGTACTTTGCGACTTTTCAAATAATGCAAGGGCCTTAAAACATTTTAAATCAATTTGCTCCCAAACACCCACACACCCTGTCATGAGCCCTAATTACATATGTGTCTTTCATACCCTGTAACAAATTATCATTATTTGTGCCAGTGAGATGGTGAGGACACTTGCTACCAAGCCTGACTGATCTGAGTTTGATCCCTGGAATGGACCAATAACTGACTCCTACAAGCTGTCCTGTGAGTTCCACAGGTACACTGTGCTATGTGAGCATGTATACGTACACGTACACGTACACACACACACACACACACGTAAAAAGAGGGAAAAAAGAAATTATCCTAATTTATCAAGACTTCCATTTTATTTTTTTTTTGGTTCTTCATCCAACCCAAATTTCCAAGTTTTCACTTATGAGCATTTTCCTATCAGAACACCCAATTATTTCTTTCAAGTGAGAGACTACTAACAATGAATGTTCTCAGCTCTTGTCTGATAATGGATTCCCCCTGGTTTGCAATCCCCTAAGTTTTCCTACAGTGGCTATTTACTTCTGATTGAGAGCTAGCCATTGTTCATTAAAAATTATGGGAACCATTACATGCCTAGGACAATGCTAACTCCAGAGAGAATTTCCTTTTGCTTCTACTGAATGAAGGCGCCAGCAGATCAAGATCACTATCATCTGACCAGAAAGATGGCTTCAGTAAGCAAGAGGGTAAGGCTACAGCTTGTTACTCTTAGCTTAGCTGGGGTGTGCTCCTTCCGTTTGATGCCTTTGATGCTCAATTTATCACCACACCCCCACAAGTGTCTCAAAGCTCTACTGTATTTCACAGCCCAGGGCTCCACATGCAGCTCAATGGCAGAGCACCTGCCTCAATTTCACAGCCTAAACTCTTCCTCCTATAGAATAAACAAGTAACCCTACAGGGAGATGGTTCAAATGTTAGGCTCCCCTCTCAAGTTTCCTTCTCCCAGACCTTGACCCTATAATTCCTTACCTTTCTGTTACTTTCTGGGGTGTGTGTATATAAATTGTTCTTAGAAGGGATGAACCTCATCACCTACTCCTATCAATTACATACCCACTACTGTATCTAGTAGAAAACCTGGCATACTGGGCAGGAAACTGCTAACTACATCAAGTTTCCCACCAGGAATCCCTGCAATCAATAAACTAGCTCAGTTTGTTTGTTTGTTTTTTTTAATAATGACCAAAAAAATCAACTTCGATGCACTGAGGCAAGCAGCAGGATGTCTTCAGGTGTCTGAACAAGAATGCATATGCCCATAAAACTAGGGGTTTTAAGAGATTATTCAGCCGATAGAAGAAAACAGAGACAAACAAGAGAATACAGTGCTAGTGTGGGTACCAGACAATAAGGACAAGAAAGGGGCAGCAGCAAGGGACAGTCCGGTAGTCTACCAGCTGACCAGCTCCCAAAAGACAAGAGAGAGGAGTGGAAGATGGATGGGAAACATCAAGCCTGAGGTAAATGGCGATGTGGGTGGAGACAATTCAGATATGGTGACTATCAGAAGTAACTCAAGCTCAGCAAGCACCCTGGATGTCCTGGTCCAAGTCCTTACCTAAAGTATGGTGATTTCTAAAAGTTCAAATACAACTTTGCAAAATTAAGCAGATTACTTACTAAATAAATTGGCAAACCTATTTTCTATGTAAAACTATTTCCATTCATTTTTATGTCAAAAAAAACTAAAAATTCTGAGACTTTGCAGATGAAAAAAGGAAAATAACCAGAATTTCATTAAGACATTTAAAGGAGAAAGAAGTTATAGAGGGAAGATTTAAGATTTAAGAAAATGAAGGCAATTTCAAAAGACCTATACATCCATCCATCCACTCAGCCATCCACCCATCCACCCACCCATCTCCACCCATCCATCTCCACCCATCCATCTCCACCCATCCACCCATCCAAACACAATTAGTAAGAAGAATACTATGGTTTAACTATTGGTTAAGTGGTTTTACCAATTCAACAACAAAAGAAACTATTTAAAAGTTACTGAAGGGGTACCTTGTTCAGCAGTTTGTTTTTAAGGCACAAAGTTACATTATATTATATAAAAATTAGGTTTGACCAACTAATATATTAAAATCCCTGAAAGCAATATTCTCTTGCTTATAAGTCGACACCAAAAATATCAGGGGACTAAAGAATGCTATTTTACACAGTGCTTTTCAGTGTCTCCAGCAGACTGAGCCTTCAAATATGGATAAACAAGTCAAACCAGCAGCGATTTTAAGACATCCTTGACAGAGGCTGATAAACTGTGGGTCCAACTCATTGATCTATCAACTCCAATGCTCAAGCTCTAGTAATCTGTCAAGTGCAACTCATCCCCAAATTATTGTTTTGGCTCAAAAACTTCACTGCAAAAACCAGTCTGCAAACAAAATGCTCTACCCAAATACAAAGTCCCTGCCTGTGAGGCCTGGTATATTCTTCTGGTCCCCCACGAAAACTATCTTAAGCACCCACAGAACACAAAGATCTGTTATCATAAGAATTACTGGCTACTCTTTCCATCGGTTCTAGTCAGACTTAGCCGCTGAGCATTCACACAACATTTGCTGAGTTACAGCTGTGCCAGACACTAAGGATGGAAAGACAGACAAGACAGAGTCCTTGCCTCACAGAAGGGCCAGAAGAATAGTCAGAAACACAAAGACTGGAACACAACCACTGCCCTAAAAGAGCTCTACTGCCAAGAGGCTATGGGTCCATACACAAGGAAATGCCAACAGTCTGTTCTGTTCTGCATTGTTTTATAAGGAGGGCAACAATTCCAGGAAGGTTGTCCACGGGCAGACAAAAGTGAGTGTAAAACTAAGAAAAGAAGGAAGGAGGTTTTGCCAGGCTGGAAGAAGAAAAAAATACCTTACAACTTAGTGTAAAGGGACCACAGATATGTCAGTAAAGTCACTTCATGTTAATGTTGAGAAAGTTTACCAGAACTCAGCATGTTTAATCAAGGGGGACACAACTACACACAGGGCATGAAGTTCCTGTGTTTCTAGCCACTCTACCCTGCTATTTAATAATGGTTATAGAGTTTATTTATAGTCTTTCAGAAGAAATCATTTAGAGGATGGCATGATAGTTAACTCCTGGATTCCCAGCACTTGGGAGACTTAAGGCATAAGGCTCACCAGATCAAGGCCAGTCTCAGCCTGCCACAGCTATAACTCAGCAAGAGCCAAGAGTTAGTACAGCTCAGTGGTGGAGCACTTGCTTAGCATGGTAAGACCCTGGGATCAATTCCCAGCACCTTAAGAAAAGAAATTGAGCAAGTTTTTTTCAATTGTTCTACACTGCTAAACTCAGTGGGACATGTAATGACTATCTTGTTTTATAAAATGCTGTAGCAGCAGGGTGAGGGAATACAGACTGACACATACGTGACTGAAACTTAGGAGTAGAATCTGGTACCTCTGTGAATGGCAAAACGTCCAGACGTAGTATATGACAGACTTACCAGACTGACTGCTCATGGAAGCATTATTAGTTTAAAAGCTACCTAAAAATCTATCAGTGAAAAGCTGATTAAATAAATTAAGTTACATCAATAAAGTAAGGCAGAGCAACCAGCAAATCACCTGAGCAAGGACAGTGGCAGGAACCAGGACTGGCGAGTACACAGAATGGACCAGAGACTAGAGAAAAGGAGAAAGTAGCACTTGGCAAAGAGCTGCACTACATGAGCATTCACGGAGAAGGGAGAACAAGGAAGTGAGTCATTCAAAGCCACAACACACAGCTCCTGGGTTTCACCTGCAATGCCTAGGCAATAAATATCTGCTAATGAATAGCATTTATTCAACTGCAAAAAGATGAAGGAAACAACTTTACACTAACAACAGGAGAAGTTGTCTAAGTCTACAATTGGAAAAGAAAAAAACAAACTTTGAGCCGATAAGGCAGATCCACGATAAGGCAGCTCCTCGGGTTAAGATGCTACCACCAAGCCTGATTGATTATCTGAATTCAATCCCTGGACAGAAGGAGAAAACCAACTTCTACAAGCTATACCCCAACTTCTACTTGTGCACCAATCCCCAAAAAACACACAAATGTAAAAAAAAAAAAAATTAACTACTAGTGCAACAACTGTTGTTCAACTGTTGAAGTGAACAAGACCAAGATAGTTTATATACCACAAGCAAGTGAGGAGCAGCAGCATCCAAGCACAGAGCACTGCTGGAGCACTTCCTCACTGTGGTGCAAACCCTGATGACCTACTGACCCTTCCCACCTGTTATTTCTATGTTGGTTCTGGCCCTGGAATTCACAATGCCTTGTGGTATGGGAAGATTCAAAATTTTTATACTTTCCTCTCCCTCCACCTTCAAATCAACAGACTTAACTCCCTTAAAACCAGAGACCTGTAGGGACTTGACCCCCTAAATTGGTTTTGCCAGTATGTTGGACAATCTGGATTTTGCAGTGACATCACTGAGATGGCTCCTCAGAAAAGCAGTGCTTCCTTTTCTAAAATATTGTGGATCTTCCGATTGATAATTCTGCCATGTTCATTTCCTGAAAATCAGGATTGTCTTATGAAAAGTTGTGAAACAACATACTTAATGTGAAATGTCAGCCCTCACTCTAAACCTTCCCCATTGAGAGCACCAAATGAAGTTTCACTGGATTTTATAGTGGCTTTCTGATTTTGATAGTCCATATAAGAAGGGAGTTTGGAAAGTTCTTGTATACTGTTAATGATTGTCTGCCCATGTCCTGCCTGAAATACTGTGACTGCTTATGAAAAGTATCTTTAATAAAGCTGGATAGTTTGCCCTGGGGGAAAAAAAAGCTCATGCCTGACCTTGAGGCCCTGGGAGCTATACTGGGGAGGGTCTCGGGGGAGGACTGAATTAGGAAGTTAACACTCCTAGAGGATTTTCTGTCACCCATCCAGATCTTAAGAGCCCATCCACTGCAGAGATTTACCAACAGTGTTCCAAGTGTTAGAAATTTGTAGGCAAACCACTCTCAAAGATAACAAAGTTCAAAGGAAGGAATTAAAATATACTGGATCCATATTTTTAAACTATTTTATTATTTTGCGTGTATGAGTGCACTGCCCACATGTAAGAAGTATACCCGTGTTGTACAATGCCCACAGACGTCAGAAGGTGTCAGATCTCCTGGAACTGGAATTACAGATAGTTATTAGTCACCATGTGGGTACTGGGATCGAATCCAGGTCTTCTGCAAGAGAGGTCAGTGCTCTTAACCACTGAGCCATCTCTCTAGCCCCAGATCTATGTTCTTAATAAAATCCACCAAATAAAGTTAACTGAGAAAAAGAAGGTTTTGGGCCAAAGAAATGCTGATATAGTGGTAAGTGGAATCAGCTACGGTCTGAGATATAGTCAATATAAAAATTTCCATGATTTATGCCAAGTTTTTAAACAATCTCTTTAGATAATTTTGGTCCATATTCAACTAGAAATTATTTTATAATGTTGTATCATAATCAAAGTAACAAGATTCCCAATGTTCATTAGACAGCCTAGTTCCAACCACCCATTAAAAAGGCAAAACAGCAAGTTAACAATACAGTCGGTTCTTTACCTGAAGCTCCTTTGAGACTCTCTCTAAGTGATTGGTTATCTTTTTAATCAGATCACTGTACATCTGTTCCGAGTGCTGCTGGCAAACACACTTATACACACAACTGCAAGACACAGAAGCATTTAACTCAATCTGATGTTAAAGCACACTTTCAATATACAAACAACTCACCTGATACAAGGGATCAACCAGAACATGTAATAAGAATGGACCCTCCTCAATCGGTGTTCTATGGAAAGACACTGCCAATAACCTGAATAGTACACATTTAATCAGCACCAGATAGTCTAGGACTGGGTGAGGGTCTAAGGTCTGAATATGGTAGCTCCTTCCAAGCCAGCTTCTCTCACTCTTTTTGTTTTTAAAATAATGTCAAAATCAGGAAGAGAGCATGCTAATCAGCAGGAACTTTCTAATTCAGAGATGTTTGCAAATACAACCTCTGTGCATCAGCTGAGGGACTGAGCCATCAGCACTTCTTCTTGCCACTGTGCTGACACAGTATTTCCCAACCCGGTTCCTAATTTGTTACTTCCATTTACCAGGAACTGGGAAACAAAATATCAAAGAGAGTTAGAACCTTGCGTCAATAAACATCAAGGGTTACCTAGGATCTCCCTGTGAGAGACTAGAAACATTTTTTTTTTTTTTTTTTATTTTTTGAGATAGAGTCTCCCTATAGCCCCAGCTGTCCCTGAACTCACTATGTAGACTAGGCTGGCATTGAACTCACAGAGATCCGCCTGCCTCTGCCTCCCAAGTGCTGGGATTAAAGGTGTGCACCACCACACCCGGCGAAACAACTTATTTTATACCAGATCCTCCACTGGCTTTTCTCACTGTCTATGACAGAGGCAAGCAAGCAGAGGTAGACCAGTAGACTGCAGTTGGCTCTATCTTGACTTAAAAAACGTTTCAGAATCAAATCTCCAAAACCCAAGTGTGGACAGTATCTATGTGCAGCCTCATCTGCATACTTTATACATTCCATGCACACTGTCATCATCAAATTACCCTCAACCCCAATATACCCTTTCAATCCCAGACAAATTAAATGTCAACTTACCTGTAAATCTGTTCATAGGATATAGGGATATAGTCACCAGGACTCTGGGTTAAAAGCTGATCTATGGCACCGTCCAATTTTGGCCAGTATGTGCTCTTATAATCTTCAATTGTTATAACATTCATTACTACAAGTAAAAGGTAAAATAAACATTATGTGCCACATGTAAATACACATCATAGCCATTTTCTACTCAAATGTGGCCTTCCATTACCTCTCCTCCCATTTTAATTTTTTCAAAAAGGTCAGGAAGCAGAGGCCAACAGATCTCTGTGAGTTCAAGACCAGTCTTAACTACACAGCAAGAATTAAGCATTAATTTAAAAGAAATTACCATGGATCTATTTTCCTTAAAAACAGCACGTATCACTGGTTGCCTTCCCAATTTGCTATAAGCTTCTGTCATCAGTGCAATATTCTCAAAGAGGCCCTTGTCTCTCAAATACATACTGTCAATTATGCGACAAAATGATCTATCAGTGAACCGGAAGAAGTTCCTAGAAACTGTGACTTCCCACAGTGAATCCTCACAGATGTCCCCAGGAAAATCTTTGTAATGAACTAGAGGGGCTGAATTTTTTTTTAACTTTAAAAAAAAAAAAAACTTTACTGAAAATTTCATACATACATATAAGGTGTTTTGATCAAAATACTATAGTCTCAAAAGAGGCTTCCAGAAAATGTGCTGGGATTTATGGTGTCAGCAGTACTACTCAGACATAGTACTGTTCTAGTTCGGGCTCAACTACCTAGAGCTTGACAAACCCAATGAAAAAAATGACAATGACTTTTCAATGAAGGTTGGCCTCACTCCAATGGACAGGCTCAAACCTTCCCATGGGTCTTAAGGCCCTTTTAACAAGCTGGTGCTACTGTATTGTGTCCAAGAGTGACAGGTGCTTTACAACAGTGAGGTACTAAAGTTAATACGTGACAAATTCCAAGCAGAGGTGGCAGGTAAAGAAAAGCCTTTCTATCACATTCCTAACATCTACCCTTAGTCATTCAGGTTCAAAGCTTTTTCTTATCTATATACCACTTCTATCATTTTTATTCACTTTTAGCTCTACTTAAATTTATGCTAAGTCCCACAGAATCAGATCGCCTGGAACTAGAGTTACAGATGGTTGTTAGCCACCTTGTGGATGTTGGAAACAGTACCCAGGTCCTCTGCAAGAGCAGCCAGTGCTCTTAACTGCTGATCCATCTCTCCAGCCCTGTTTAAAGGACATTAAAAAAAAAATTTTAAGGCAGTCTAATGTAGCCCAGGTTGGCCTCAAACCTGCTATGTAGCTGAGAATAATGACCTTAAACTCCTGATCCTCTGGCTTCCATCTCCCAAGTGCAGGATTACAGGTGTGCACCACCATGTTGAGCTCCAGTATAGCATAAGCTTAAATATATTTTGCTAAAGCAGGGGTGTAGGTCAGTACTGGAAAACTTGCCTGGCATGAGAGGCTCTGGGTTGCATTATCAACACCACAAAAAGAAAAAAACAGTGCTAAATCAAAGAAGCCAGGCCCCAAAGTCTCCATATTTGTACAAGCTCCATTTATATAACACTAATATAGGCAAAACTATAAGAAGAAAAACATTATGGTTACTAGGGGATGGACAGTAAGGAAAAGGATTATCTACAAAGGGCTAATGGGAATTTTTCAGGCAATAAGATATCATGTATGGCGTTGTAACAGCAATAGACACTACTCTTGTCAAAAACAACCTTATACCATACAATGAGCCATCGAAGCTCTAGGCTAAGGAGGTAAAGATGAAATGCAAATGACAAAGCCTAACTGATAATCTCAGAACCAACAAGGAAGAGAATGGGCAGAAAAGTGTTCTGATAACAGAGCTAAAAGGGGGCTGAGCACATAAGCTCAAACCAGGCAAAAACCCAGCAAGAAGTGGGGAAGAACTCCAACCTGAGCTGAGGAACTGTTGGCAACCAATGACTACTGGAGAGGGAGTTGGTCTTCTTTAAGGGAGTGAAGCTCGATAGGCTGACCACGTTCCAGTGGATGGACACACCAAGGGACATTTGGGGAATACAAACCTGGCTCAATAGGCCTTAACATATATGACAGAATGCATGAAGTCTGGGGGGGGGGGGTTGAGGGTACAGATAAGGGAGAGGATCTAAATATGATTCAAGATGTGTTGTATGAAATTCTCAAAAATTCAATTTAAAAAAATTTAAAGGTGGGGGGCAGCTGAGGATATAGCTCAGTGGTAGGGCGTTTGCCTAACATACATGAGGTCCCTGGGTTTCCCCAGTGGTGGGGGGGGGCAGTAACTCCTAAAAATAGTCTTAATGCTCTAAATTTCTTTTTTTAATATTTTATTTATTATTTTTGTTTTATGTGTATTATCTGCATGTATGTTAAGTGCACCTGTGTCATGCAATTCCCGTAGAGGTCAGAAGTGGCATCAGTTCCCCTAGAACTGGAGTTACGGACCATTGTTAGCCACCATGTGGGTAGTGGTAATCGAACCTAGGTCCTCTGCAAGAGCAGCCAGTATTCTTAACTGCTGAGCCATCTCTCCAGCCCCCCACCCCAAATTTCTATTTAGGGAATATAAGCTCAGTGGCTGACTGCTCAGCCAGCATGGATAAGGTCCTGGGTTCAACCCCTATTACCACCATTTTAAAAAGTCTCTCAGTGTAGGGTAGTTCAATATACATAAATCAATAAATGTCAAAAAATCATATAAATGAACTCAAAGACAAAAATTCACACGGTCATCTCAATAGACACAGAAAAGGCCTTTGGCAAAATTCAGCATGCATTCCTAATAAAAGTCCTAAAGGGAATTGGACTGGAGGGAACATACCGTTAAAATAATTAAAGCTATATACAACAAATTCACAGCCAACATCATTCTAAACGGAGAAAACTGGAAGCATTCCCACTAAAATCAGGAGCCAGACAAGGCTGTCCACTATCTCCACCCTTTCAATAAAATGCTTGAAACTCTTGCAAGAACAATAAGAGAAGGAAATTAAAGGAGTACTAAATGGAAAAGAAGAGGTCAAATCATCCCCTTTTGCAGATATGATACTATACCTAAGAGATCCAAAAATTCTACCAGAACACTCCTAGATGATCAACACTTTCAAGAAAGTGGCAGGTTAAAAAATTAATT